>NC_142245.1:79230621-79552080 GCF_052056855.1 Sturnus vulgaris
CGCCTATTTGTGTGTGCACCCACATGCACGTATATATGTATATATATATATTTTGCACTGCCATCTGTCAGAGGCTTCTACCAGCAGCTGCAGGAGGCAAATGCCCCCCTGCCTAATCTCCTCCCCATGTGGGAAAATAGCTCATTTTACTAGCTGAATGCCTGCTATATATTTTCTTTATTTATATGTAGCATTAGACATTCTTTTCTCTGTGTCATGAATGAATTGGGGAAGAGTCACTGATTTTTAATGAGGAAGAGCAGAAAGGCAGGGTGACAATAAAGGGACCCTGTATTAATCAAATGTCCACCACAGACAGGAATGCCAAGGCCTTAATCTCAGTCTGCGAGAAGTGTTGCTTAAAGCTTTCACTCAAAGAGAAAAGGAGAGATTTCACATGGCAGGTGCTACACTTGCTGCAGCAGTGTAAAACTCCATTATTCCACATTTCTGGTGAACATTAAAAGAGAAAGAATGAAAAGAAGAAAGGAAACAATACAAGCAGCAGCCTCAGTGCAGAGGGAAGTGGGAAGGAATGGGATTCCTTGCTACATTCTCACATTATTATGCATTAACAAATTTAAACAGACTAAAAAACATGACAGGCCAACACACTTGCTCCTCATCTGTAAGCAACTCAGATGAGGCCACATTTTGTTCTGGCACTGGTCCCCACATGACTGGTGGTGGCCATGCAGGACAGAGACAGAGCCAGAGCATCAGAAAAAATGAGTCTGCACAGCTCCACGGCACAGCTTTGCCTTCACATCCCTTGAGCTGGGAGCCTGCTTTTGTCTCTTCCCCAGAGGATGCTCCTGCCTCTTGGCTGAAGGCCTCCTCTGTGTCCATCCAAATGCACTGCTAGTGCAAAACATTTCCCTGCTCATGGAATCTGGAAAAGCTTTTGTAGACCTCCCTCCCTCATCTTCTTTCTAACTTGTTTCAAACCCAAGGAGAAAATGCCTTGCCTTTCTTGCCTGAGCTTCTTAACGTCCCTGTGCCACGGAATTACTTAAGTGAAGTGTTTTGGCATAAAAATTGTGTGGAAGATTCTTAAAAACTACCTTCCAAAGAAAACATATCCTCTGACCCTGCAATATTAAATTACATATTTAGGGGAGGAGAAGGAAAGCTCCTGTTTATTACTTATACTAGAAATTCATGTCTTGCCTCTCCTGGGATGCCACATGAATGACTGGAAAGGTGATGTCAGAATAAGCATCACAGCAGAAGTGCCAAAACAAAGGAAAAATCCTTTCTGTTACTTTGTTTTGTTTTGGATTATGTTCAGGAATATGCATCACTTCAGTACAATTGCCAAAGCGTTTCCTGCATCATACCAGACTGCAGCCTAGAGCTGGACATTGGCCATCCTGACCATGCTGACTCTCCATGGAGACCTCCAACACATTCAGAGAAGACAGTGGTGCTTGAAACACTGTTATAATGAAAAGTATAGCAATCAAGGGAAACTGCAGACCCTTTCAGATTTGCTGCGAGCAACAGTAAAATAAAATTATATCGTTTTCTTCTTTCATTCACAGATGAACTACAAGGAAATAAAGCAGTGGGTTAGATTCCTAGACCCAGTGAGGTGTTTGCAGAGCCTAATCTGCCCAATCATCAGCTTCATAAAACACACAAGTAATGCTGATATTCATGTCTCATGGACTAATCTCTAAAACTTATACAAATTTACAGCTCTTCAGCTCAAAGCACCATGACTTCAGTACGTTCACCCAGCTGTACCAAACGTGTCTGGCACCTTATATTTCTCTCCTATTGTTTCATCAGTCTGTCATCCTTCTTTCATCACTCTTCCCTAAAAGCAGCTTACTGTTTTTATTTAAAATACATCAATGCTGCTTAACCTGCTTAACCATGCTTATTTTAGATAAACCTTTTATCAGTCATGTTCATATCCCCAAAATAATGTTGCAGTCATTCAATTCTCACACAATATATAAGTAGTTGCCTTATAGTAATACCCTTTCCAAAGTCATGCCATAGTTTAGAATAAAAGAACACTGCAGCTACTACTGCAGTCATAGGGTAACATCAGGAAAAATTACCAGAAAGTTCTGATGAAGATATAAGAATTTATTATTTAAAAATCCAGCATCAATTACATTGCAGCAAAAGGACTGTTTTACTTTCAGAAATGAAGACAAACATTCATTTATGGAATTTAGGAAATCAAGCTTAGGTCCTTTTCCAGATAAGATGGGGTTGGATAACAAAGGATGATGTAGGTATTGAAGGGTCATATGGAGTTAAGGGAGAGATAGTTTTCCTTCCTTCTCTTCCTAGCCATACACTTCTGGCCACTGTGTGAGGCAAGGAGGAGGAGCTTTTTGGTCCAGCTAAGCCAATACAGCTGCTCATTTTCCTGCCTTGTCTTGTTATACCAAAGAAAGCCCATGAGAGAAAATAAGGGGGAGGTCAGGACATTCTGGAAAATATTATAAATTAAAATGTTCAACCAATGTGCCTACACCTGTTCAGGTTCATATTTATAATCTTGCTGAGAAGAGAGAAAATTGACAAATTCTACAAAGGAAGGTCAATATTGTCATTGAAAAGGTGAAAAGAAGAGAAACTAAAAGAATTACAAACTGCCACCCTGCCCTTACCACCCAGAAACAAATGGTTAAGCAGCCACAAGTAGAATATAAGAATGGAAGTAAGATAACAAAACTCTAACAGCACAAAAATCATCAAAAATTATGTCTGATGTAATATTTCTCTTTGACAGGGTAAGCTCTCAGTAGGCAAAAAGAAAACCAGTGTACGCATCTTGAATTCAGTAAAGCTTTTGATACTGACACATGAACTAAAAAACGCAACCTATGGGTGCAAGGTAGGTCCCCAAGTGGTTTAGAAAATCAATAGCTCAGAAGTTATCTCTGGGAGTTTCTTTATCAAACTGTCCTGAAATTTCTGATAGGCTCCTATGCTGGGTCCAGTTTTGATCAACAGTCCCATTTGGGATCAAGGAAACAGAGATGACACTTGTGAAATCTGTCTCTAATATCAGAATGGGTAAAGTTTCAAGTTCTTTAGGGAGAGACAGGTCACTTTTCAAAATAATTTGAAATTGCAGAAATGGTCTGGAATAAAGAGGATGCAATCAATAAAGTGCAAAGTTCCCCATTTACACAGGAATAATCAGCTCTAAAAATGCAAAAATAGGAACTAACTGACTAAGCAGGAATACTGGAGGTAACCACCTGTTAGACACAGTGAAGCAAAACCTAAATGGATATAAAGAGTATAGTGCTGAAGGATAAAACATACCTCTCAGTCTGGACACGTTAGAAATGGCTAGAGAACTGCTGATTCTAGTAGCAAAAGGAAGAAAAATGCAGAGGCTCTTTTGTGTGAGTAAGATATGCCAGTGTGACTTAGATTGTGATTTAAAAACAAATTTATTAAACAGACACAAAAAATAAAGTGATGTTGTTATAAAGCAGTCCATGTTTAATTAATTTAGCATAGCTTGATAAAGAAATCTTAGACTACTTATCAGAGTTACTCATGTTCCTCCAGATCACTTCACCTCTAAAATGGGACTAAGTATGAACACTTGTAATGTATATTTGAATGTGACCACTGGACCATATTAAATTACAGTAAAACTCACAGTTTTACTCACAGTGAGTTTTCTGAGAAAAGCAACTTTTACATCATCCCATTTTTGCTCATCAAATTGCTTTAAAAATGTACATGAAAAGCTGAGCACTTGCAGCTGTTCATTGGAAACTGAGTGAAATGGAACAGTCCCAGTGCTGAACCTCTCCAGTGTTAACTCCAAACCAGCACAGGTCTCTCCACTTTCTACAGAGCTGAACAGCTTTTTCATTTCACAAATAAATTTTAACCACCTTTATGTGGGAAAACTGATTTTAGTGAGCCTTTTATTTCACAACTAGAAGCATTCAGCATACAGGATCATTGTATTTATCACTATTAAAATCTCAAAAATAGGAAAACCTCCTCTGGCAAGCTAGTAATTGCCATCCTTCTTACAGTGGAATAAGGCACTCTTGCACTTTGACTATTAAAGCAAAATGTGCATTTCCCATTTAACATAATCCCCTACTGACTACACCACATCACTTGTACAGTACAGTTAGAGACACCAGGAGATTTTCAATCAAGTGCCTAAAAAACTTTCTCTACTTTAGGAAACATTCAATCTCTACATAGAATGGTATCCACAATTACATAAATCAGAAATAATCCTGAAGACCCTATTCTCCACAGATAGCAGCAGTTATACATTCTGCAGTTTTTCTTAATAAGCAGTGTATCCATATCCCACCATATTATTATTGATCAAATTTATGATACCAGAAGAAGCAGTGTCCTGCCTGTGTTACAACCATGATGGAAAGCATTATGGAGAGCCAGGTGAACATGTACACCACGGCAGTTCCAGAGAGGCCAGGTCTGGAGCAACCCAGACTGTTTGAGAGGACTCAAATTAGGAGAGAAATGGGATGAGAAAGATGAAAAGTTCAGATGGACAGATAAAATATGCAACTAGACACAGAAGTAGCATGGTCCAGTGATATGACCAGAATATGTATCTATAGATCAGTCTCAGGTCTGACAGAGGCTTTCTCTGTGCTGCTGAGAGAGCCATTGAATTTTCCTACACTTGTGGTTTACAAACTTTAGAGACCTGATTCCAGATTTACTGAGGCAAGAAATAATGCACTACCATTTACACACAGCTAAGTTTCACAGAAGGAACATAAAAGATGACAGCAGAGAATAGAAGAAAATTATGCAAGACAGGAGAAGGAAAAACCAAAGAGGAATGCAAAAATAAACAAACAAAATTCCCCCAAATAAACAAACAAAACCCCCCTGAAACAAGGTACTTACAATAGAGGTTTGAAACTGACTCTTTAACTCGAGATTAAAAGTTTGGAAAATCATTAATGTTTTAGAAATGCAGGTTTCTATTAAGTCATGTTATGGTAAGAACTCCACCACCCAGCACAAAGCAAGCCAGCCTCTTCATAGTGTCTATACAAATAAAGATGTACAAATTAGGGGTGTGTTTATTTAAGGAATATTCTCCAGGATCCTTATACTGACCAATTACAATAAATCAGGACACATGTTCTAGGAAAACAGCATATTTAAAAAAACAAAACAACCCCAACCAAACAAAACTGATTTGCTTTCTGAAGACTTATTTAGGATACATCATAAAATTGTCCATATGGCAAAACTTTCTGCTGGCCAAAAGGTACCTCTGATTTCCCCAGGCTTCAGCCACTTATTTTCAGGAAGAAAGAACACTGTGTGAGTGTCCTGAAAACTGGCTTTGTTGATTCAGTCTTCTACTTTGAATGGAGCAGAGGTTCATATGCAATGTAATTTCAGAAATTACTAATGCTACTCAAACAACCATATGCCTCTATTTTTACACTACCCTCCATTCTTCTGCCAGATGCTTCTCTTCTTTCATTTCATCATCTTAATGAAGCTCAGCTATTTAGGCCCCAGTGCTTTGATTTTAGAAAATTATGTAAGATGCTTTATAAAAATACATTATCATTATTATTAAGAAGATGAATGACTATCTTTTTTTTTTTTTTTTTTCAAAAAAGGTAACATTTAGTTTAGCTGTTCAAAAAGGTACTTGGTGGTGCCAGTATCCCACCCTGCAGAGGGTGAAACCAGAGACAAATATCCAGACAGAATTAAAATAAGCACAGGATACTTAGGGCAGATATGGTAATACACATGAAAATGTACATGACATTTTGTCCCCATTTGGGTAGTGGGGTATTTTTTTTCACTGACAAAGAAATGACAATGTAATATGAAATAACTCTCAGTCTGCAGGTCCGGATGTTTATCTAGGATCTCACTGTACAGGATTCCAGACCTGTGGATGATTTGATTATCCTGGGATCCCTCTGAATCTAGCACATCTCAGTCTGCTATTTTGCTCATCCCTAAAGAATTCGTAAGACCCCCTGAAACCTCTCATTTTATCTTTATGCCCCCATCATACTCATTGAATTCAAATTGCTAACTTGCATGACCTTAGAATACAAACAGCTATGTGATTAATTTTTAATTTGCCTTAATCAAAACACTGAAGAAGGAATATAAAAGTTAAAAAGCAATATTCAAACTCACATTTATTACTACTCTCAAGGGTGCAATTCATCTACCCTGAGGAAGCCAAAGAAGGATTTGGATGCTTTCTGGCACAGCAAGGACCTCTGTGACAAAAGCAGAGCATAGCAGTCACAAGTTATCCTGCTTTGGGTAGAGGAGTTACAGAGCAGATGCAACCTCCATAAAGTTGCACCATCTGAGTCATAGAGTGGTACCACCACTCCTGAATAGCAGGGAAGAGTCAAGGCTGGAAGCAACTCACAGCTGTAGGTGCTCAGGATCAGCATCAAAAGCTGCTGTTGCCCCCACTGGGTAAAAGGAGTTCTAAAAGTGGACTACAGCTCTCACTGCATCCACAAAAGTAGCTGCACTGCCTGGGAACACAAAGCATCTCAGGTGTCCTTTAATGCACTGGCAGTTCCCAAACTGCCTAGGGGAGGTGCTCAGAAGGGGAGAAAGGCACCAAGGGTCAGTAAATGACATCAGAGTTTAGAGTTGACTTACTCATTTCTGTTAGGCAAAGGGATTGCACTTCCACATTGCCCTGTTATGTACTGTGTTATAGGGCAAAAGAGTATTTTCCTTTACCAGATGAGATGTGCTTTCGTACTTCATAACACAGCTGTTTTTCCTGACAAGTGAGATTTTAAAGGCAAGTCAAGCTTCTTGCATACAAAACCACTGGAAAAGAGGAAAGACGTCAGGTCCCCACCTGTGTCAGGAAGGAAAACATTAACACAGCTTTGGAGCAGTGATTCAGTGTTAGCTTGTCTGCTTTATTTTTAATGAACCATGAACAAGCCAGCAACTTTGACTAACAGTTAATACCTTGACCCAGCACATATATAAAACCAGACATAGCCCCAGGGAACAGGTTTACTCCCAGGGTCAGAAAAAAGTATTATATGTGGGTTTGGCTTGATCTAATTTAGCCACAGCACAAACTTGGGCCAAATACACTGCAGGAATGACCCTTGTGCAAACATGGCATAAGGGGCAGCTGACAGGTACTACACAGGCCAGAGAAAAGGAGCCTATTAATGCAGGGCGGCAGGAGAGGTTTCATAGCATGCAGTGACCCTCCTTCCTTCTGTGCCTTCCGCTGCTCAGCAAAATGACTATGCAGGATACTGGAGCAAAAGCTGTACAAGAGGCTAATGACTTTGTGATCCAACTAAAAAGAGAAATTCAGCAATTTGCTTTCAAGAGGTATCTTTTTAAAATAGTTTGTGATATCTATGCTGCAGATAATGGGCGTTGCAAGAAATTCCGTTAGCATGAGGACATTTATGTGGGTTCTTTTTTCTCCTCTTACACTAGGGTGATGAGATGGTTCCCAAATCTTAGTGCACATATTCCTTCTGATTTGTATCTTACAGCAAATAATGACAAACACTTGCCTTCAGGGGCTGTAAAAGAAACCAGACTATTACAATTATTATTTCAGTTCTTACATGCCCACAGCAAAGATTACCACGGGACTGAACAGCCCTCCTAACCTGGCAGTTAGTCCATCCTAACAGATGGATTCAAAGTATTTCTCTCTTTCTTCTCTGCTTACAGTATCTTTTTAGGCAGGTGAACATAGGTGGCAAAATGGCCTTTTATTTCAGCAGCAGCTGGATCTAAATGATGTCAGCATACAGGAGATAAAGAAATACACAGGACAAGCTGGAAAATTAGTAATGAAGTAACAACAACCCTCATGAACTCCCTTCATCAACTCCCCTCTCCTTGTCCATTTTGGAAAGCCACAAATGCACCAAACATGTCCTGTAAGGGGCACCTGGGGAGAAGGTGAATCCTAAATTTGGTCCCCTTCTAGTTCAAGGAAGTTGTAACAAGCTTTATATTTATGCCCTAACCTTTAAAATACTAATATTATAAACGTGAAATAAAACGTGAGCACAGACAAAAGCACTTCTGAGAAAAAACTGGGTGTCTAGAGGTGGTTGGCACACTGTGGTCAGCCTACTCCTGTCCCCAGTTTCCATTACTGACTAAATGATCCCCTTCACTACCCCACTTATTTTTTCCTTAAAAATATTAGGAAATGAAAGCTTGCCTTCCTTCCGGTATATGAATGGAAAGTGAGAAAACTGAGTACGCTCACATATAATAAATCTCTTTGAATGGTGAAGACAAAGATCATCCATTATAACCATCCACTGCCATGGGAGTAGAGCTTAACTCTGACATCAGGGAAACAACTGCCTCCAACATCACCACCAATACTTTCCAAAAAACAGAATAATCAGTTCCCAGGTGCTGCTGACAGATGTGTAAGCATGGGACTAGTACTGCCCTATGTGATATCTCCTCACCTGAGCATACCAAGGACAGAACTGGCAAAGAGGGGGAGTGGGGGTGGGACATGGTCACTGATTATCAAGTCCAGGCACTGCTTCTGCACAGCTCAGCAGTAAAAAAAAAATCATCTGATTGAAGAACTTGGCATTTCTTGAGCTCCCTTGCTGGTCCCAGTTGTTCCTTGTGGTGGCTTAATCTTAACTGGATGTCATGTGCCTACCAACGCTGCTCTATCATCCTCCTCCTCCTCCTCAACTGGGCAGGGAAGAGAAAATATAACAAAAGGCTCACGGATCGACCTAAGGGCAGGGAGGGATCACTCACCGATTACCATCACAGGTAAAACAGACTCAACTTGAACTCATTACCAATCAAATCAGAGTAGGACAATGAGAAGTAAAACCAAATTTTAAAAGCACCTTCCCTCACTTCTCCCTCCTTCCTGGGCTTAACGTCAGTCCTTGTTCTCTGCCTTTCACCTCCTGGGAACCAAGATCAGGGGAAAGACTCCTTACACCCTACCCCTGCTCCAGCCTAGGGTCTGTCCCACAGGAGACAGTACTCCACAAACTTCTCCAATGTGAGTCCATCCCACAGACTGCAGACCTTCACAAACTGCTCCAGTGTCAGTCCCTCTCACAGGGTGAAGTCCTTCAGGAGCAGGCTGCTCCAGTGTCGGTCCCCTGTGGGGTCACAAGTCCTGACAGCAAACCTGCTCCAGTGTGTCATTCTCTCTCCATGGGGTCTCATGGGGATCCAGGAGCCTTTTCCAGGTCAATCTTCCCATGGGATGCCTTCTCTGGGCATCCACCAGCGTGGCGTGGAGTCCAGCATGGGCTGCAGGTGGATCTCTGCTCCCCCATGGACCTTATGGGCTGTAGGGGCACAGCTGCTTCACTACGGGCTGCAAGAGAATCTCAGCTTCAGCTCCTGGAGCTTCCCCTCCTTCCTTGCTGATCACATATTCTCACTCCTCTCTTCTCTGGCTGCAATTTTGCCTCTGTGCAGTAACTTTCCCCCCTTCTTCACTCTGATATCCCAGAGGCACTTCCACCATCAGTGATGGGCTCAGCCTTGCCAGGGGCCCATCTTGGAGCCTGCTGGCATTGCCTGTATTGAACATAGAGAAAGCTTCTGGCAGCTTCTCAGAGAAGCAATCCCTGTGGCCCACCAGTTACCAAAACCTGGCTGTGCAAGCCTAATGCACTCCTCACCTGGAGAAGAGCCATTCCCAGCTTCCTGCTGGCCTGCCTAGTCATTATGGTCCTGTAAGTCTTTATGCACCTGGACATTAATCTTAGGTCTGCATTGGTAAGTTAAGGGTTTGCTGCCATTTGAACCTGAGTAATGGGACTAGCAACGTGTATTTGTTACTGTGCTGTTACTTAGAAATGAGCTATTAGTCTGGTGACTGATACAGTACCCTGCACCAGACATCAATGGGACTGTGTCTAAAATGTATCAAGAATTCATTCACTCATTCTTTAAACATCTGACCACCAGTGATTTGACAGACAGTAAAGAAACTAAGGTAAGAGAGGAGGGAATGCCTGCAGAGACACCTACCACTGTTTCAAATATACACAGGCTGTAAGTTTGCCATGAAGAAAAGAGAGACAACTGCAAGATCACCAGGATAGTCAACCACCAACACAAATCTAGGAATGAGAGAAAAAGGGCAGGAGAAGTTCTCTTTTTGGAGGCTAGTTTTGTGGCAGCAAGAGATGTTGATCTCTTTTTAAAACAAAAATCAAGAGATGACTTTTTACTAGCTTGAAATTTTGACCAGCATGACCACTCTTCATAACACGAGATAAAAACCTGAAATGCCCTGTTCAATCACTCTCAAAGTGAATGACCTCCTGACAAGACTTCACTGCTTCACCTATGAAGCTGAATACCTAACACAAACCTCTTGATGCAAATGTCCTTGGCTGCTTTTTTTTCTGAATGGTTACATTTTCATCATTGTCATCACTTTCACCAGATGCTCATTGCTCTAAAGCTCAGCCAAGGGTGAAGGACAAAAACATAGCAATGATGTAAAGGCAGCTATGAAATGATTACCCGAGATGAAATCGATAGCAGTGTGCTACTGTTGGGAGATCAGCTGTACAATTGAAAGCTACTGAGCCAAAAGTGGTTTCATCTTCAATCAGGAAAGCACAGTGTATGAGGACCTGATTTACTTTCCTTCAGGTTTTTAAAGCACTGTTCCAGCAAATGAAGTGTGCAGCTTCCACAGACCTCCAGGCATCCCTTCCAAACCAACTATTTTGTGGTATGAATGAGATTAGAAAATATTAATCAGCATACATACTGGGAGAATATGGAAAGACTTTGCCACTTCTAAAATAAATTAATTTGTACAATGACTGTAGTAAGAATTCAGTTTCAGGGCTTATGTTGCAGGTATTCTACTTGCAAGAAAAATACAAGATAGTGGTGGGTCAAAGGATGGTTTCATATGGGAATATAATTGCATCCAGTGGTGGGTTGAACACTCAGCATATTCAGAATATTCAGCAAGGGAATATTTACAAGAAACCTTTTTTAAATTCCTATATACAATTTAGCTAGAAGAAAGAGTTACACATGCTTCTCTGAGAGAACAGGAGGCTGCTACTGCTATTAACTCATTTTGAGACTGCCTTAAGGGCTGAATTGTCCAAGACAACTACTGGCAGTGACTTATTTTAAACCTGTTGTTGAGAGAGAAATTCCAAAATGAAACTAATCTCTAAAGACAGGAGAATTAAGCTACTTTTCCATATAGGCTATGCAAGTTCTCTTTGTAAGAGATTTTCACTGTGCATTAATATGCACAGTCAATATCACTTTCAAAGAACAATGTGTTGGTGGGATTAACACACAGGATAACATGTTTCCTGATACACATGTTCAAAAATGAAGAAATCATGTTCTGGTTATTTAATTTGTCCACAAAATTATGGATGTGTCTTTCTAGAAGCAGTTTTGAAATAACAATTTATCAGTCCTGCTTTAATCATATGCTCATCAGGAAAGACAATACTGTAAGATGTGCTGGCTCACTTGGAGCACAATAGAAGGTAAAACAGAAATAGCAGGAATATCTACAATAGATGATCAGCACCAGCTAACTAAAAGCACATTCTATAAGAAAACCTCAACTGCTTCTTCCACGAGAGGCCAGGGACAAAACACTCCCAATGCATTCATACAAAAACAGATCTGCCCAAATTTCCCTCATGAAAAAATGTGATCTAAAATTGGACCTTTTGGAATTCTATTTGTTTTCACATATATTAGTTTTGCCAGCTCAGAGTTTTTCACATGTGAGACCCAGCTCCACATTTACCTCTGTGTGAGCAGCTGGCATTGCTCTTACTCAGGAGGTTAGAAGGGACCTAATTCACAATACCAACCACATCAACTTTCAGCCCCTGGAAAGGCTCGTGGCTGCACAAATGGTGCCACACCACAAAGTATTCCCAACCTGCCTTCCCTTCCTGCACAGGGACCAAGTAAGACAGAAGCCATTCTTACAGCTACAGATCTCCCTGAAACAGAAAACACCAAACACCTGGTACCATTCCACCAGCTCTCCTGCAACACTATCGTGTTACATTTTGACTGTCATACAGTAAAGAACCCTCTGTCTTCATTAAGTGAATGAGGAAGTGGCAAGCTTGGGTTACAGAGAGAAGGGCAGCAAACATCCTGCAAAACATGTTCAGTCCTGGATGTTACGTCTTGGAGATTGTAGCAACAACACTAGGCAACAACCTAGTCTTTTGGTTAAAAAAAAGAAACAAAACACCCAAACCTTCAGAATGGGCAGAAAATTCCTCCTCTCCATGCCATTCTGCAGAAAGTGTAATATACAGCCACAAATTCTTCTGGGCAAGTGCGCACTGCAATTTTCACAATATTCAGTATTTTCTGACTTGAATCAGTAGCTTCTATGAGCCCATAAAAATACCTAGGAAATGTCTAAAGAAAACTGAGGATACCAGCTCCTTCATCCTGCCTTAAGAATAGAGCCTCACTTTTACAGTAATGTTAAAGAGTTAAGACTGATGAAGTCCCTTTGCTGAGAGGGGAGCCTGTCAAATGCTGGCACAAGAGAAAAGGGTATCTCAGCACACTTGCAGGGAACCATGTGTCTACAGCTGTATTTTCTGCAGGGGTCTATCTATCTGCTTCCCAAGAGGCCAGTGCTGCACTCCCCAGCAAGGAAAATAGACTCCACAGTGAATTTTCTCATGTGAGCAAAAGCAGCAATGTTGGTTTATGACAGAACTCATTCCCTTAAAAATGCTTTATGCCTGTAATATCAGCTTTTGCTGGGTGGAGGACAAAACTGGTCACAGAAAGCATTTTTTAAAAGAGGAAAGTGCTTGGTCTTCCCCCTACATCAGTGAGCAAGGTTTCACATTAGAAATCAGGAGCAAGTTCACCATATACTACTCACTCATCTGTGGTATGTGAATCTGGCAGGTCTGCTGTCCCTGTAAATGTGGGAAGTTTTTCAGAAGGACTGTGTTCTTGAGGTGCCCTGCCACAACAAAACCATCAAGGAGAGCAGAGAGCCCATCTGACATCTTCAGACTGCAGGGAGTAGAGCCAACAGTGCAGCTCTGCATCAGGTGCAGCTGGTGGCAGGGACTATTGGGGCACTTCCCTCACAGGTACAGGGAGAAGAGGCTGCCTTGCTCTTGAAACTTGTACCTACTCTTGGTTTCTCTCCTTTCTTGCCCAGTGACGGAGGGAAGTAGCCCCATCTAGCCAGATATCTTGCAGTGCTCCTCAACAAGCACCCTGCCAGGGCATTCTCCCAGCACTGAAAAGGTTTGGATGTTTGCCACTGCATTCCAAGGTCTCCCCTGACATCTGAAGGGATGCTGGCCACTGCAACTCTTCAGAAGAACAAGCAGCACAGAGAGCAAGCACAATCAAATCCCTTGTACATAATCAAGAAGTGAAACACAGAACTTGGTCAGTATGGAAAGCAGCTGCCTACCTCCTGAGTTAGACATTTTGTCCAGAAGATTTCCATACAAAACAAGCATTGGAGTCTCTAAAAAGCTCTCCCAGACAAGAGTGGCTGCCAAGCCAATGCACCAGCAGCCAATATAAAAAGCTGGAAGAATCTGTGGAGACAGGGCAGCTCCCTTGAAGCTGGAAACTGATGGCTCTGGCAGCAATGCCGAAAGGATGCTACAGTGTTTGCTGCAGCAGAGCTGCCCACTTCAGCTTGGGAGAGAAGGAAACATTGCAAATGGAGACAACAGGAGCTCCTACAATAATTGAAGGGGAAAATACAGAACTGTTTAAAGACACTTCTCTCTCTCTCTCAAGGTGTTTAAGTTAAAAAGCATCACAGGAATTTAAAATAATGGATTAATTTCAAAGATGTTTGTACAATACCTTGTCAGACCTAATGAAGAATTATGGGTTTGGAGAGAAGTCTATGAGACTCATTTCTGCTAACTGCAAGCTTTCACAAGCAAGGACTCCTGTCAAACTAGAAGGCAGTTCCTCCACTGCATCAAGTGCCCCTGCTCGAAGTGACAGCTCACACATCTATGTATATACATTACTCTTGCCTATTAGTAATCAGATACTACCACTTGAGGCATGATAATTGACTTCACCAAGGTGCACTCCTGGGACACAGCTGCTGCAGCCCTAACCACACACTGCACACCAGTTAAGACAGAAACTGCCATACTTCTCCTGTTACTACAGGAAAACTCTATGCAGGAAAAAAAAAATGTATATTTGAGATTCTGACATAGCCTGGATAAAATATACACGCAATCCAAATTCTCCTTGTAGGAAGCTCCAAGCTGAAATATCAGCAAATAAACCAAACCTTAGAAGTTCAAAATCAAATTTCCAACGTAAATTTAAATATCTTAAAACTGTGTAGTTTTAGAAGTGAAGTAATACAAGTGCTGCATCTTCGGATGTAACAGAGGCAACTTCCTCCTCATTTCCTCACCCCCACCACTCCCCCCGTCAAAGCAATTCACCCCTCTGTAATTCAGGTACACTGTAGGGAAGTGTTGCAGGACAACACTTAACATCTCCTCCTCTTCCCGGCAATTCAAAAGAAGGCAACAAAAGACTTGGTAATTGAGAACTATTCTCTGAATGAAAAGGTCCCATTTTACAAGATTCATCACAAAGTCTCTTATTCATCAGCAGCCTTGGCACTCTTCTACCTCAAACAGACATTTCTGGAATGTGCTTCAAGGCTACTGGGGGAAAAGAAAGGTAGTTCAGCAGAAAGCAGCAGAGGGTAAAGAAATTAAGAATCTGAAATCAATCCTGTTCCTGTCCTACACAGCACAACTTCTGTCAGAAGCATCAAGCAGAGCAGGACTATCCCCTTGGTGAGCACGATTTTCTTTTCACTTTTTCTGTTTTGGTACCTCTAGTAATACTGTTCTCTTACAAGGCATCTGAGATCTTATATAAACTAGATATGAAGATTGACAACAACAGATTTGTATTTTCATCTGGTTAGGAAAAGTTTACTTGAAAAGTTTCCTCCTTGCTAGACTCCATGTCGGTTTACTGACAGACCTGCTAGGATGAGAATACACAGAAATTCACTTCAGAAGCTACAGGAGGTTTTACAACCATTTTTCTGAGAAGAATATTCCTCTTTCTTGCTCTGATTCAAAGCTTATAAGAACCAATTAAGAGATTGAAACAAAGTCAGCAGAACCAATACGGGCAAGAAATATCTTATTCGAGTACTGGACCTGGCATCTGAGCAACCTTTGCAACAGAGTGCCAGTCTCCTCTCAAAGAATGCTTTCTCTGCATTTTCAGGCACCGTTCTGCTCTGGACCACACAAGGAACAAAATAATAATAATAATAAAATAAATATAAATATAATTATAATTATAATTATAAATATAGTAATAATACCATTATTGATGTTGTTATGGTTTAATTCCTTGGATTTAAACTCATGTGAATTCATCCTCGCTAGTGCAGTGTAAACAAACTTCCCAGGAGAGCTAACCCCTCAGTATAGTACTTACACAGATATTAAAACAAGGAAACAAAAATCATGAAACACATTTTTTTCAGACTTGTGTGCAGTGTAAATGTCTGCAAAAGAATACAGTAAAAGTGAGGTATGTGCAGAAAGTCACCCTAGTTTTGACGAATGTATCTGTTTGGGAGTGCAACAAGAAGCCTAAGGAACTTGCTTGCCCTGGATTAATGGAATACCAAGGAAGAGTTAATGTAACACTCAAGCTGCAAAGCAAATCATAGAGAGCAGAGGATTAGTCAAGCGTTTCTCCCAATGGTGCGAGCCTGCTCTTGGGTTCCAGGTCAGGGCTTCCACACAAAAGTGCACTCTTACCTCTCCAAAGCCTTGCCCAGTCGCTGCTTGTCCCATGCACCACTCAGGGCACATCTCCCACACAGCAACAAATATTCGATGACATCTTTAAGGTGTCAGCACAGCATTCTCCTCTTACGGTTTTTCATGCTTAATTTCCTTTTTAAATAAAAGCCATGGAAAACCAAATACCCAGCAGCACCCCTTGCCTCTGCATTCGCTCACACCACTTGCTATGCTAATGATCCACAGGACTTGCACTCAAGGGTGTTTAAACCACGGTACTCGCCTCCTCCAGCACCTGAACTACAGGAATAAGTGCTGGAAGACACAGGCATACAAGGCAGCAGAAGAGGACTGGCTAGGGGTGAGGAACAGAGTCAGCTTCTCGCCACAGACTTTCACACATATTTGTAAGACATGAGAGGAATGTTGGGAATAGAGCTTTTTTTTTGGAGGAGGAGGAGGAGAAGGAGGAAAAGAGAAGGAGGTGTTACTGAATAGTGAGAAATTACATCTAGTGGCTGAGTGCAGCATACATGAGAACAGGTTTGGCACTTTCTGAAAGGCAATGAAGATGCTGATAAGACTTAGGGCACCTGTTGCAACTAGTGACCTCAGCATGGGCTGGCGTGGATTTCTATACCTGTGAACATGTTTATGAATTGTGATTCTGAATGCATAAGTATAAATAATGCAGAACGATTGTACTTGCTTTATTTCTGTGGCTGTAATGTAGTCTTGTTCAAAAGAAAGAAAGAAATGCATACATTAACACTGGTAGGCTGATGAAAGGAAACTAAAAGTGAAGACATGTTGCCATGTTTGTCTCACTTTGTACAAGTTACCAAAACCTCCTTAGAACAGAACAGCAAACTGCTAAAAAAACTTTTCAGTTTTATTTCTCAAAAAAAAGTTAAAGGAAAAGTTTTCAGCAAACATCCAATGCTGAGGGCCTGAATGTTTATTTAATCTACAGTTTAGAACAAAGACATCTAGTCCTTTACAATCCCACTTCCCTTTCTCTTGAACTTGGCTTGCATTTAAGCAAAGAGAGTCTATATTTCTAAGTGGAAAACAGGTAAATATTTGGTTATTCCATTTGCAAAAAATTAAGGTGTTTTCACCATGAAGTTGAAGGCAGAAATTTTAAGAGACGAGAGGATAATGTTGCAGTGATTATATTTTATTTACTTCAAAAATCAAGCCAGGTATTTGAAAGCAATTATCATTAAAAATGCCCCTTTGGTTCTTTGAAGACACGTGGTGGCAGGCCAGTAAGACTTTTACAATTGTAGATTTTGGGGGAAGAAGGACAGTTACACTTGAGAAAAGCCATAAGCTGGGACAGACTGCACAATAAAGACAACAGCAGCTTTGATACAAGACCTTTGTTTCATTAAAACATACTGGGCTGAATATAGTGGTAGGATACATTTGCTGACTCAGAGGCTACAACACGAGAATCCCAGAGTAAATTCAGTTTATGCAGACACAGTCTGAAGCTAGTCCCAGCATTGGGTGAATAACAATCGTTTGAAGAATTATCTGCAAAAAGCCTTCAGTTGCACCAGTCCATTTCATGCCCTGCCCACTCTTGTTACATCTTCTCCTTGTCCTGGTCTTGGCTGGGATAGAGACAATTTTCCTAGTAGCTCTTTCAGTGCTGTGTTTTGGATTTAGTATGAGAACAGTGTTGGTAACACACTGGTGTTTTAGTTGTGGCTTGGTAGCACTTATCCTGAGTCCAGGACTTTCAGTGTCTTGTGCTCTGCCAGTGAGGAGGGGCACAAGAAACCAGGAGGGAGCATGGCCAGAACAGCTGACCTGAACTGGCCAAAGGGATAATCCATACCATAAAGCAGGTTCTGCACTTTGAGGACCAGACTAGGGACTTGATTCCCCACAGCGATAAGACTTTGATGTTTAACGCACTCACCATTAGCAATAAATAGGGACAGAGTTTGATGCTACACAGACATTCTCTAAGTTCTTCTGGAAGGAAGGCTATCACTAGAAACAGTATCTGCAAAAACTAATCTAAATTCCCCTATAAAGTTGTAATACAAGGTCAAGTTGCCCTTCACAGCTGTATCTGTATAGGTGATGTTTGTGAGTAATCTCCAAACAGGTCACGCAAACAAAACCGGAAATTCTGATCCTCTTGCCTGGACCATTGGCAGACATGGAGGTGAAGGATCTCTCAGTGGGTTGTGGGCACCCTCTGTGCTATCTTTATTACTTGCTAAATTCTTTGGAAGTTCTGCAGAAGACTCCGCCCCACTCCATGCAGACATTCACTGGTGGGAATCACAGTCAGATAACAAAAGTGATTCCCTACCTAAGGGCTCTTTTTTCCCAACCCAACTGAACAGCCCAGGTCCCAAAATGTCCTTCTTCATCTGTTCTGTGCAAGCCATGCAGAACAATAGCCTCAACTCAGCATTTGATTCATGAGGAATGCCTCCCCACCAAGACCAAAATTAACAAAATCATGTTTCTGTCCTATCCTACTTATATTGCAAACTAGGATCTCAGTTAATTTTAAAAAGCTATGCATTAACAAAAAATACTTCCAGGACAAGTAACTCAAGTTAATCTCTCTCAGCTCAGGCCATGGCTCAATTAACAAATCTCACCTTGAATATCACATTCCTCTTCCCTGTATCTTGAGAATCTTGCCAGCTGTACTAACATGGGAACAACAGAAGAAAGTAGCTATCACAAAACCTTGGCTCTTGCATCAGGTGACTGAAATGAGCATTGCACAATGGTGCTTTGATGTTATAAAAAGCCTAAAAAAAAAAAGCCAGGGGGTTGGGATGTATTTCTTGCTGTGTTTACTCTTTTACCAAAGGGCACTTGTCATACACATGCCATCTGCTGCATTGAAACACAATACCCAACCAGGTAAAATAAAAATCTCCTATACCAGCAGGCTCTTTGTACAGATTAAAAGGATCACCACTAATACAATTTTAGGTGTTTCAAGAAACTATGCTACAGAGACTGCATTTCTTGAAAGCTTCTGCTTCTCCTCTTGTAGGACAGAACCTCAGCTCCTAGTGAAGACTCTGCCTTCATGGCTGCACACAAGAAGTCACAGGTTCATAATCCAGAAATATTTGTACTTGTGTCAAGTACAGAGAGCTGAGAGTGCAAAGTGAACACAAAAGACCCCACTCTCCCTCACTGCTCCCCGATTCCCCTCCTTTCCCCTGTGTGCTCACAGGAACCCAAAGGAGTAGTCCTGCAGTGGAAGCCATCTCTCTGGGAACTGAAACTGGCTTTAAAGACACTCAGCCTCCTAATGCTTGTGGATATTTCCCACAGCCTAAAAGAAAGGAAAATCTGAAAATGCGTTGCTCCATGGGCTTATCTACAGCACCTTGGTAAAGTCAGGATCCCTTAGTACAAGCACATCCTTGGTCAACCACGAATAGGAACCATAGAGGATGGTGCTATTTGTTGCACCCATCTCACTCTTCTTAGGCTTTTTAGGGTTTGTTTTTTTTAAAAACTCTCATAGAATTTTTATTTGTCTTCAGTCAAAATAGATTATTTGGTCCCTGTTGAGTACTGAAAAGCATTGTGCAGTTCAGTGTATCTGCTTTATAGTTAATCTCAGCATATCTGAGTCTTCTTCATACTTTACAAGAGGCCAGCTCATACAAGATGGTGTTAAGACATATAGAACATTTTACATTATCTGCCCACAAAGGCTGCCCAGGTCCTAAAGAGAAAAAAGAAGTAAAAAAACCCCAAACCTGATGACGGAAAAATAGAGAAGGGCAGGATCATGCTAGTGGGACATGATATTCCTGGACTGTTCCCAGAAACAGGCAGGATTTTCCTCATGGCCATCCTTCCCTACCTTTATGAAGCCCAGCACCCCTGTGCCTCTTATATTTGAGGACACCCTTTAGAAAAGAGATTCCATTTTCACTTTTACAACATACAAGAAATCTCAAAGAGGGGGCAGTTCCAGTCCCGCAAGATAGAAGGAGATATTCCTTAACCATCACTCCTACCAAGGAACACAGTGGACCACTGTTATCAAAAAGCCAGCACACTGATAAGGACTAGAAGCCTAGCAAAGCCAGAAGCACAACCAGAAAAGCCCATAAGCTTCTGATGTTGGAACAGAGAGTGTTGAAAGCAGTCAGAGATGGAAAAACATGCTCCAAGACCCAAAAAAATACTAGAGTTGAAGTGAAAACAGAAAAAATAAGACTGTAGATTGAGACAGGTAAAGGCTAGAGGATAGGATGAGGAAGAAAATACTGAACATAGCTTCTGAAAAGCCTCACAACAATCAATCTGAGCTGTAAAGATGACCTGGAAAGGTAGGGAAGAAGGACACATATCCTTTTCATTCTCTCACAAACTCTTTCTTAAAAGATTGTCAAAAAATCTTTTGCTCTATTCACATCTCTTCTGGGTTCTAACTGTTGACTCAGCACTTACTAACCAGGAGCACAACTAGCAAAACAACAGGAAATTTGTAGGGGATGAGGAAAAGATGAAAGAAAATTAGATGATTCTCTAATCAATAATACGAAAGTACTAGGATAAAAGAGGGGGAAAGATGAAATTGGGGAACAATGCAGAACTTTTAGAAATGGCACAGAATGAAGAGAAAATGGGAAAATTAAATAGTAAAAAGGTCAAGGACATCTTCATTACCTTAAAATCACAGGAGTGGCCTAATATGGTAGAAACATGCATTGGTGTTTCAGTGCAGACAAGATCAAGCTTCACTCCTGAACTGTGTGGCTCCATCTCTGGATTTGCAGGTACTGCAGTGTGAGAAAGGAGGAGTTAACAGCCGAGTTCTGCTCTGTGGCACTCCAGGACTGAATCACACCTTACCAGGGGAGTGGCATTGCCACACAACCACCAGCTCCCAGTGGTGCATAAAACAGAGAGAAAACTGAGGAAGAGGAGGACTGTCTCCCCTTTTGTTTTTTTTTTTTGGCTCAATACAGTGAGGCAAAAAGGAGGGGTAGAAAGAGAATGCAAGCAGATTATATATTTGTATTCTTGTTTTCCAGTCCTTCCAGAAAGGCCAGTTTTGTAAACAGAGAGAAAGCTGAGATTTTCTTTATCTTGTTAACTACTCCCATGACTGTAACACACTATGCAGAGTTCACAATTATCTCTCTGCTCAACATTATCGAAAATGCACTGCAACTTCTTTTGCAACATGTTATTTTAGTCAGATTATCTACACCTAAAAACACTCAGCCTATTGTTTCAACAGCATAGACCTGCGTGCAGAATTATAAAAATTGTCCAATATCATATTATCTTGGCTACAGATTTAATTTCACGGAATATGAAACTTCACTGAAAATCATTGTACAAGACAAGGAAACACATATTCATTTCTTTTTTGTCTTTTTTTTCCCTTTATATTAAGTGTGAGCCTACTACAACTCCCTCTGGGAGGATATTTTTCATACAAAGCCACATTCTTTGGGTCTTATTCACATAAACAGTCATTGAACTGAATCAGATCAGCCACAGAAGCAGGGAAATGAGGTTCTGATCCAGCATTATGGATACAAAATACGACATAAAATTCAATTTAAAAAAACCCCAGGATAATAAGCATCCATCGTTAAACTGTCTAATAATGCAAAAACTAGTAAAAAGTTTTGTTTTTCAGTTCTACCCTTCTGAGATTCAATACAGTAAACTAATTATAATTTTCCTACACACAATTTGTTTATAATTACCTCTCTGTGAGCCATACTGCTATTTGAGTATAAATCATGGGAATTTTTAAATAGTCATTATTTCAGTATCACTTTATTCTTGATCCTTAATTAAGCAAGGCCTGAAAATCCTACTTACAGAGTGTAAGAGAAGTGATTTTCAAATGGTACTTGGTAAAGTCTTTTGCATTACAGACACTTTTACCTGACTCTGTTTTCCCTGAAACACCATACATATTTTGAGCTAAGCTTAACATAAACAAACCATGAAAAACTTTTGTTAGCAGAAGAGTGGATACTTATACTCAAAATTTGAATCATGACAACTGATCAACTGAAGGTCAGTTTGCTTTTTACAAGTAAAAAGGACAAACATACAACAGATGCTTGCTGCTATATTAAAATTTACTATGTGAGTTTATTAATAACAATGAAACTAAGATATTGCCTGTATAGTAAATGATTTCTAAACTCTCAGTATTTTGGGGAAGATGACAAGTATACAGCTCCATAGAATGACAGAAAATTCCTTTATCTTAGTGTGAAACACTGTAGCACGTATTTACTAATGTGCTGAGAAATTCCATCATAGTGTTACTCTCCTCTGACAACCCTCCCTGGCTGAGCTTACTTGAAAAGCACATTTAGTGCTTTTTCCACTAAAGCAGAATATCCGTGTGTTCATGAGTTACACAGGACTGAAACACAGAGCAAGATCTCAGTTACACTGACACTCTTTATTCCATGTCTGGGAAAGACTGAGAATGGGTCCCAGACAAAACTAGCTTTACACCACAGCCTCCTGAGTAGCTCAGCACTAATTTCAGCCTAGTCAAGGAGAGAGTCTTAATTTCAAATCGTGAGAAGAACAAATAAACCTTTAAAATGTTGGTTTGCTTTTTTCTTTCAAGTGCTGTGCTCAGTTCTTCTGAATGCACCCTTACCTGTTTCCTTGGTGTGCCTGCTTCCCAAAATCAGCTCATCCCATGTAAGTATATTCAGACACTTGCTGCATGTACAAACCCACATATGACACGTAAACGAATTCATATTATTACAATTTAAAAAAAAAAAAATTCTTAAAAGCTGGAAATACATGTATCCAAGTTCTGTATGCTTGATTTTGAATAAAATATGTTTCTGTCTTCCATGCCAAGTATCCTACTTTCACAATTACAAACAAAAAGAAGAAAAACCTGGCACAGTTCTAGTAAATGAAGTAGCAACATCCTCCTCATTTGTATGTCTGCAGTTATAGACATGAAAGGCTAAATTCTCTAAAAGAATATGGAACCCAAAAGTATGCTTTTAAACTTCCCAACCATGTGTTGGTGGGCAGAAATAAGGGGAACAGAAAAGAGGCAGAAAAAAATTTGGGTTTGTTCTTTTTGACCTAAATCACTCTTGTATGGAGACTATGAATCTGGGAACAATTTCTTAAAATAGTATTTTTTTTTCAGTTAAGAGACTCTGCCAAGGACCAGAGCTTACACCTACAAATTCTGCTTTGATTTATTGATATGGCATGCTACTTAGTGCAAGTATTCATACCACTCTTAATTCTGCCATTCACTTTCCCATTGGGACCCATCTTGCTTCCAGGTAAACATTATTTATTGAGCAAGAATGAATAAGCAATGCAGAGCTAAATATAGAAACAGTCAACCTGTTCCAACAAGTAGGAAGAATGAGAAGCAGAAGTGAGTTACTGCAATACATGCAGGGCTCTCTTTGACCAAAACTAAATCCCAATTAGAATACTGAAACTTAAATTTTTATGAAGTAAGCTGGGATGTGATTGCAACGTAGATTAGATGGAGCTGAATATTGATTGTTTGGACACAAGACATGTTTAAATTAAGCTACTTCACATTTGTGGTGAGTGTACACGTAGTCTGTTACCATAGTTGCACCGATGTGAAGTTATTCTTCAATAACTCATGTCCAGTTCCCAAAGAGTCCCTTCAAAGGAAGGAATGCTACTTAAAAGAAAAAAAAAAAAAGCCAACTCACCAAAAAAAAAAAAAAAAAAAAAAAAGCAAAAAAAAATTCCCAGTATTTTATAGACTAGGCAGTCATGGGATAACAGGATAAGTCCTCATCTGTACAGAGAACCAGTTAGACAGGAAATAAATAGTACAAGGTCAGTCTTCCCAAGAGAAGGACACTAAGCCTGCAGCCCCATGGCCATCTGCATTAAGCATATATTGTGTTCATTATATCCACTAATGAATCACAAGGGGACAGGGAAAGATTACAACTGTTAAAATGGCTGGTAGATTTCAATACCATTTAAACACAGTATCTGGTATTTGTGGTGGGAAAAACCACCTCAACTTCATATGCATAATGATGGGCTTGGGATGGTTCAGGAATGAAATCCTGGATTGACAGTGGACTGTTCTTACAAAAGCATCAGCACAGTTAAAAAGCAGGAAGGGTGCTAAAAAATTATTACTGCAGAGAGTACAACCAAACCTACCTTTATTCAATCATCTAAGAAACTCAATTGCATCTTAGAAGTTGTAAGTCTGGCCTTCTCCTCTTTGAAAAGGTTTAGCAAAACTAGAAAAGTTTTAAGAAAGGAGCACATAAGACAACCAAAGGTAGGACATAACTAAGTAGAAGAAAATCAGATTGGAGAAATACTAGAAGACATCAGATTAAACCAGCATATTTCAAACTCAAAATAAGTGAGAAGAAATAGTTCTTCTTATTAAATAGCAACTTTCAAGCTGTGTTTGTCACAGCCTTTCTTCTCTGATTTTCTCAGGTTGTTTCTCGTTCACTCATGTTCTCTCCTTAGTTTGAGAGAGTCACTGATACAGATGCCCTACAAGAGTGAACAGCATTAAAGAAAATATATGTCATCTTTCCCAGCAAATGAAATGCAGCCAACTTAGAGTTGAGAACTGGCCAGTCTGACCATGAAAACCATTTACCCACAACTCCAAACCAGGCTCATCCTACCTGCAGCCATGGGATTTCCTCAGCTCCTGGCCACAGTGCAGGAAGAACTGAAAGAAATCTCCCCAAACAGACAGTCCTGTTCTAGTCAGTGAGAGATGCCCACCTCCCACTGCCTTCAACCAAAGTATAATTTGTAAAAACAGTCACACAGAGAAATTGCTGATGATAGGCACTCTGTTATTCCAACCATGTCAAAAGCATCTATGTCACTTGTTAAGTTTTTGAAAACTCTTTACATTATTAGAATTTAAATATATTAAATTTGATCTTGTTTATTTTGAGGCTAGCAGTAACTAAGACAGCTAACATCAACACCCTCTCTTGACTAAGCTGCCCTCATTCATCCCCAAATCCAGTTTGCTTTATCAGGCATGCTGGCAGTGCAGCTGCTCACGTGCAGGGGCACCTCCACTTGTCTGTCAAGACACCAGGCACTAAGTGAAATGGATGACAGCCTCACTCAGTGCATGCCAGGTCAGGATTTCTTAAACCCTGGCTTCTCCAAACTGATTAAATGTATTCTTGCAGGGAAAGAAGAGAATCCAACTTAGTAGCTGACTGTTCACTAACCCTATACTTTACTTCAAATTCATGTTTAAGCTTACTCCACACCCGAGTCTACCATTCCTAACAATACTTACACTGTAAGTTAAAAATAAACATTAAAAACTACCATAAGCTTAAAAATAAAAAAGAGCACATGGAAAGAGTACGGCCAGATTTTACACAGAAGCTGTGAGAAAAGAACAACACATACTTGCAAGAGTTCAGGAGCTGCTGCAAAATTAGGAAAAAACAAACTGATAACAAAGTGCTGCTGGATTCAAACCAGAACAACAACATCAATGAAAACTGTAGTTGTCAGGCAGATAATTCTGCAGCCAGAAGAAAGACACCTCCCTTCCCTCCACCCCATAATACTCTTGAAAGACTTCAGCCAGACACAGTCAAATCCCAAAAGCACTCAGACAGAAAATGAAAGAAAATTACTCATTTGTAAGCTTTACAAAATACCAAAAAACTGAGTTAATCAACAGGTTTGCCTGGCAGTTATTAGTGCAATTATTTGCAACAGCAGTAATACAGTGAGAAAAGATCACATCCTGCCCAAGACTCTGAACCAGCTGCAATTTCTGCATCTGTTGCACAGACAGACATCAAACTCTGAACAGAAGTAAAACATTATCTAAAATTATTCACTGTGACCACTATTAAAAAGTTACTCAAATATTAAGCTCATATATAATTACCATACATTCACAGTGCTTTCCCATTTTATAAGGCTGGCATTTTTCCTCAGTGACTGACCCAACCAAGACAGTTTAGGGCACTTTAACTCAGAAGTGTATTGGCACAATATAAATACACCTAGCAACAGTTCTTCCTAAGATATCACATTACAGATGCTGTTAAAACCAACAGAAAATATTCCTGACTGGCTTAAAGCAATTGGCATCTCAAACTGGAAAAGGAATTATCCCACTGCAATGCAGACACAATGAAGATGCACACCCTTAAGGAACTAATTTCCATCAATTCCAAATGCATTTTCCATAATGCAAATGAAAATGCTTTTGTCCAACAGCATGCCAAGACATGCACACAAAACCTGTATCTTCAGTGCCTCACTTCATAAAGGAGATGATGCTTAGGTGGGGAAGGCAGCAAATCATGAGAGAGTAAGGAACAGGCTATTAGAAGCTTGTTTAAACCCAGGATTTGAAGAAGTTATGATTTAATGGTTTGAAGAGTACTCCAAATACGCTTTTGATCATGACATAAGATTAAAAAGCCTAGGATTTTTTTGCATAGGAGTATATTAATCTTTCTTCAGATTAAAGCAATCCCACTATGCTCAGCACATCATACCCCAGCTACCCTGTAGCCAAGTATGCTCCATCTGGCTGGCATCCACACCAGATACTTCCATCCACCACTCGCCACAGATGTGCCCAAATCCCACCCCTAATCATAACCAGATTCCTCTCCATGGCTGTGGCTTGGCTGAGATGTACCTAGGGTTTGGAGGATCAGTAGTGAGTGTGGAGTGGGAATGAGAGAGCCACAGAGGAAAAGCAGGAAGACACGAGTGCTGGCTGGAAGAAAGAGTATTCCTGTTCATTCCAAGGACTGTTAATTTCACCTCACACATGGCATGATCACTGACAAAGGATCAAAAGTAAAACAGTGCAAGAGCAAGCCATCAATCTACAGTCCTGCATTGTATAATGAGCTACCTATGCATTCAATACTGCATCAGAAGTACATCACTGAAGCTACCAAGGCAACCTCTCCACAACTGGATAATGCAAGAATTCAAGCTGTGGTATCCATTAAGCCATCCAATGGGGATTGATTTATTGCAACAGGATACAAATAATTTTAATACAAAGCATCACTGTGTCAACCTGTCAAAGGAAGCAATACACAGAGAACATCCCAGTCACAAGGAGCATCCCAACACTCATGCATTTGAAAGCTATGCAACAACTAAGCAAGGACTCCACACATTTATTCTGATTCTTCCTAAATTTGGAGCACCTGCCTCCACAAATCCAACAGTCTTCTGAATGGCAGCATGAGAAAAACCAAATACAGACAAAAGGAGTGAAAAAAGCTTAGAAAGAGACCTGTACACATAATTCAGTGACAGGTTATAGCAAGAAATGGGGTATTTCAGGATTTCACTATTCTCACAAGTGCTGTCAATGAACTGTAACAAACTATTTATTAGTCAGCAGCACCTGCTAACAGGGAGTGGTGTAGTCAAGTGAGAAGTAACTAAGCTATTCCTAAAGGGTTAGGATAGTTAGCAGTGGTATGCAATAATATTTCTAGTATTGTACTTCAGAAACTATTCTGGAGATTTTTGGGATCAAAATAGCTGAATAGAATGCAGGGAAGAAAATTAGCCCCTTGCTGTTATGAATTAAGGTCTTTCTAAAGTGCAGCTCTACACCTATTTTTGGCTGGATCATTTTTGAGGAAGTCACATATATAATTCCTGAACAAACAAAAAGAACTAAAAATACCTATTTCAAACTTTTATTTGCCCAAAGCAATTACAATCAATTTATGTATTTTACAAATATCTACCTAGATCAATCTTGCCAATAAAATATGGCACTTCATTTGTGGTTTTAAATAAAATACTTCCACCAGGGACATGTTGTACTGATATATCTCTAAAAAAAAGATACAACTGTGAGTTCTCTGCAAGTTCATCCAAAGTCCTAACTGTTGAGGGAAAAAGAGGAATTGCACATCTGAAACTAATGAGAATAAATATAGTTGTCAGTATAATTAATTTAAGAACCTGAAAGTGCTTTACATACATTCACGGGTACACCACCTATTCAAACCAATAAGCATTGTTCATCGTGTTATATAGATTCAGTGAATAAGGGACAGTAAGGTCTTTTTCTTTTATATCACAAAATGACTCACTGGCAAAGTCAAACAGAGGTGAAGCTAAAGACATATGGAGAAATGCAGCTTGAGGCTCAATTGTTCATTGCCTCACCCTATAAGCACCTGATTTATTAAGGTATCATTCATCTCACCTAGTCCAAGAACATTATAAATTTGATAATCTGAACTCCAGAACGTGCCACCTGTGACAGGACAAGATGCTAAGACGGGTGCTGCAACTACATTACATCAGCCAACATGGGAGCCCCATTAGTGCGCACAACTTCTCACAATTTCTCTTCCCCCCCCGCCCCCCCCCAAAAAAAGACCTCTGTGAAAAAAACTTGAAGGAAAGTACCTCCCTGATCAGGAGGTTTTCCCTTCATTTTTACCAATCATTTACTGGCTATTTCATTTCTTGTGTTCAAAGTCAGTCTCCTACATGAGGTTGGTAGCACTTCTGGGTAAATATTAAGGAGCAACGGAAAGTGAAAACCTTCCAACTGAACACTACCACAAAACCCCTTTTTAATTTTATAGTTTCTTTTCACACAAAAAAAATCAAGGAGAAAAGTAGTGACATTACTGTTGCTGCTGCTGTACTATTCCTGTTTACCCTTGCAGACTAATAGGTCCTCACAGACAAAGAGGCATACCTCATCTACATACCAGGCATCTAAATACTTTATGTAGCCACCCAACTGTAGGTTTTGCTACATGCAGAGTATTTAACTATTTTTGAGTATTTTCTGCTCAGAAATTGTTATGAAGTTCTGGGGGAGAGTCATTACACCATGTCTTGTGGTCGGCAATGAAACTGCAGATCTTACATGTAATCACACATCTCCAGAAACACCTTGTTTTCCAACTATCTAGAGAATGAAGATTACACAATACTTGCAACCTGAGCCTGCCAAAATAAGTTGTTATAAAACTAGCTGCGCAGTCTGACACATCACCTTGAAAGAAAGTAAATAACATTCTCCCCAGAATAAACCATAGACTCAAAACAGTCCTACCAGAGGATCTGATCCACGCCTAATCAATGCTGCCTAAGAGTTAAGACATGGTTACATTTTTCTGTCTTTGAACAGAGACGGACTTACTGATCTTCCCAATTCCTCCTTTAACATTGGTAGGACATTCTAAGTTCACTTAAACAACACATGGGGCAAAGATTCACCGATCCACCTACCAGCAAGCTACTTTCTAACCCTCTCAATTTTTTTCCTGTGAACAAGAGATATTCAGTAGCAGACAACATGCCCTTTTGGTCATGTGCATTGCAGAAATACCAAGCAGAAACCCAAACAATCACTTCACATATAATTATAAAAATATTAAGATATTGGACATGCCTTTTGAAAAAAACAGAGCACTGTCTACAGCCTATGCTGTAATACACACAACACCCCAGGGCACGATAAGCTATTTATTAATGGTTGCAATAAAAAAAACACTGCAGAACAACTACATGCCGTAGCCATGGATTTCCACAATCAGAGCTCTACCAGCAGCCAGTGTGTACTCACAAGGTATTGAGACCTCAGGAGAGGGTGATGTTTGCAGCAAACTAGTGGAAATATTTCCAGTGGAGTTTTCAGGTGATGTCAACAACAGGAAAGATGACTTTGAGCCAGATTTCCATTTCTCATCAGACGCAGCCTTAAAAGTTGGAACAAGAGCGTTAAGACTCCTCGTTTTCACCCCAAAACCTGCATTTGAACCCCTACGTCGACACAGGCTCCGGTACCTACGCGGCATCCCGGAGAGTCCGTGTCTGCCGGACGCGGGGCGTGCCTCCCCGGGCTGGAATAAAGGAACACTTTCACTACTCCGGTCCGAGGCACTGGCTTCGCCGCGGTCGTCCCCAGCTGCAGCCCCACCGCAGCCCGGCCACCTCCGCCATCACCTGTGCGGCCCCGCCGGGAACGCCTCGCCCCGCCCGGCCCCCGCCCGACCTCCGCTCCACAGCAGCCACACGCACCCGCGGCGGGGGGGCCTCGCTCACCTGCACTGCCCCTCCAGCGGCGCCTCCGCCGGGCTGAGCTCGGCACTGCCCCTGCAGCGGCACCGCTCCCGCCGGGCCGGGCTGAGCTCGGCACTGCCCCTCCAGCGGCACCGCTCCCGCCGGGCCGGGCTGAGCTCGGCACTGCCCCTCCAGCGGCGCCTCCGCCGCCGGGCCGGGGCTGCCCCAGGGGAGGCGCCGCCGCCGCTGCCGTGCCCGCTGCGAGGGCGACACCGAGCGGCCGCGGCGGGCGGGCAGCGCCCACCGATCGGCCCGGGCCACCTCCCGCCCCGCCGGCCGCGGCCGAGCCAGGACGGACCCCTGGACCCCGGGGAACACAGGGCTCTGGCCGGAGCTGGGTTCCACACGGACTGGATGCTCTCCTGGACCGAAGCTCCTTTGCAGCTTAATTATGGAAGCTCATAATAATTTGCACGGGAGAAGAAGCGCTACAAAACCACAGAATCTGAGCGGGTCGGGTTGGGAGGGATCACAGTGGGTCACCTGGTCCAACCTCGCTGGTTAACCGGGCTCGTCCTAGGGCACGTGGAACAAGACTGCGTCCAGAGAGCTCTTGAATATCTCCAGTGAGGGGACTTCCACAATCTCTCTGGGAAATCTGTTCCAGTGCATGGTCATCCACACAGTAAATAAGTTATTCCCTATGTTCAGGTGGAACTTCCCATGCCTCAGTTTCTGCCTGTTGTCTCCTATCGAGTGGTTGAGACCACCGAGAAGAGCCTGGCTCCATCTTCTTGGTAGCCTCCCTTTAGATATTTATACACAGTAATGGGGTCTCCCCTCAGTCACATCTTCAGCAACCAGGCTCAGTTCCCTCAGCCTTTCTTCATAAGAAAGATGCTTCAGTCTCCCAATCACCCTCGTTGCCCTCCACTGGACCCACAGCAGCTACATGTCCCACTTGTACCGAGGAGCCCAGAATTGAACACAATAAAATTTCCCCAATTTCAGGGAGGCTGGATGCCCTTCCCTCCAGCAGGAAGCCAGGCAGCGGGCTTTGAAGTCTGCGCTGAAAGTCAGAGAGGGACGCCTTGAGACTTGACTGTCTCTGCTTAATGCCTCACCCACCCCTGCAGCTATCACAATATCACTGGGACCTTCTGCTCACCCGAGTCATGTGTTTGTGTGGGCAATTATGGGCGAATGTCAGTAATTCACAAACTGGTAGGGAGGCAGGTTGGACAGGACCATCTGTAGACACTGGGAGATGAGAAAGGAGTTTGTATGAGCAGGCTGAGTAAAATTATAAAAGTGGGATTGGGAGAAGGAGAAAATAGAAAACAAGGAGCTGTTCCCTATACAGTGCTTGATCTCACAGGCACATCATTTTCAAAGGCTGTTCCTCTGGCTTGAAGGCATTCTCAAAATGCCTTAAATGAAACTGATGCCCTAAACAAACTAAACATTGAAGTATCACAGACACTTCCTAGTTATGTCATGAATATATTCTTTTGAATGTGTTTTTCAGATTATTCTACTTACACCTTTTTCACTAAACAATTACTGTGGTAGTCATTGTTCTGTGGCAATATTCATACCAGAGGTTCATTTCAAAACCCTAGGTGCTTCCCAGGAAAGACTGACTGACTGGATTTATTGTTCTGATGCCTCCCTGATCTCAGCAAGGCTTTGTCAAAACTACAGCGTTAATCTGAAGTCTGGTGTCATTAAAGTGTAGTTAGGAATGTAGGAATAGAAGTATTTGTGTGAGTAACAGTTAATCTGTATGTTAAATAAGTTCCATATGTGTAAAAGTTTGCAGAACTATTCTGGTTATGTTTGATCATTACAACTGAGAAACAAGATGTTAGCACATTGCAGAAAAAAGCTTTCTTGGCACAAATCTGTCACCAATGTATTTCATGGAAATTTTCTCTCTTTAACAAAAACAAGATGAGACCTTATCGTGATCCTGCAAACCTAGGTGCAGATAGGTTCCTTGATTGGTGGATGTCAGTGGGACTGTGCTTAAGTAACATTAACCTTTTCTAATGCAGACAGTCGATTTTGTATTCTTCTGGATTTTTTTTCTAGTGGGGAGAGAAATTAATGACACGGAAAGAATATGAACTGCAGCTCGCCATGGACAAAATCCAGTCACATCTATTACTGTACATGTCATATATGGAAAGATTCAACCTCTTATTTACCTGCCCTTCCTACAAGTCCTGTGACTGAAGGCTGGGTGCAGTTTCATTATGTGCACCCAGCTTCAAAGTCAAATGACTTGACAAAAGGAAAAGAAGAAAAAGGCCTGATGCAGAGGGGACTGAAAACACCGTGGTGGCAAAGGGACAGAGGAGGAGTAAGTCCTGAGGCTTATGGGGAGTCGACGAGAGAGTATATTGTGAAGAGATTGGCAGAAATGCTTCAGCCCTACTCTAAAAACCTATCTGGCAATGGGCCTGGAGTCTATGTGGCTTTGAACCTGAAGCTGTGGTCAGGTAGGAGATCACTGATGTCAGTTGTGGGAAGGTTGTGGGAAGAGCTGCACTACAACCAGTCCTCTTTTTTTAGTTTCTACACCCCAATTTGGTATTTTAACATATCCAAATCATTCTCTCTCTCACTGGTCATGTTTCATAGCTCTTTGTACAGAAGAAACCTCATACAGACATTTCTGGGTAAGACCCACTATCCAAAGCTGGCCTTGAAACCTAACAGCCCTTTGTGTACATAGGTGATCAGCTGGTGTGTGAGACCGATGGTCCTCCATTACACACTTGGAAACTCTCTTCCTCCTTCCATCAGTTTTCAGCAGGCTAATGCCTGTCAGGGCTGTCCCAAGACACAATGCTGAAAACATGACTGGTAAAAAAATCCTGCTCCAAACCTAAGTCCTAATTCCTTTTACAGGATTTTACTTTGAAAGGTTTCCCATAATCTTTTAGTACATCGTTAATCTGTTCAAGCAAAACTTCCAAGCAGGTTGATAAGTTGAGAATAAAGGCAGGCCTTTCAATAAATTTGTATATTAATAGGCAAAGGGGATTTCTCCCACCTCTGAACAGATAACCTCCGTTATCTCCAGTGGGTTGGTGCAACCTGGAAGGCCTGATGATAAGAAGATTGTCATGCAGCACAGAGATGGGAAAAATAATCAGCTGCAGGAAAAGTGTGGAGACTCCAAACAGTATTCTAATCAATATACTGAGTGCAAAGAAGGAGAATGGGACAGGAAGAAGTAGAAAGAGAGAAACAGAGGAAAAATTGGTGTTGGAGAATCAGGAATTCAGCTGCCAGTCACCACAGTGGGAAGCATGGGATGACAGCCAGGGGCAAACACACACACTCTGGAGCTTAGACTGGTACAAGATAAAAACAGCAGCACTGGAAACTCCTGAGAAGAGGCCCCGGTGAGAGGCAGGAGGTCTGTCTTTGTACAGCAGGCCTGGAGGAAGCAGTGTCAGGGAGATGAGTGCCCCTTGGTCGGTCAGGGGCATCAAAATCTCAACTTCTTTGGAGATTTCACTACCATGTCTCTCTTTAGTGTTCCCTATTAATCAAGTTATTATTTCTAAAATAATATCTCTAACCCATACTGCAAATACATTACCTCCCACCATCAGTGCCTGACTTAACATTTTGGGCTTGCCCACGTGATGACAGTCGGCATGGAAGTACGGGGCAGGCAGCAGGCAGTGCCTACGGCACACTTGGGACTGGAGTGGGCTTGGCAGATGGGCGAGCTGAGCAGCACCAGGCACGCACTGGTCCTGCCCATGTCCAAGAGTCTCTCACATGCTGGAAGTGTGTAGGGATGACGCAGGAGAGTCCCAAGTTTGTCTTTGGGGTTTGTGCAGGGTGAGGTTGCAGGACGTGACCAAGAGGAGGCTCGGGGAAGACCTTACCACTCTCTTCAAACTGACTGAAAGGAGGCTGTAACCAGAGAGGGGTCATTTTCTTCTCCCAGGCAACCAGTGACAGGAGGAGAGGACATAATCTTAAGCTGCCTCAGGGGAAATTTAGGTTCTGCATTAGGCAGAAATTCTTCACAGAGCAGAATTTCTCTGTGAAGAGAGAGTGATTAGATTCATAATGTGCTGCCCAGGTAGATGGTGGAGTCACTGTCCCTGGAGGTGTTTAAGGAAAGACTGGACGTGACACTTAGTGCCATGGTGTAGTTGACATGCTGGTGTTCAGTCATAGGTTGGACTCGATGATACCAGAGGTCTTTTCCAACCTATTTGACGCTGTGACTGTAAGGATTCTGAGCAGGGATGCTTGTAATAGAAACGCCAGGTGCCATCTCGGTGCCGCTGCCGGGCACACCTGGCCACTCCGCTCGCCCACCGCGGCGCTCCGCACGCCAGGGGCAGCGCCTCGCGTGTGCACCGCTCCCACGGGTGTCTCTCGGGACAGCAGGGCCGGGGCGAGCGGCGGCGGGCCCCGGACCCGCCGGTGAGCCCGCAGCGCCCGGCTATGCCCGCCGGCGCTGAGGTGCCAACGGCGCGGCCCGGCTTGGGGACGGGCCCGGGCGAGCGCGGAGGCCTTGGCGGCCCGTGACCGGGCGCGTCAGGTGACGCGGGTCACGCCGCCTCCCCGCCCGCCCCGCCGGCAGCTGCGCCGCGCTCCGCCAGCGCCGTGCGGGGGGAAGGAGGGGAGCGGCGGCGGGCGCGGCGCCAGCGCGGGACCTGCGCCCCCCGCGCCCCGAGCCCGCCGCACGCAGAGGGGCCGCGGAGCCCCGCGAGGAGCGCGGCCGGCATGAGCCAGGTGCCGAGGAAGCTGCCGGAGGAGGAAGAAGGGGACGAGGAGGAGGAAGAAGAGGAGGAGATCGTGGGCTTGGCGGGCTATGCCGACGGGGCCGAGTCCTTCTCGGACGGCGACGCGGAGAGCGGCGGCGATGAGGCGTGTGAGTGCCGCTCGCGGCGGCCGCAGCGGCACCGGGGGCGGCGGGGAGCGGCGTGGCGGCGGCCGCGGGGCTGCGGGGGCGGAGGCTGGGGCTGCTCCTGGAGAGCCGAAGGGCAGCGCCGGGCTCGGAGGGGGACGCGGGGTAGCGGCGGGCAGCGAGTGCGGGTGTGGAGTGAGGCGGGGCGGGGGCCGGGGTGAGGCCGGGACGGTGGCGGGGGCACAGGGCCGCCGCCAGGAGGTGAGGTTTGGCGGCCCGTGGATGTGGGTCAGGGAGGAGACGAGGCTCCCCGCGGGGTTTGGAGCACGAGGGGAGCCAGGGACAGCGGTGCGGGAAGACAAGGCGTCCAGAGGGAGGGCAGGCCCTACTAGGGACAGGGTTGGGCGCCGAGAGGCCGTGCGGAGCGAGGATGCTGCGGAGGTGGCCATGGGAAGGGCCGGGACAGGGACTGGGTGCTCGGTGGGTCAGAGGGTGAAGCGAGCTCTGAGGAAGGAGCAGGGCAAGGGCTGACAGGTAGCAGGAAGCGTTGAGAAAGAAGGAGGAGGCAAAGGGAGTGCAGGCAAAATGTGTGTGTGTCTAATTTCTTATTCTTCGTGTCTGGGGTGAGAGTTATTAGTTATTAGAGACCACAGCTTGATGATGTGACCCGAGTGTGCCAAGGCGGTGGGGGGGTTGGGTGTCACGCTATAAAAGGCAGCGGCCACACGCAGCTCTGTGTCCGGGGCTGCTCCGCAGCTGCGAGTGTCAGTCCCACAGTGGCAGGTTCTGCTAAATGTCCGTCTGTCTGTGCCTGTGAGGAGCCGCCTTACTCACTGCTTGTCCGTGTCAGTATGGATGGTGATGCTGAGAAGGACGGGCTTACCAGGAAAAGCAGTCTCATTCAGTAGAAAAAGGAAATGCCAGCTCAGAGCCTGTTGCGTTCATTCAGAGCCTGAATTCATTCTTCTGAGACATATTTCACAAAGGAGCTTGGAGAACTCTCAGTATCGCAGGATAAAAAAAGAAGTGCTTTTTTATAAGAGCATAATAAAAGACCACATGTTTTAAGTCTACTTAGATACTGGCGTGCGGAACCCGTTTCCTTAAAGGCCCAGTCCTCCAGGCTGCCATGGGAGGTGCTGCATTGAGTAATGTAATTTTGGGGAGTGGAGGAAGATCAGTGCTTTGAGTATAAGCCTTCATGGTTAAAAGCTGTAGGAATGTTAGACTGTAGGAGCTATATAACTGAGATTAAATGAAGTCTTACATGAACCTGCTAAAGAATTGCCTTCATTTTGATGCAGAGAATAAATTTTAATGTGTTTCTTTAGTGCTACACTTAGTATTTTCCATAGAGAAGTAACCCATATACTGTCTTCAGACAAATTCATTTGGATATTTTTGAATAGGAACTTGTTAGACTGCTAAGAATTCCAATTGCTTCTTTACAGTAACACCAGAATATTGTACTTAACAGAAAAGAACCTTTACATCCTCAATAGCAAGAGAAGACAGTCCATGCAGGGACTATTTTACACACGATTAAAACAAAATCCATTTTAACTGTCCAGATTCCCTGGTTTTCTGTTTTATTTTGAATTCTCTGGAAAAAGAGGCATAGAGGCATACAACATCTGAAATGGAGGGGGTTGGGATTCAGTTCTGTGTTTTGTGTAAAACTGGATTGCAGGGCAAGGGGCTTTCCCCTTTTTTTTCCTCCTTTCTTCCTGGCTCTGTACAACAAGTAGTCCAAAATTCAGTGTCACAGCCTCCACTTTTCTACAAAGAAAGGATGAAAAACGGGCAGTATGAGAAGAACGACTTCAATGCATGGCTGTTTACAGTGAAGAGAAAAGCCAGGCTTAAAAGTAAAAGCGTAATTTCTTCTTGTAAGCATGTGGAAGATTACAAAACTTCATATTGGTCATCCCTCACCCTATACGGGGTTTGTATCTCCAGCTTCCCTGCTGAAACCATGGCTCTTGTCCTTAGTTTACACTTAGGGTCATATTCCAAGACCTTAAAACACTTAAATTTACATAAAGCCTAGTCATTTTTTTATAGATGCAATTAAGAAGTGTTTAGAAGCAGGAAAGCCCTCTGCAGAGTGTCCAAGGAAGTGGCTTTAAGACATACCACTGCGGAGTGCTGCATTTGTGGCAGCGTGGAACCAGGTCTTCTGGTTCTGAGTCTTTTCTGTAGCCACAAGAATTTCCTTCCACCAGGCATTTCTGCAATGTTTATGAGCCCACAGTAGCTGAACAGCCTTCTTCATTGCATACAGGCCTTTTCTGTTAACTCTTTAGTCTCAGGCCATCTGTTAGCGTTGAAGATGTTCATTGTATATGTTTTGTAAGGACATTGTCTTGACAGCAATCCAAAGTGCTGCAAATACCACAGTCACAGCAGTACTGGAAATGCTTACAAGATTAATGGGTTTGAAGGTAAGAGTAGAAAGTTTGGGACTGCTACCTTCCTTTGTACAAAAATGGTTAGAACTTAATATAACTGTATTAGTGGGGAAAAAATCATTATTAGATGTATTAATTCAAAACTAGGCTCAGAGGCTTGTTACTGTGCAAATGGTAACATGAGAAAAATAATTCCTTTTGGCTTTATGCTACTTGAACAGATGAGCTGTGATGTTTTATTTGGATGTTTGAAAGCTGGTGGGATGTAGAGAATGTGGCATCCCCATCCCATATGCCTGCAAAGCATGGATAGTCACCTGCTTTGACAATTAATTGCAATTGATCTGGAATTCAGGATGGGCTTCAAAAACTGTTTTAGTTATCTCAATATATCTAATAGCATAAAGGAGATACTAAAGTATTCATTGTGTACTGGTGAGACAGGTCGGGACTGCTACGTGCAGTTCTCAACTCCTCGGAGCTGTGCTCTTCTGCATGTTGCAATGCATGCAAAACGCACTCCATAAGCAAGGACACAACTGCAGTTAACAGCAGTTTTGTAAGGAATTGAGTGCTTCTCTGGGGAAAAGTGCTTTTAGGTTTGTTGAATTAAATTTCTGAATACTTCGAAGGAATGGCCTCTAACCAGCATGGCTTCTGTTCTTTATGGCTGCTTAGAAAAGCTGAAATATGAAGGGCTGTTGAGATGCATTAGAGACTGGCATTTTGCAACATTTACTCTTTGCAAAAGTGAACAAAGCAGGAAATGTGTTGCATCTCACAATAGGGAAAATTATTTTTCCCGTTATAGAATAGAGAAGAGTTTAGTGTTTCTCTTGGGCATATTATGATCTCACTCAGTAACCTAGTCTGGTAAGTTGCAATGATACATCTACTGGCATTTCTGTGGCAAATTAAAAAAGGAGTTGTCATGTACTCCTGCAAAGGAATGTGGGCCGGCAATGCATCGTCCAATTCCTTTACATATAAGGTAATCTCTTAACTCTCTGAGAGGGAAGTGCTGTAGAAGCCTTGCTATCTCATCAGGTTTGGATGATACTCTTACATTTCCCTGTCTTTGAACTGGCAGGATTTCAAAAGCTAAGTAACAGTCTTACTAGCAGAAGAGCTGGTCTTCATTCTTCTCATCGCTAGCTAATTCTGTTTGCAGTTGCAACTGTATTTTTTTTAGCATGACTTTAATAGAAAGCAATTTCCTGCTATTAAGCATTACAATCAGTAAAAATCTAACTGGAATATTTTAATATCACGACGTAAAAACTCCAAGTTATTTAAAATATTGCTTCAGATATATGTGGGGTTTTAGCTTGTTCCTCAAAGAGGAGGTAGATATCCTGTCCTCTGGTTGTCTCATCAATGGTCAGAATCCTGGAAACTGCTGTCCATCTTGAACAAAATCTGAACAAAAGACGTCTCAAAGGTTATTAAGTTCCCACTGGCATTCAGAAGAGAGGAGAAAGCTAAATGAAGTGTCCTCAGAGGGACAGGTGAGCAGCTTTGTGTGTTCACTGTGGCAGCAGCTGGCAGACGGGTGTACATAGTGTAGCCAACTGAAATGTGCTGAGCTCCAGACCAGCCACAGCATGTCATATCTATTATTTGGAGATGTCATAAGACATACAGGAGGAAGTTGGTGTTATTGTGGTGGGAAGAGGAAGGGGACACAAAGTACAATTCCATGGTTGATGAGACTTTGTACGTTCAGTTGCATACAGAGCAAATAGGAGGCTTTTTATTTTTTTGAAGCATGCAATAAAGCCTCAGCTTAAAGACTGTACTTTATATGCTTTTATAAAGTCTTTATAAAGCTTTGAAGAAATTATTTTCTCTTCTGATGGCCAAAAAAACAGAGTGAGATGGAGAATACACCATTAAATCTTGCATATTTGGTTTGATTTATTTACAAAACTGTACCCCCAAAACATAAAATATCATTACATCATCCTAGAGCAGATGCTTTTGGAGGTGTGAAGTGTTGTAGGCACATGTTTCGCCCAGCCACAGGAGGTACTACCACTGCTCAAGTTGATGAGAAGAGAAGAATATTGACCTCAGTTTCTTACTTCCTAAATTTGTCATGTGTAGATCAGCAGAAGTGGCCGTTGGTGGGTTAGATTAGATTAGATTATAGGATTAGATTCTTGCAGAGTTACCTATCCCTGTTCTGACTGAAAGCATTTCCCCCCCTGTTCGCTCCTCCTGCCTGGCAGTGTTCATATGTGATAATTGACAAGACCACAGAAAGTGGTAATACTTGTCAAGGCCTTTGAATTGTATTTGAAAGGGACAGGACAGGATCCCTCCGATAATGAGTTGAAAACTTGTGTTAGTCACTGGTGACACGGACCTGCACTGAGAGGCACAACCTCTCACAAGCCAGTAGATGGTGCCAGGAGATGTTTTATGATAACGCTTCAACACTTTCAGCTTGAGAAGCCGTACTTCTCTGTCCTTCAAATTTGGGAGGCACAAACAGACCTGGACAAGGTTCTGTACCCTCCTGGCAGACATATCCTGCTCCTGTGTTTCTGAAAGCTATGAGTGAGGCTTCAGGCACACAGGAAGACACCAGATGTAGTCACCACCCCTTGGTGCAAAACATGCTCCTAGGCAAAGGATTCCTCTAAGCTTTCCATCTTTTTTGGCTGATAAAAAATTTTGGCAGGTTGAAGTTGTTGCTGAGGTTTCTTGTTTTGGATTTTCATATTTTGGGAGTAAAGCTGACCACTTAATGTATGCAGGGTATATTCAAGAATGATGCATGTGAATAAATGTATGCCAGTTTTCTGCAATTCAAAACTTATTCCGGCAGAAAAAAAGAAAAAGAAATGCAATTATGTTGTGCTATGAAGTATAATCTGAATGATCTGTAGTGCAGTGGTTGGGAGAAGGTCTACCAAACCTCACTGGATAGTATGTTTAGCCTGTTGTATGATCAGTATTTTAAACCTGACCTCTGTGTACTCTGAGTTGTACTCTGTGGATTTAGCACTGACAACTCAATTTTTTGCACTGCTTGTGTTTGACACTGCAGACTCACAGAGGTCTTTCAAAGCTTTTTACATATAAGGGCAGTGCCATTTCACCTCAGCACCAAAGGACATTTCAAAGTTTTAGGCAACTAAACGCAGCAATTTAGACTGCCTTAGGTGTTTTGATTAGAGATACCTGAAGCTAGAGTTGGTATGCCTACAGGAATACACAGCTCTACATTCATGTCCTTACAGATATAACAGCATAGTTTACTGTTGGAACTACTTGATGCTGATATAACTGCATCAGCACCAGAAAAAGTGGTGCCAGTTTCAAACTGGGGTAGGTAACACAATGAAACTCCTGTGTTCCCAGGCCTTTGTTTTGCAAATAGGCAGATGATACGCTGTGATCTTATTTACTGGATAACAAACCTTTACAGATCATAACATAAATTACTGAGCAGCAGGTGAAATCCTAAGCACCTTAGAAAAGGACTCCTCATGAGCTCAGTACTGTAAGTTCCAACACAGAAGCATTGTGTGCCTGCTGAGTTGAACTCTTCTTGTAGCTCCTTGCATGTGTGATTCCATTTATTTATTAATTTATTGGTTGGTTGATTTTAGAGAAAGGAAGCCCTCAGGTAGAAAGATCATGCAGAGGTACATAACACAGTCTTACTCTGTTCTTCCAGCAGTGTGATGTAGCTATCTGCTGAAAAGGGTATTTGTTATCAGATGATACTCTTTTAAAGAAGCATATATATGGCATAGTGTTAATTAGAGTAAATTAGGTATTTTAAGATGTCTATGTGTGATAACAGATTTTTCTCATACAAACAGAGCAGTCAAGCCTTCTTCAGTCTCTGTCTTGGAGATGAGAAGTAGATTTTCTGATAGCATGCCCTAAGGGGCAAACAATTCAAGTCAAAATGCCTGAAGCACTGCTCTCTAAGCTTAAACACTGGTAACATTTGCATAAATTCATACAAAAATTTCATTAAAATAAATATCAAATGCATGTTATCTGGCAGTTACTAATTATATTGCCATAGTATATTCCTTTTCTTCTTGTGTGATTTTATTCAGTTTTGGATTTCAATGATCCCTTCAGTACTGAAGTTAAGCCAAGAATCCTGCTCATGGGATTGAGAAGAAGTGGAAAGTCTTCCATTCAGAAAGTTGTCTTTCACAAAATGTCGCCGAATGAGACTCTCTTCTTGGAGAGCACAAACAAGATCTGCAGAGAGGACGTTTCCAACAGCTCCTTTGTCAACTTTCAGATATGGGATTTTCCTGGGCAAATTGACTTCTTTGACCCTACGTTTGATTATGAGATGATTTTCAGAGGCACTGGAGCACTGATATTTGTTATTGATTCTCAGGTAAAAAAAGGGGCTTTAAGCTACGTTTTTCTTTTCTTCCTTCAGCAATAAGACAAATGGGTTGGAAAGCACAGTTTTTTTCAAAGCAAATAAATAATCTACATCACAAACACATTAAAAGAAGTCATTAAAACTTGAAGAGCTGTTTGGCTATTTTTAATCTCTCTCTGCAGTGTGTTCGGAAGTTAACTAATTTGTTCTAACATCTCAGGGTTCTTGCTCAGATTCCTGAGTGCTGACAGCATGAGATTGGTGCACATGCTGGATGTAGGGTCAGGCTTCTACTTATAAAACATTAAAAAAATCAAGTAGTTGTTGAGCTGTAGTACCAAATAAGTATCATAAAAATAAGTATCATAACATTTACTATATATATATTTTTAAATACTTTCCTAACTTGCAGCTCTTCTTTTCCCTTTATTAGGATGATTACATGGAAGCATTAGCTCGGCTGCATCTTACTGTGACCAGAGCCTATAAAGTGAATCCAGATATCAACTTTGAAATCTTTATCCATAAAGTGGATGGTTTATCTGATGATCACAAGATTGAAACTCAGAGGGATATTCACCAGAGGGCAAATGATGACCTTGCAGATGCTGGACTGGAGAAGATTCACCTCAGGTGAGAAAAGTTGCTGTGCAGAGAATGCTAAGAGGAGAGCAGCTTATTTGACAAGGTACCATTTTCTGTCGTCTTGAAGTAGAAAGCAACATGCTTTAGCTATATGAAGGAAAGGGATAATCAGAGATACTGCATTTGACCTGAGCCAAAGTATCCTATTTCTGATTGCTGTCTTGAAAAGAAAGATGGAGAGCTGCTTAGTAATAGATGATAAACATGCCAGAATCCTATCAGTTTTTGCTGCAGTTGCTGTCTTGAAATAAGTTGACTTGGACAGTGACAACAACCAGTAGAGTTCCAGGCAGTGGAGTGTATATGCCACTACATCACTTTTGCCTTCTTTGAAAACTCTGCCACACGGTCCCCTCCCAGTGACTCATCTTCCCTGCTGCAGCCTGCTTGCAGCCGCTTGGGAAGACCTGTGCTGTATCTTTGCCTTGTGTCTTCTGGTAAAATGGGTTACTGTTGCAAATAGTGACAAGTAGTGGATTTGGAGACTGGGAACCAGAGGACATCAAGTTGTCAAAGCTTTCTTAGCACTTTAAAGCCAAGTAAAAATATATTAAAAAGAGAGGCCTGCTCCCTGAACATGCCAGCTCTTTAGAGCTCTTAACTACTCAACTGCATCAATACACTGATAAGTGGGTTCACAACTTTCAAAAAGTAGATCACAACAGATATATTCAGTAATACTCCTCTCCTGAAATTCTATAAATATTTTTGTAAGAATAGCAGCATGGGAGTTGCATTAAAAAGTTTTACATCAAATTCTAGGTTTCAATGTCTAGGTTGGGGACTTTTTTAGCATAGAGATGAAGTCCTGTGCTTCAATCATATCATGACTTTTGATCACTAATTGCATTAGTGTAGGTACTTACTGTCTGACAATATTTTATCTCACTCATATTGTGAAAGGTACATCATGTTCACAGTATGTGGCTAAAAGGAAAATGTGGTGACGTTTTTTTCCAGCTTTTATCTGACAAGCATATATGATCATTCTATATTTGAAGCATTTAGCAAAGTGGTACAGAAACTGATTCCACAGCTCCCAACACTGGAAAACCTGCTTAACATCTTTATTTCAGTAAGTACTTACTATATCCTTTGTCGTAGATCTGCTGTGTCCAACATGCATGTTCAGATACGCTGTTCACTGCCTTCTTAGAGATCATGAGCAATGTGAACTCTCAGAGAAATTATCAGAACTTAGTTGAAATGCACCTCCATGCAGCTTGGCCTCACCTCCATGTCTATTAAATAGCTTTGATGAGGTGCTGAGCTACTCATAGTATTTCCTGAGTCACATAAAGTGGGTTAGCAGCCATCGCTTTTCTGCTTGTAACATCCGTCTGAATGTTGCAAAAGTCTGTGCTGCATGTATTTGTTTAAGTTGCACTTAAAACTTGTATGAATAAATATTTAAAGGAACATAATCTAGTCTGACCTTATATGGGGAGCTGTCTGTAGTGCTTCCCAGAATTAATTTTACTTTGTATCGGAGGCTTACTGAGCTTAAGAAAATCTTATGTAGTGAAATTTTTAGATGTAGAGTCCACCACAGCTTTTACTACTTCTGTAGTTACTCTGAAGGCCAGTTAGGGAGTTTTGTATATCTAGTGGTTTGTTACCACTGTGGAAGAGATTGCTTGCTCCACTCATCCTGTATGTCTGATCCCTTCCATTCCTTCTTACTGGTTCTGGCACTCCCTGTTCCCTTATGGGGTTACTATACCATGCACTTATGCATTGTTTAATTTAGTTAAAAGCAGGTGATGGCGGAATCCTACATGCTCTTGTTCTGACAAAAGGTAAGAAATGGAAACATGGGGCAGTGAGTGAAGGGGAGCATAGTGAGTAGATTGTAAAAAGGGGAAACTCTCTGTTTTAGAGGTCATTAAATCAGGTCATAGTGGCTCCAAAAACTGCACCCTTTCTTACAGTATTCTAATTTTGTGCTTGGCATCTGGCACTAATTTCTGAAACTTCAATTTCCAAGCAAGATACTTTGTTGTGTCTTTTTGTGATTTTGACATAAGAAATTATTTCATATCGTTCAACAGCCTGTAAGATAAAATTAGACTTCACGGTTTCTCAGTGTGAAAATGGAGAGAGATAAAAGCTGGATGTGAAAGGGAGAGCTAGGAATAGAGGAAGTGTGGACACACACATTAGAGAGCTAGGGAATTACAGCTTGGAAATTCTTTTTCAGGCCTGAATTTCTCCTGACTCTCAGGTCCATTCCCAGGCTGATAAGCTGACTATAGCTTCAGTTAGGGAGGAAGTCCCCCAAGGTGATAACATGGTGAAAAACAGAGTGGAATTCATAATAAAGATTAACACCTGGTGTCTTTCCCGTGGGATACATCCTGAGGTACTGTCCCAAGGATGTTTTTCCCAATTCTCCAATGAGCTACTGTCCTGTCCTAGCTCCACATAACATGCTTTAAATACGGGCTGTCCGTACAATAAAGTTGGCCTTTTTTCCCTAAAGGCATCCGTGTGTGTTGCTGTCCTTTCTATCTCTTTTTAGTGCAGTGACCACAAGGAAGGTCATTCCAAAACTTATTCTCTTACTATTAAACAGCATATTTATACAATTTCATAATGAATAGTTTGCTACAAAGATTTCTTTCTTCCAAAACAGCTGAACTGTATACCAGTTAATTTTCATGTAGTCTCAAAACTCCACAACAGAAAGGTAATGAAGAAATGATGACAACAATTCTAGAGCAATTAGATAGTGGTTTTGGCACACAGTCTTACAGAGAAAGCTGGCTGAATAATAGTCTTCCTTGTGCCAGAGTCACTCCAGTCACTCATTGTGAATCAGATCTCTGTATGGAGTCTCCTCACTGTTTGGAGTTGGTGAAGGGTTTGTATGGAATCTCCACATGAACTGAGCACAGGCAGCTTCCTGAATGACTGATGCCAGTTGCTCGTGTGTCTGGAACCCCCAGCTCCGATCATACCTAGAATATCAGGTATAGTTTGTAAGAAAGGACAAGTAGTTCAAATAAATGGGAAGTCCAGAAAAGTGAGGGAGGTGTGCTATTTCCCCTGTTCAGTACAGGAAAGAGTCTCGGACTGTTTCTTTGCTCCAGTTTCTTAGTGACCTAGGACCATGTGTAGCTGCATCACGTCCTCAGCATGCTTGCTGTTTTTACAAGTATCTTCTGTCTGTAGACAGAGAGACTCAGAATGACTGTTGGCAACCACAAGGAAGATTAAACATCATTCTCCCTCATGCAATTAGTTAGGGGATGCCTCTTTACCTTGGCAACTTAGGAACAACAAATTTTGACATGGATTTTGGTCACGCCTTACCTCAGGAAGCCAATGTGTTGGATATCAGGGGGTGGGTGTATTCGTGTTCTACTTTTGATTTTGCAGCAGCATTCATGAGGAAGTGCTTTCATTTATGCCACAGTGACTTCCAACACAAAAAGCTGATGATTACAAAAATAGGTTTGCGATCACTGTTAAGTTCACAGCAGGCTTTTGCCCAAGTTTATAATGCCACAGTGTGTGACCATGTTTGAGGAACCATCAGTGTGATAATATTGCTTCTGCATTTTTTAATGTAACTGCTTGTAAGTCGTTAAATAACTGGCACTCAAAATACATGTTGCTCTTACCTGACTAACACCCTTACCAGCTTCATATAGAAGGATGCCTGTTTCTTAATTACTGTGGCCTTATCAACCAATCAAGTTGTCTGACATGGGAAAATGAATTTTTATTTAAGGGTTGTTTTAAGGGATGTTAAAAAGTATGTATTAAACAATTATTACAAGTAAAATAAAATAATATACAGTTTTGATAATTTAATGATTTATGTTTTGTAATAATTTAAATTCAAATGTAGTGTTTAAGATTAATTCATGGAATTTGCTGTGTGATGTAAGACCTGTTTAAATAATTGTCCAAAATTCATTACTAACTGGATATTACTGGCAATATCCTCTTAAGTTCTTTTGAGAGTCGCTTTCTAGGACCAAATTCTAGCTTACTTTCATACATTAAAGACAGAAAAAGACAGGCCTGCTTACCTATCCTAGGAATTGGAGGAATACTACTACTTTTACTGAAGCCATTCTCTTTAAGGAATAGAAACTGTCTTCTACATCATCACATCCCATGTAGTTAAGAAACATGGTTTGAATTTTAAGTACCTCATGGTTTTACCTATCCAAAATAAAATCTCATATATTCATTGCGTATTTTTCACAATGACTCTCTTGGTTCAGACTAACCATGGAATATTCTTACATTGATTCAGAGTGCTTTTAGCACATGTTGCATGTTCTCTGCAGACTGTAGGGTTGTGTCAGAGAGAACTGGTGCTTATTCAGACCCTGTTCTCATTTAATCAATGACAGCCTTTCATTCATAAGGAACCCACCAGCTCTAATAACAGAAACAGTTGATTTCTTATTGTTATTTTCCCTAAGCATCAATGATGTAATGTCTCTTCGAAGAGTACTTTTTCCTGGTTTTTTATGACTTATTATTGTTTCTACAATTTCTGTTTGGGTTTTTTTGCAGACTAGGGGCAGCAGGTGGGGGGTGGGGTATTGAGTAGCTTCCACACAAAAATTCTGGGAAATCCTTTGATTCTTTGGTTACAGTTGTACAAAAAACCCTGCAAATGAAATATTTGAAGGCATGTGGGTAAATTTAGTGGTTATTACTCCTGGCAGTCCATGCTACAGTTTCACAGAGGTTTCTGTCACCATAAAAAGTTATAAAAAACCAAATTTGCGCAGTTTCTCAGCAGGTCCTACCACAGTGGATCAGTTGCAATTGAAAACAAGCATAATTGAAGTTAAGAGACCAATTTCTGCCCTTAACCAGCAGGTGTAACTGCAGGCATGGCAAATGTCTCACGACTTTTGTGGCAAACGTTGAGAAAACTTTCTGAACTCTCGCTGCAAGTACGGGCAGGCTGCAGCACCTGGAGCTCTGAGATGAAAGAATCACTTCTCATTGTTAAATGTTACTATATTGTCACTGGCATCTTAATAATTTAAAGTGCATTTTACCTGTACAGCTGAAATTGTTGCAATGTCTCTGTAATACAAAACTTTGTAATTGACTTCTCATGACTGACACTGCAGGGCTCAAGCTTCTTCTGTCTGAAATTACTTGTATTACTTGTATTTTCAAGTACAATTTTGGCAATGAGTTACAGCTATGTACTTACATGATATTTCAAGAGAGTCTTGTAATTAATCTTACTTGACAGCATCTGTTGAACTGTGTGAGGTGCTGTCAGAATTACAATTTAAAAAGTAAAATTACAGAACTCCCATATGTGGCCAGAACAACCAGCATAATTATGCATACATTTTTGTTCTTTGTGCTCAAAGAACACAGACACATAGAACCTTGTAGGCTGAAAGGGCCCTTCAGAGGTCAGGTGCTGCTCAGAGTCAGGCCAGTTACAGCAAGCTGGTTATGACTGGTTTCAGTTCAGCTTTGTGCATTTGGAAGGATAGAAACTCTGCAAACTCTCAGGTCCACATGCTCCCAGTTCTTCACCACTGTTATGTTAATTTTTCTTTTCTTTTATCAAGCTGGATTTCCAGCCTGTGCCTTTTGGATTCTGTCCTTCAACATTGTAGCTCTGAGAAGAGTTTGGCTCTAGCTCTGACTTCTCAGAACCCTTACATTAGGTATTTGTAGATAGCAATGAGTCTTCTTCAGGATGAACAAAGCCATTTCTCTGAGACTCTCCTTGTACATCCTGTGCTTCAGCCCATCTACCTAAGGTATCCACAGTGTATACTTTGTTTTGGATATTTTTTTATTATTGACTTACTGAAATATGCCACTCAGTCTTTTCTACTATAAAATGCAAGAAATTCACTTCTATACTCTGTTATTACTAAGCTCTGTGTGCAGTGATGGAAGAATGAAGAAAATGCCAAAAATAGTGATGGCCATTGTTCAATAGCATATCTAGTGTTGGAAATTTTTCTGCCTATTTCTGGAAATATGATAAGCAGATAGTCACTTTAGTTACTTAACTATATGTTAAATAGTTGACTTAGAAAAGAAGAAAGGAAAAATGGAAAAGTTCTGTAACTGTACAAATGAAGCTAAAACTATTAAAACTTGTTAGGGATTTTCAGTGTGGTTTTTGGTGGTTACAGAACTACAGTCCCAAACCATGTTAAAATGGGAATCCCATATATGGAGACAATTCAGTTGGATGGAGAAAGTTGCTTGTCTTCCCATATAGGTGGATGCTGATAGATTGAACTTTAGCAATACTGGGAAATTGCCCTTTTTTATGCTGGAACAGCTGTGCAGGTGTAATCCCTTGACATCAGCCAGCAAGGCTACTGTTTTCAGTTGAGCAGTGCACTTTTTTTCCAGGAAGCAGAGGCTTATGGCAGTTTACCTTATCTACACAAAGAGTAAGAGCTAGCATTCCTGGCTAGCTTCTCAGAGCTGTGAATACGATCCATCTCCAGTATGGAGAGCGTCTTAATCAGCTTGGCAGGATGACAGGAACATAGCTGTCATCACTTTAGCAAGCCTTAGCATTTTAAATATGGCTTTAACTACCAGTGCTACATGAGACCTGAAGGCACCATCAGAACACTGGTTTTTCTCATGTGATCCTAAACGATGTTCTACAGAACCAGACAGAAAAATCAGACCAGACAGACCAAAATCAGTTCCTGAACAATACTGTCTTCTTTGTCCATCAGCGTTTTCTTTCCTTTGTTTCTATCTTCTCATATGCCCAGCTAGAATAACTTGAGATTACAGCTTTCTTTCATGTCTGTTGCTACAACACCAAAAGCTTGAACTTCTGCTCCACCCTTGCCCTCCCTCATTTTCTACTGAAAAGAAATGTAATCTCTCCAGGTGGAGAAGTTTGGGAGTGTCACTTGGCATTAGGTGTGCTCATAGGCATAAACTGTTGGAGGGTTTGTGAGCAGTATGGTTTGCTACAAATACAACAGTGCTCTATGTACAGTTCTTTCAAAATGAGCTTGATTGCAATTTATATTTTCTGGCCTAGCCCTTTTTGTGTAACAGGCAAGTAAGGGAATAGAAAAGCCTGGGGTTAATTTGAAAACATGGATTCCACTTTATTTTTCTTTTTTTCTTCTCTTGAATAGAATTCTGGGATTGAAAAAGCATTTTTATTTGATGTAGTCAGTAAGATCTATATTGCAACAGACAGCACTCCAGTGGATATGCAAACTTACGAGCTCTGCTGTGATATGATAGATGTTGTGATTGACATTTCTTGTATATATGGGTAAGTAAATTGTGAATGTTTTCCATAAAGCTGTGTACTGAGAATCTGAATAGCCTCAAAATTAGAGTGATGTGGGTATAAACAATAGTGAGAATGGGTAATTTGCTAGGACAGGGGAGGAGGAAACAGCTGGCTTCTCAGGGACTGATCCTTCCCAGCAACAAGCATTGCTCCCTGTTCAGTCTCTTTTGTGAGCATCTTCCTCTTTCTATGCTAATAACTTTATTTGGAGGAAGAAGTGGGAAGAAGCCAACCTAAAATAAAGGGAAACATCATGTCTTTGTTCCCTAGGGATGAAATCAACAGAAGGATGCCTCCTGTTTTAAAAAGAAGTGAGGCCATATTTAGTTTTATTTAGTAGCCAGTGGCCTCTAATAGCTTCAGAGAGTTGTTTCACTTCAGTTCTCTGTTTGTCCCCTATTTCCTACATGACCTTTCTTTGGTTTTTTCAGTTTCCTCTTCTTGTACATTAGCAAGTGGAAATCTCCTGGGCTGGCATGTACATATCCTTGCAAGTTATGAGTTCAGTGGCTTGGCCCTTGGCCAAATGTAATGCCAGCCATTCCTGGGGAAGGCAGGGACACATTTAAGAATTAGTGCATGAAGGTGTTTACACTTGGAGGCCAATGCACAGCATGCTTAGAGAGTGGTAGACTGGGGTAGCTTTGCATTTGTACCCACTGACAGACTTCTTGCACTCTTAGAGAAGACGCAAGGGAGAGTCTTGGTACAGATGTGCAGTAAGTACTGGAACAATAAACTGTTGAATACTTAACCTAAAATCTGTGAAGTTTGTATATTCTACTGTGCGTTTCAGATTTTGGAGTCATCACTTCAGTTACTGTGTAAGAGCTTGTTTTACAGAGGTATAAAATAAAGGATGCTGATTTTTGTAGAGAAAGATTCTGCTGTGTAGTTCAAAAGAGTGTGCATTTAATAATCATCTGTACAACACCACTTGTGGGGCTCTTTATTTACAAAATATCATTCTGACACTGTGGTTGTGTAGCCATTTAGCATTTATCACCAGAGATCTGCTTGCCATTTTTTAGCTACAGACTGAAGACACAACATTACAATAATTTCTTGTCTTGTGTTCCTGGAGCATTTATGGAACTTGCCACTTTAACATAGTGGAGACTAATTGTTCTGGGAGGTTGGTGATAACTATCCATTTAACAATATCTGTGTGTGCATTCAGGAATGAGGATAAAATTACAACGTTACAATGTACAAAAACATTATACAGTGATCATCATCACACAGCATCTGTGAATGAGGAATCTCTTCTCATAATATGTTGCAAAAGCCAACATTGCATGAGGAAAGTCTCATGACGTCTTAAACTATCAGTCAGCTGCTCCCGCTCAAGCAAGGTTACTGGGGTTTGGAGTTATAAGTACAGGCCTACTGTTTCACATGTTTATGATAAGTCATAATATAAAGCACTGATTAAAAGAAAAGCAGCCTTGTGGTAAATGCATGGTAACTTACAGAGGAAAAAATAAGGTTCCAGTTCAGGCACTTGGCAATGAAACAATCTGATTTCTAGCCCCAGATCTAAGACTTGTTGTGGGATGGGATAAAAAGTTTAATCACTTTGTCTTCTTAGTTTACATAGTGTGTAGTTTGAAGAAGAGTCTCCCTGAAAGATTAAAATGAAGATTTCATAAAGTTTGAGATTCTTTGGTGAGCTAACAAACACAGCAGTACTTTTGTTAGCTAATCTGGTGTCTTTTCTTGTTCGTTTGTTTGAATATTGCTCTTTAGGCTTAAAGATGATGGCACTGGAACTCCCTATGACAAAGAATCAATGGCAATCATAAAACTGAATAATACAACTGTCCTTTATTTAAAAGAGGTGACAAAATTCCTCGCTCTTGTTTGTTTTGTCAGAGAAGAAAGCTTTGAGAGAAAAGGTATTTTCCCCTTTTCTTAATCTTCCCTTATATTAGTGAGTTAATGATTAACTCAGGTTGTTAGTAGCTGATAACAGTTTCTAACTGTATGATAAATATTGAGGTAAGTACAGCTTGATAAATCTTACATAACATTTTTAAAGGGATGAAAGTACTTGTGCAAACATTAAGATGGGATGAAATCCTAATGTATTTGACAACTTTCTGCTATGAAAGCATTTCAAAGTTTACATCCAATGCAGTAAAGCTTCCACCTGCAACTGTAGACTGTGTTAGTTTATCTTGACTAACACTGATTTGTACGTGTTGTCACGTACATACACATCTGGATCAGCTTGCCTGCCAAAACCAAGGGAAAATTTTCGACTGATAGAATGTTCTTGCTTTTCTTATATCTGAAAGGAGCCTTTTGAAAAATTGCATATTTAGGACCTAGTCCTGTTTAGGAGTGCTTTAATATTTTGCAGTTAAAGTGCATAAAATTTCTTTGTTATCTTTCCTGGTCCAAGTCAATACTGAACCCTTAGTTCATGACCTCTCTGCTCAACGGCACGATGTTCACTGAGTTGTTGGTCTTTGTGACATGCTCCGAGACCAAAACTCAGCAGCAGAAGAGCAAGCTGTCATCTAGGCTTGTGTGCCCCATCTTGTGATAGTAATTTCACCAGTCAGTGTTGGTGTGTTTGTGAATGCAGCACTTGTACCATGCCTACTGGGCTTTTTGACAGCCTGTTGAGCCTTTGATAGAACTTAAACTGGTCAAGTGTCTCTTCCATACCCCTACCACATTTATTGTATATGAATGTTGAATGCAGTCACTTTCTGTTGAAAGAATAAGAAGTATTACTTCTGCATATTTACTAACAGCACTGTTTCAGAAGGACACCATGTTAAATAAACATCCATTAAGGTTTGTCCATAACTGTGTGAGGTTGTTGTGTCTGCATAGTTGGGACACTTGGTACCCTGCACTCTTCTGCAATACAATTCTGGTATTATAATGGAGATGAGCTTTTTGTGCCTTATGAATTCCAAGTAATATTTTGTCTGAACTGTAGGGAGATGGAAAAAGTTCCTGGGAAAAAAAAACCAAAGTGTAACATGGTGGATATAAACCACTTAGAAATATGTATCTCCTGTTAGGAAAATTTAAGTGGAAAATGCTGCAGTATTTGAGTTAAGAAAGCTTATGGCATTAACATTGAAAGAGGTCATGAGCTCAGTACCAAAATTATAAAATTGTATTGTGGTATTACAGAATTGTAGCACTCAGTAAGTCTTCCAATTGACTACCAATATGGCTTTACAGCTTTTCTGTGGGATCACATTCAGCCCACTGACATGGTAATGTTATCTGCCTATTATGTAAGTATCTCATCTAATAGCATGTCTATTGTGTTACTTTTTAATTACAGTGTAAGATGAAATATAGCTGGCTGAGATTTGCTAATAGTGCTATCAAGTATCCATTTCAAAGTTTATGTATTGTCAGAAAATGAACATTTTTTATGCTACTTATTTTTATCGTTATTCTGTAAAGCAGATTTCCAAAATTACACCATATTTTATGAAAGATTTAGTATTTCTTCTAGTATACTTAGCATTTCTTCAAAGCACTTTATTAAATTAAGGATCTGTTATCTGCCAATAACTTCTACTTGTTTTCTCTTAAAACTTAAAAGTATATTTAATAGCAGACACAGTATCAAGTTGTAATGCTTGCTGAATTATTTGTATTTATCAAATACGCTTTTGCTTAGCACAGAAAAAATTCCTGGACAGTTCATTGAATATGATCTCCAGACAGACAGTGTGGTATTTCACTAAACACAGAATATAAGCAATGGTTTCATTACCTTATTTATGTGAATGTCTTTATTAATATGTAAAACACTTCTGTCTCTGTAGGATTAATAGACTACAATTTCCATTGTTTTCGAAAAGCCATACAAGAAGTATTTGAAGTAAGAATGAAAGTAGTAAGATCTCGAAAACATCAAAGCCACCTGCAAAAAAATAAAAGACCCACTCCCAATGGGACACCAAGAATGCCATTGTAACTGAGGTTTTCTGGCAATGTGGCAAGCAAAGTTTTCATGAAGTTGACGTGACTTCTGCATCTCATTGCACTGAGTGAAGAGGAAAACAAATGGGACTGATGTATTATATGAATTTTCCCTGAACGTTCAGAAAGCACTGTTTAAATATTTTTATCCAATCAGTTTTTTTCATATAGTGAGCACTTTGAGCAAAATGTTGTATATATAAACATTGAGGTGAGCACTTGTAAGAATTTTCTTAATATATGCTGTAAACCTTTTTCATGCCATATTAAGAAAAAACAGCTGTGACAGAAATACTGGGTACATAATTTGCACTTTTTCATGTTTTTCTTGTGGACTTGGACTTTGATAAACTTAGTTTTTATGGTGATTTTGATGCATGGTGTCAGGTAAAATGTATGCTGTAGTTTATTTACCTGCTACAATCAAATTGGTTAGTAAACAATTAAGAAAACTTGGTACAATGCCTTTTTAAATTTGTGACAGCTAATACCTAACATTCATACAAATCTAATTTCATATATTTTTCAATTTGTAAACTGAAAAATAATATTGAAGTATTACAGCAATAAGCACCTTACCAGGGATCATAACTGGTAAGTAAATATTAGCTTTTATAAAACAGGCTTTTGGCCAAATTTCATCCGGAGTTCTCCTTAACACTGGTCATGCCCTCTCTTGGGTCTGGTTTTATTATTTACCTCAGCATATACCACTAAAATACCTTTCTATAAAGATGATTGTTTTGTAAAATGGCTCTATGTTGCACTGGTATTTTTATAAGGCTTCAGAGGAGTATGTTGTATCTGTATGGCTGGATTTACATTGCTAAGTTTGTGTTGAGAGCCTGTACATGTACAGTTGGTGCAATGAAGAATCTGTTTGTATTTCCACCCTGGCATTCTGATGTACTGATAAGTCATAAAGGTGTGAGCACTGGGTTCTGATTCCCTCTAACAGGGGTACATCTGTGATTGAAATCAAGACGAGACCATTAAAATGAGGACTGGACAATATACCTGCTGTAATAATCAGCGTACATCACTACTTTTTATTTTAATACTGAGCATGGGCAGATTTACCACAAGATCAGCCAAGACAGCAGAGCACTCTCAAACCTAAAAAGAAGTATCACTTACTTTCCATGTTCTGTATCCAGTGTTTTTGTTTAATTAGTGATACAGAATTATAATTTTTAGATGGAAGGGAAACTCTTAATTTTTACCGATTGCATGCACAGTCCAATGGTTTTGTTGGCAGCTTTTGGGAGTGAGAAGAACTTGATCAGAATGGGAGGCAGCTTGCTGTACACCAGAAACAGGTAAGGGGAAATGTACCTTATTCACAGCCAATCTGCCCCTAGACAAAATAGCTCTGGAGGCGAGCAGGAAGATAGAACCAATAGCTCTGTCAAGAGTTGTGTGATATTAATGCAGTTCTAGGGGCTCAGGAAGGTAAGAAATAATAGTGAAAACCACTGATCCTGGTGCTGATGTGAAGAACAGTGACAGTAGCTGTAGTCAAATCAGAGTGTTTAAAAGCCACAGAGTTCAGATGCTTTTTGGTAGTGCCACCATCCATCATCTTAGTTGAGGACGATTCTTCTGACTAGCCCCTCAGTTAAAGTAGTGCTAAGCTGTTTTCAGAGTTCACCAAAACAGTGATAGGTAAGAAACATCTTTTGGCAGCGTTCCAGTCCACAGGACTTTCATTGAAGGACTGCTGTAATTTCTGGCCATATGTTTGTCTTTCATTTTGTTGAGATTCCCCATTGGGTCACAATCTCTGTTCTCCCTTCAGCCCACCAGGTGTAGGTGGCTATGTGGGACTAAGAACCCTTACCAGGCTGGGCCAGATATTTTTTTGTGTAAATTATCTCATCATAGTGGCTATGGTATGAGTCATAACTAAATGTAGCTTCCATATATTTGGCCTGAGTTCTATGTAGCCATGCACGTCCTTCTATTAGACACCATCAACTTGTTTAAGATAGTGAAGTTACCTCTTGTAGTCCCCTCTAGAATTTAGAACAGACTAGCTGTCATAATTTAGTGAAGGTGACTTTAGCCAACATAAAACTTCCAATTGGGTATTATCAGAGTAAGTATAATTTTCATCAGATTACTTAAGTTTCAAATATAAAATTGAAAGAACGTTAAAAATTAATTAGTTTTAGTGTTTAACTTTGGTATTTTCAGGTTACGTGATGACTCATTTCACTTTTGAGTAATCATTTTCTAATGTTCTAGCTGAAGTGACTGAACACTGAGTGAGACATGCAAGGTTCTTTTTAAGAACATATTTTAAAACTTGCTTTTACTTTAAAAAAATTCTTCTAAATTTTAATGAGATTCTAGTTTTATTTCAAAGAAATTAAATACCCTATGTGCTACAAGAGTCACTTAAGGCAGTGTTGATACACCTTTTCTAAAATCAGAAATTGTGGAAGAAGTAATTACTTTCCAAATAGTCTAGTATTTCTAAAGTACCCGATCCACGAGTCTCCATGTCTTATTTATCATTGAAGTTGACTAAAAATGGTAGGGACCATTAATGAACAAGCCATGTATTTTTAACACACTGGTTTACAATAAACCCAAACCAATTCGGTATCCTGTAGACATTTTAAAGTCAGGAGATAGATAACTATAAAATACTGGTTCCAAGAACTTACTATAGTTGAGGAAATCCCTGTAAGTAAAGGCAGCAGCTCAGAGTGTGTGAAGGGTTCTCTGAAGAGTTCAAATGCACCTTTGAGCAGGCACTGGAATGGCTGTTTAAAATGTTACAGTGCTGGAATATATTTCTAAATCTGGTGATTACCAATATGCTGCACATTAGCATGGAAGTGTAATTGACGGAGCAAACTACCCTCATAAAGCATAATTCAAGTGGATCATTTGAGATCTCATGTTTTATGATAGAACAGGTGGGGGGTTTTTTTAAAAAGATTTTTTTGCAAAAATTCTGTGGTTTTCTTGCATGTGAAATTGCACTCCTGATGGCTTGATACTACAGGAATTCATTCTGTGAAAGTACTGCAGCAATTTTTAAAAGAGATGTTAACCTATGAATTCCCTCCATTTTTATATGCATCATCAGATTAAGTGGAGGAATTTAAGAAAATAACCCCTGTCATTGTACACAGTAGCAACAGTTTTCTTTAATGACATATTTACCGTGCTGTCATTTGCAGTAGTCATTGTAGAATATTTTTCTCTTAAATTGAACACTGAGGTTTTCCTGTTTTTGTACTGAATGATATAAAGGACATCATGTCATGATTTTTGTGCTGCAGCTTTGTCCTGTTCGATGGACAGATACATTAACACCAAAATTCCTTACTCAGATTCTAAATGTTTATCAATAGCTGCATGTGAATTTACTCAATTACAGATAAACACATCAAATTCTCCCATTTCAGCTGTGGGGAAAATGAGAAATAAGCTTGGTTGGCAAGTTCTTTTGGGCTCCTCTTATATGGTGGCATATGGTTGACATCCCACTTGATTTCTCACTGCATTAATATTTGCATATTAGCTCATTCACATATCTTCAAATAGCTACATTTTAAAATGACACTACCAGATTGCTGCTTTTAATTTGTTTTCTCCCTGGTATCTTCTGTGTTACCTTTCCCAGTTTGCTATCTGAATTTCACATTTCACTGTACCCAGGTCTGATACCCAGTCTCCTTGGTACTTGCCAGCCTATTCCCTTTGGCATGTAGGCATTGAGCCACAGGCTAGGTCTTGAGCTAAAACCTACTGAAAGAAGTACAAAAACATTTAAATTGTAAAAATCCATTACATGCTATTAACATCCCTAAAAAGACTCAACATATTTATGTAATCCTGGTTTGTATGCATGCCATAAAATATGTATTCATATTGAAGTTACAGTTTATGTTCACAGATTTTAAACATGTCTTAATCATGTCCTGAATGTAGTTTAAAATTTAAAAAAATATATAAATATGTCCAGGACAAATACTCCTAGTGCAGCAGCCTATCACAATGTCTCTTGGACTAAACTAACACATTTTTGTAAGGTAAAAGATTTTCATGAGAAGATACTCTACTGAATATTTCCCAGAATACCTGGAGCTGCTACAAGTGAGAGGAATTATTTATTTCAGAATTGCTAAATAGCAGAAGAAAAAGAGAAAAAAAACCCATTGATGTCCTTTCTTTAAAAAAAACAAACCAAAAATAAAAACAAGAAAAAACTAATATACACTAGCCTAAATTGGGAAGTGTTGGGATTAGACATATGGATGAGTGCAAACATGAGAGGCAATAAAAAAAAGTACAGAGTGGCCAAAGGTACAGCGTGTATGCCAGAACATTTCAGTGTATTCAAGCTGCCTTACACAAAATGTTCAGGTTGGATATTTGGAGGAATTTCTTCACAGATAGAGTGATTAAACACTGGAATGGGCTGCCCAGGGAGGTAATGGAGTCATCATCCCTGGAGGTATTTAAGGAATAGCTCTTAATGCCGTTGTCTAATTGACCTGGTGGTGTTTAGTCAAAGGACTTGATTGCAGAGGTCTTTTCCAACTGAATTGATTCTGTGGTTCCATGAAAATGTAGACCAAGGAAAGATAATGGGCTTATCACAACAGGGTCAGCCACAGGGAGGTAGTGTGGCTGAGGTCTGTTTTACCACATGGTCCTCAAAAGTCCAAGTAGTTGACAGGGAGCAACAGGACAGTATCAAAGCTACCTTTCCTATTATAGCATGATTTACCCTTTGTGTGTTTATCTCCATTCAGTGCAAACTAAAAGCCATTCTGAACTGTGCTGAACTGAAGCTTAGTGTCAGTGCAAGTATAAACCATATCAACACATTCACACTGGAAATCAAAAAGAATTCTACAGCAGGAGAGCAGCATAGGGAGAGCAAACAGCTTGACTACATCCAAGAGGAACCTCAGCTTGTCAGTGAAAATGGGTGTAAGCTGTGGTGTGTCAATTCCTTGAATTTGCTAGCATCAGGGAATGCTATAGTCTTAACTCATCAGTACTGCAAGTTTCTGAGCCAGATGAACTCGTGTTTGCATTTAGGTGTTTATGTGTCAGGTAGGTGCCCACTCAGCCAGTTCAATCCATGCATCACTGCAAATTCTTGGTCCTCAAAAGTGTGCTACCTCCTTACTCCTTCCCACACAATCTCCAAGTCTCATACCTAGTGCATTCTTTCTTGATAAATACTGCCCTAGTCCTTCCTCAGCTTTTAGTTATCCAGATAAAACAATCATCCAACAGTTTGGGAGCCAGGAGGGCTTTCAGACTCCTTCAAAACTAGTGCTGCAAGCTCTCTTCTGCAGCTGGAGCTCCTCTTAATGCTGCTGATAAAACTGCCTAACTGGATGGAGTAATAAATGCCCCAGCAATAAACTGAAAACCTTTCAGCAGCAGTTCCGTTATTTCTAGAAGCCCCACCATCCAGTGCAGTGGTATCATTCAACTCCAACTTGTTCTGAGGTTAAGCCAACTGTGGATTGAATTCTCCTTTTGCTTATGCACATCTACATCTGGATTTGAGGCTACTTTGATAATGAGAGCTATCTGAGATGTGGGAAATGTAACCTGTTTCAACTCCTTTTGCAAAGCAGTATACAGAGAGAACAGGTGTGCCTTCTGGGAAATCCAGTAGTGCCAGATCATAAGGTCCTGGGACCATCTTTGTCTCCAAAACCTGTACTGAGAAATGGAACCATACTCTGTTTCTCTGCAATGCCCTTTTCCATGACTGAATTGTCCTCTGGTGAACCAAATGGTCTGATCCACAAATTGCTTCTCTTTCAATACTCCTTTTGCAGCTGCTTCAGCTTCTTTGGACTGTCAGTATGCCATTCATCATGCTGTCTTGGTCTCATATCCTAAGTGCTGAATGCAAGTTTTGCAGCAGAGGCACACAAATTAACCCACCAGTCCTGTTCCTCTTACTCAGCAGTTTCCAGCTCTGTTCCTTCAGTAATTTCATTTTGTATTTCAATTCCACATTTTCTGTCTATAAAGCAGCAGTTGTCATTCAAATTTTCCATTCTTCATAAAGTCCATTATGCAGAAACTTTATTATTGGCTTTAAATTTAATATTCTCTTCACAGATAATAAATACCTTTCTGCTTTACTCCCATGAACTAAATGCATTCATAAAAGTTCCTCAGGATGGAAGTTCTTTCCTTCTTCCCTCTCCTTTTTATATTGCTACCATTAATAGTCCCTATTAAAATCCAAGCTATAAATCTGTAATTTGAATAGTTATGACAACACCAGACTGCACAATTGTTTTTAGCTTTTGTTATTTCTTTCAGAATAAAAGTAGCCTGTGCAGCCTGCAATCCCTTGTGAGTTTGCACTCCCATGAGTCACCTTGCTAGACACCTTTCAGCAAGGTAAAAAAAAAGCCTGCAAGCATATACAGACAATTTAGCTGTGTAAAGTAGTAATTTATTGGTTAATATAGGTAGCTATGACTAACAAGCTACTAGACTAAGCATTAACATGCTCACCTCTCCATGCAAGAAAACAGATGAGTATTCTCTGGCTCAAGTGTCATCAAACTTCCATCTTTTGACTCTGCCTTTTCCTTCCAGCATTTTACACCTTTTTAACACTGCTGCTTTTTCCCTGGACCCTGTGTCAATAGCCCTACCTCCATCTCTGGGTCTGTCTTACCTTGCATGGCTCTACTGTGCAGTTCTTTCTCTGAGAGTGCTGAACCAAGGCTCTGAGATTGAGCCCAACCAGGGCTGCGCAGTCGAGCCCAAGAGGCTAAAAATGGAGAGGAGAATGATCTGGTATCAGGCAGTGTAGATGAGGTCAGTACAGTCAACTGGAGCCCAAAAAGCAATGCAATTTGCCAGAAGGTAGGCATGTTTGGTCAGCAGAGCCACTCTCTGGGCTCTCCTGACTCTTGTGATTAGGGCTTTAGTTCAAGTGTCCACATGGACCCCTTGTGTCATTGAAGGCACTCTAGGCACTTCACCTGGCCTCATGCTGCTGCTTTGCTCAGAATGGCACCAGTATCCCATACCTTTCTGCTCTGTATGGATATCTGACATACCTTAGGATATCTCAGACAGCATCAGATGCTTATGTGTGTGCAGTTGAATCAAGCCCCACATTTTCCACTAACCATCTGAGAAAGTCCTGTGTATCTATAAGGGGCTGGTGAAGACAGCTGGTAACTCAATATATCTCGGTTAATGACACAGTAAGTTTACATCAATTGGTAAATGCTTTTTGAGGAGCTTTAAATTAAGAGCCTGCTCAGCAATCCTTTATTTTTGTTGCTGAGTCAGAGCTGTATGCAAATAGCTGTATGCAAGCAAGAACATGCAAGTGCACATTTAAGTAGTGAGTAACAGTTTTGGAATGGATGGGGTGGAAAGACTACTTGATGGCAGTCCAACAGACATAACCCTGACTGCTTTGCCTCTGTCTGATGTGTAATTGTGAGGACAGGTGCTTCCTTCCCAGAAGGAAGCTTGTGGGAGTAAGTTGAAGTGAAGGGGAATGCAGAGGAACTCACATACAGAAAAAGTGACGAGAAAATCTGGGGCCTGAAGCCCTGAAGAGATCAGAAAAACTGGCTGCATGGGTCAAAGGCTATGCCCAGCTTTTTCTCCTTAAATAGTGGCACAGGAGCAAAATATTTTTTAATTTTCGTTTGCAACTGTCTCCAGCTATCTAGCGTTCTCTGCAATTTGCATGGTAAAGAATATGCACCAGAGAAAATTTCTGCCATTATCTGTAGCTGCTAAAGATAGAGTAACTAAATCAGGGACGTTCAGAGTCGTGAACAGCTGTCACTTGGACACAGCTTCAGCTTTGACTTGGGTCTTTGCACATGTCTTCAGAACCAGGAGAGCATCTGAACTATTGCAGCAATGATGCCAGAAGACTGTGAGTCAGCTGATTTGTGTGATTGTCCTCATGCTTCAGGGAGTAAAGAAAAGGTGAAAAAAATGTACCTGTATTTTGACTGCACATTGTGAAACATCTTGTTAGTTCACACTAACCCTGCACCAATGGTCCAAATCAGGCACTCGCATGCTTCATCAGTTAAAGCAATCTGGTAACTTCTTTCCCCACTATCTTTCTTCATTTCTGAAATAATGCTAATTAAGTCAGCTGGCAAGGCCCCCTGTTTTGTGAAATGGTTGCCTTAGAACTAAGCTTGAAGAACAGACAGTAATTACTTTCCTGAGGTACCATCCATCTGTGCAATTGCTACAGGGCATTGGTTACACAATGCCACGCTTGTTTTTATCGATGAGGAGGAGGTGCACTTGTTGAATCCAGATTTACAAAGTCTGAATTCACACAGAGGATTTTAAAAGCTGAGACTGTATTAGTCACAATGAGTACCATGATGATTTCTCTTGCAAGTCATATCTGTTCCCATTGACAATATAGGCATGTGAATATTAATTTCCTTAATTTCATTAAGAGTTTAATTCTGCAGCCAACTGTCTGTATTGAAAGGCTAGCATTATAAATGAGGCAAACCCTTCTACATTTTGTGAATTCATAAAAGCAGGGTATGAGTGCTCTGTACAAAGAACTATTGTATTATCATAAGCTTCTGTGATCTCAATCCTCTACAAAAATAATTTGTAGCTGAATTTATGAGACAGACTACAAAGCATATAAACCCCACTCTGAACTGACTTTAGGTAATCACCTAACATATTTATACACTCATCTCATACAATTATATGACCTGCACAGAAAAACAAATAGAAGTTCAATGTCACATTACATAATACCCTGAGATTTGTAAGAACATATACTGTAAGAATATACTTACATATATAAGTAATATTTTGTCTGAAAGGTCAAAAACTGAATCCCTGTGTCACACAGGTGTTCTGCCTCCCAGAGAAAGAGGAGGTTTGGGGAGTAAATCCCTCTTTGTGGGCTCCTGCTGGATGCTTCTTATTGTGCATCCCTCCAATTCTGCATGCTGACCTTCATGATTCCCATTCCTACTGGCTGAGCTCCCTTCTTGGACCTTTAAAATCAGTTATTCAAGGATCTTACTGTTAAAAATAAGAGGCTGTATTGACTGAAGTGCTTGTAATTCTTCTAAACTGAGAGGAAACGCAGGATATATTTCTCTCAGGTATAGAGACTATGGGTATCAGATGCAGCTATACATACATACAAAAATACCTAACTAGGGTGGTCTAGAACACAGAGGACTTAGCTTAATCTCTCTTTGCAGATAACTGAAAAATGCAGGAACTTTTAAAGCATGATTTGTTGAGTGTACAGCTAACATCTATTCTAGACAAGAGGAACTCCCAGTTCTCTCCATCAGCTATAAAGTGAGCCTCAGGAAACAGCTCAGAAATCTGTATCCTTAGTCTGCAAGTGTTCAGCAGAATTCTGCCCATATGTTTATTCTGACTTGGCCTTTCTTTCATAGTAAAACCACCTTCAATTGAAAAAGTATTCATTTTATCACACTTTATGCTTGTCATTAATTTTGTAAATTTTTTTGTACCAGAAGGGTTTATCTGCTACTTTGCTCTGAAGTTAGGTGGATCTATCAGAGTTTTCATCCAAAGAAAACTAGAGAAAAAAGTACACATAAACATGAGTAAAAACTTTCAGCAGAGATTCGTTTGGCATTAAATAACAAAATCTTTGTTGCGGCAGTGTTCAGGCAAACTTTCAGTTTCTATGTGCTTCAGCTGAGCATGTTTATTTTTTCACCAAGTTAGATCAGATGACAGGATACACAAGCTACATGAAGTGCTGCCAGCATGTAGGATTTGACTGCAATTTTGCTACTATATTTGGTGTTTGGTTTTAAAACGCCACAAGTTCTAGTACAAAATGGCTTCTTCCTGCAAAAGTCTAAACAAAAGGCAGACGAAAAATCCAAAGGGTATTTTTAACCAGAGGCAGGAAGAGGAGGGAGGCTGCTGCTTCTGGACTGGCAACACTGACTGCACAAGAGCTCTGCAGGGCCAGCTCCTCATGTAGCCCAAGCAGCTGCTGTGGGGTTAGGAATTAATCCTCAGATCTCTAACTGTATGCTGACTACCTTGCAGGAATCAGCAGTTTCATCTGGCAGCATTCACATCCTACAGCTCTGACTTTTAACTAATAGTATATCTGAAAATTAAAGCAGTCTTGTACTGCTAGCTCTGCACAATACCTCATGACAATTCCCCCAGCTTTTAGCCAGGCCACTCTGTAGCTTACTTAAATGGGGAAAATGTGCACCCCCTTTCATGGTATTTCTCTTGCTTTAAGTCTATTCAGCTAATTTTCAACAGTGCCTACCTGTCATGCAGTTAGAGTGACTGTATATCTTTTTTTAGCTGAAAGCCCAAGTTTCACATTAACTGCAGGTGCTTCCTCCTTGAACTATATAAAATGACACTGTAAGTGCATCCAAGGGTCAAAGGCCAGAGCCCAGAACTCCACATTAGACTTAAGCAGTTCATAATAACTACCACTTTATACTATTCATGTTGTAATACAATTTCAAAAATTATCTTTAACCAAAATAGCTTCCAGAACTTTATACATGGAAATCCAGACTTCTGAATGGAAAATACCTCCCTCCTACTTTGGGGAAGGGCAAGATTTAGTGATAGATTGTCCCAATGCCCTTCTCCATCTGCACAGCAAGGTGGCTCTGGACGTATGACCAAAATAGTTTGTGAACCCAACAGCCAGTGCCTGCAGCTCACCATCTCAGGTGGTCAGATCAACCATTCTTAGCCAGAAATGCTGAAATGTCATCAAGAGTTGTTGGCCATTTAATGTTCCATAGGGTGCTTTCGTTGTAAGAGAGAACCCCAAGGTCTGATGCCATCTTTTCCCATCTCCACACATTAATAACCCTTTTTATTATCCATACTGCTTTGTCCTGTGAAAAGGACAATCACCTTGCCCCTTTGAAAACTCTGCTAGTTGTTCAGGATTAGTAAAGTTGCTTTCTTTACTTATTGCTGTTACCACCTCACTGTGCAGCAGAACAGGAAAGGAAAGACTAACACACTGTTTTGTAATACTGAGAATGTGATGAGGTGAAAAATATGCACCTACTCAAATGTTTTTATTTTTATTTGCCATTTCTGTTCAGAGTGGGAAAAAGAGAACTAAGACACCAAAACAAAAAATAAACTTTCAAAATATGAAGAATATAAAAGTAACAAGAAATTAAGAACAATTCACTTCACAGATGAAATTAAAGACAATATGAGCTAGATACGAGCTTCAAACTTATGCTGAAAACAAGTACATAACAGGTTGTTTCTTACAGCTTGCACTGAAATAAAATGAAAGGGAGACTGCTGAGATTCTGACCACTTTAATTTAGGTATTTTCTTAGCTATATGTTCTCAGAAGTTTTCTCTCAAGCATATTACACCAAGTGGAAGAGAAACAATTGTAGATGTAGGTATCTGTCACTGTGGTATGAAAAAGGTGGCAATCTAGTCAGGCTCTTGCTGATAATTCTTGCCTAAAATAATAATCATTGACGTATGACACCATTTCAGTCTGTCATGATCCTGAAAACCAACAAACCAGATGCTACGAAGTCTTACAGTGAAGTGTGTTGGGAGGGGAGTGCGTTGGGTCTGCGGGATCCGGGAGCCCCTTTTCCAAGCCGCAGCTCCAAACGCACCGAGGCCGGCAGGGACCTCTCCCATCCGTCACCTTCGCGGTGGGGCGGAGCCGGGCGGGGGACGCAGAGGAAGCATTTCATTTTCCCTCGCGCAGGCACCGCGGCCCGGCCGCCGCAGCCCCACGGCCCCTCCCGGCTGCGGTTCCGGGGCCGGGCCCGGGGCGGTGCCGGCGCCGCAGGTGCCTCCCCCCGCGGTCACGGCGGGGCTGTCGCTGCCGCTGCCACTGCCACGTCAGGGGAGTGTCCCAAGGCGAGTCGGGCTGGGCCGGGGCCGGCCTTCCTCCTCCGCCCCCTGCCCCCGATGCCGGAGCTGCCGCGGAGGGAGGGAGCGAGCGAGCCAGCGGTGCCCGCTGCCATGGAGGCCCGGTACAACCTCAAGAGCCCGGGTAGGCGGCGGGGGTGGCGGCCGCGCCTTTACGGGCTGCCCGGGCCGCTGCGGGAGGGCGAGCCCGCCTTGGGGCTGCCGCTGGTCGTGGAGGGCTCGGGGGCCGGGGCGGGGAGGAGAGGAGGGCCGGGGGCCGCGGCGCTGGGTTCCCTGCGCCGGGGCGGTGGCGGCGCTCAGCGGAGGCCGGCCGGGTTCGGTTCGCCTTCGCAGTGCGATGGCGTTGAAGCCTTCCTCCGAGCTGTAATTCGGTTCAAAACACCGTGACCGCCAAGTCTGTGTATGTCTGTGTGCCCATGCGTTTTTGGTAGTTCGTGGAAACGTACCTTTGAACGTTTAGTCAGGTGGCCGTGCCCTGTTCCCCCGGGCATCGGCTTCTCTCTGAGTGGGTGCGTGTGAGGGGACGGCTTGCCAAGGGTAACTTGGCCTGTGTGGCGTCAGTTTGTTTTGCAGAACTGTTGCTGTACCGGCTCTCTTTATTTGTGTTTGTGTTCGCATGTTTGGTTTGACACGTTTGCATGTTAAAATTCATGCCTGTAACTCCTGGGCTTTCCTTTGAATCCTTAAAGTGAGAGAGGCGCCTCGAGATGTGGAGAAGCAGCGCTGGAAGGGCAAGTTTTGATTCCTAGGAAGCAAGCAGTGGACAGGCCATGTCCCGCGTGTGGCTGTGTTGGAGCAGTGGCCTCTGACCGGCTGTGCCAGGGCTTCACCTCCTGGGAGCTGCTGGCACAGCCAGAGGCCTGACACTGCCGAAACAAAACCTCTTCCGCAGCTTGTGAGGGCTGCTAGGGTTGGTTGTGTGTGAGTTGCTGTCCTGCCCCTGCTTTCCCCTAACCGGCTGTTGAGAAATAGGATTTTCAGCTTCATGTTATTGTGGTGAATAGTGGCTTTATTTTTTAATCATGTAACCAGCATGAGAGGTGGGGAGAAACCGAATGTTACAATGACTTGTACCTTACAAATGTCGGTGACACGCTTGTTTTTACAAACATATCTTATGCGGATGATGTGTCTATTGCTAAATTATGTCACTTAGCCTCACACCCAAGTTGCATAACTGAAAGATAAGAAGGATCACTAAGCAAATGATGAACTTCTTGTCATTTTAAATATCAGGAATACTTTTTTTTAGGGGGATGTGCAGGATATGTGGCATATGTGAATTTACAAGGCCACACAAACATGCTCACTGCTTGTGGTTCGCCACGTCATGGGAAACAGTGGTGGTGTGGTGTATGACAAGCACCTGGGATCTGGGTGGAGAGTACAAATATTTGTGGCTTAATTTAGAAATGTTCTTCCCCGTTGTTGTTACATGTCCCCTCTATATTCAAGAGAAAATTACCTTTACTGGAATTGATTTTCAGCACCTGTTGGTGCTGAAGACCAGCTGGAACCAGCTGTTTCATGGCGAAATGAATTTTATGTGGCAAAAATAAATAATTCATACAGTGGCTTAATATTATTTCTCCAAATTAATCATGTTCAGTCGCATATTAATATATTAAACTATTTCTTTCCACATAGATAGTGAAAGTTTGTAAAGTATATAAATAACTTTTAAAATTTCTTATAATTGTTTAAAATATTGATTTCAATAGTCGAGATGTATGAAATCATTCACTGAACAGATGGGCAAAAAGGTGTTGAATAAATATAAACAAAAATATTTTAAATAAATATTGTTTCTTTAACAGTTGTCCATTAAAATGAGTTGACAGTAATTATGTATAGCCACTGCTTTTGGTCTGGCACTTTGCTTGCTAGCCAGGTAGATAAGCATATGCAATTACTTAATATTTATTTGTATGTTTTACAAATTCATGTCTCGTTCCAGTTACACGTGCAGTTTAGTGGTGGTATCTTACTCTTGCCATTCAACTGAAGGCTTACGATGGAACTGTAAATTATTCTAATGTTAAGGTGGTTTTAGTTAATGTAAATGCACGAAAATACATAAAAAGAAGTCCACCATATTTTCTGTTTCAAGGGGTTGTGTCATCTGTGAACTGAAGGGATTACTTTGGTAGCTGAGTCCTATAGGGCTTTAGGATGAGTAGCTGTCTTTGTTCCTCTTGTTGCTTTGCCTTTCATAGAGGAAGAACCAAGCTAACCTTTAGGTCAGCTTTAGGGATTTGGAACATGCTGTCTTGAGCCAGAGTGGAAAAAGTAATCGTTTTATACCTGTACAAGAGGCTTCTAATGTTGAAATCTGCTTTTGGAGTTGAGCAAACTGCAAACGGTGAATTCGTCTGGTCAGTAGTTTTTAAAAGGGCAGAACCTACTAACCCTTGTAGTATAAGTTGCTTTAATGTAATGTTATAGATGAAGACACATTTTAAATAGGAGAATATTGTTAAAAGAAACATGTGCCTTTATTGATTTATTATTTTCAGCACAATTCTGCTATAGAGTTATGAAGGAGCTTAAGTTCATCTGTGGTTAATACCCGGATCACTCATCTGTGAATGTGCTAGACCAGACTGATGAATGGGGATCAGTTAGGCTCTCCATTGCCATATTTTTTGTGTGCTCTCAAGCAGACCACAGAAGAGCAACATTGCTACACATCTTTGTCCTGCTGCTGATTGCTGCTAGGCAATGTGTTCATCTTCTTCCTTATCCCTGTTTCTACAGCTAAATAGTTCATCCCAACGTGTCTGAAAGATGGTAACTCTGCACAGCACAAAGCAAGTTGTTCCCCTGCACACCACATCTCTGTTGATGTGAGGCAGTGCAGCTCTGGCCTCTCTGGGTTTGTCATTGGTACACGCCATGGCCAGTGCAGGTCTGGAATAGCCAAGCAGCTTCTGTCACCCTCTGTAAGAGCAAGGAGCCATGGGGGCATTCACCTGATGCTGATTTTTCAAGCTGCCTATGAACTTGAGTTTCTTTTTTATTTCTGCCAAAAAAGACCATTAATTTTCGAAGGGATAAAATTTCACACTGACACTTCAGGCTTCTTTGTATTGCTTCAATAAGGCAAAGTATTGTAAGCTTCATATTTTTATGTGTATTTTTTGCAGTTGTAAATGGTTGTATTTTCTGTTGTAGGATTTCGGAATGGATTAGTCAACGTATATCAGTCTGCTACCACATAGCTGATAAACCTCTCCCATCAATATTAAAGCTCAGCTGACTAAAGTACAGACTTCATCCTCTTCATGCCTCAGGAACATCCCTATTTTTTGAAATTTATAAGAGAGCTATTTGGAATAATCTCTTTACGGTTTTTTTTTTTTTCCCCAAAGAGCTGTGACTCTTAGTCTGCTATGAGATCAGACAGTAAATCTTGTAGTTACTGCTCTTGTAGTGACAGTGTCTCGTTTTTGTGTAGGCTGTGACCAGGCGTCTGAGTATTAGCACAGACACTTGAAGAATTCCGAACAGCTCCTTACAGTGCCTCAGAGAGAGCCCACAAACAACTGTGCCTTTTAGTTTTTTGGGGGGCAGAGTTTGTCTTGCTTTCAACTGACCACCTGATGGAGAATTTGATTAGTGAGGGTACTGAAGGCCTAGGAAGAGCACATGGAGGGAGGCATGGCATACTGTCGTGCATTTGTTGCTCAGGGGCACTGCTTTGGGATCCTGGAGGCTTAGGGAACATAATAATGCTGAGATTGTGATCCTCTTAGCTGTCATCTTCAATATGATTGCCACTTTTCCTGTAAACTGTACTTCTTTCTCCACTGCCTATTTTGTACAAGTAAGTGTTCTGTGCCAACAAGTATGCGTCAGTTCTTTGTGAACAAAACAGAGGTAATTGGAAATAGCCAGTAGCTGTTGTGCTGCTTAGTACCTTCCCTGTATGAAATAAGGATAGATTGTTTAAAAATAAAAATTTGAGCAGATGTTAAAAATTTATTAAGGCTGAAGACATTGTTTGATCTTGGCATGTTCAACAAGCACCTTGAATTTTGTAAGTTTTACCTCCCTTTGTGTTGACTGAACAGTTGTTTTCAATTTTAACTACAAGAGGAGTACTGTACTTCCTGCTGCCTTGAGGGAAATGAGCACTAAAGGTTGGCTGTTTCTGAGGGTGAGAGGAAAACAAGACAAGACTAATTAAAAGTTTTTTAGGTTTTTTTATAATTGTTAATACTTTATATGAGTGCAGGAAGTGTGTTAGTCATGTGAAAGAATGTACATGAGGCTGTGAAGATGTAAAGCAGCTCTTCAGGATGCTTATAGGTCTTCAGAAGAGATTTATCGAGACCCTGAGGATGGAAAACAGCTGGCCTGTTTCTTGGCAAGTAATGTTTCCATTTGTTTTGTAGCAGAAAAGGGAACTGCTAAAGGAATGTCCTGGTCTTGGCTGGGATTGAGTCAATTTTCTTCCTAGTAGCTGGTTCAGTGCTGTGTTTTGGATTTATTTCTGTTATTTTTAGTTCACCAATGATCACACATCATTCACAGGTTCTAAGCTGTCCAGGAGAATCACAGCCACAAGGTGACACATAGGTTCTAGTGACACTGTGCAGCTTGCTGTGAACCTGTTAGAGTTGCTATATGTTTAGATTTAATAAACCATTCTCTAGAGAGTACAGCAAAAAACAAAATACCATTGAAAAAATACCATTTTCCATATCAAAGAGCTATTGTGACTTTTTTCTTTAAATGTTTTCTTACTTCCGTCAGTGACCACATCATTTAAAGTGGGGTTCTTCTTTTTACTTAAAATGTCAAAGCTTGTCCAGTATTGTCATTTTACAAGAAATCTTAGGTACTTTACACATAAACTTAATCCTGATGGGTTTTTTTCATGATGTGATCCATTCTTTATGCAGTGGAACTACTGACAGTGTGATTCACTGTTATTTTTCCCCTTACAAGAAATTTAAACATTACCTTTAGTAAATGAGATTTTCTTTTAAATGCCAATGCAGTTTGGGTTCCCAGGAGCTTTGGGCTGCTGTGGGGACTGGTGATTCAGCAGGTGATTCTGCACTGTGACCTCTGGTGTCACTTGATGGTTACACCGGCTGTGGGTCAGGCACTCTTGGCTCAATGGTCGGGTATAGAGTGGAGATGGGAAGAAAACAAAGCCAGCTGGATTTAAGAAGACCTTTCCAAAATGTCATTCATGACACATGCATGTAACTGAAGGGATTTGATGCTTGTCTCAAAGGGTTTATGTGATCTAGTTTAAAATTCTTTTTATATTACTATTTTCTAATATTTTTCCTAATTGTAGATAATAGCCTAATTAATAGAAAAACACGTAACAAAGATGAGTTGTGTTTTACTAGTCACTTAAATGGATTGAGTAGTTATAAAAGTTTCTCTGAGATGAAGGGTTTTATGAGAGTTTTACTTTCATTGGAAAACCTGTGTTCAATAAATAAATTGCATCCTTACTTGTGCTGTTTTAGTCAGTGGAGTCATAGGGAAAAAGTTATTACTTCTTTTGTATTTCTCCTGAATAGACCTCTAAATCTTGCTTAAAGTGAAAAAAAAATAATAATAGCAGCCATAAATAAAAAGGTAGGAAACATTTGCCAAAGCAGTAAAAGCTGTCAGGTTGTTTTATTTTTCTTTTCCCAGCTTAGATAAGTCAACTTGAAAGATTGAGAGATCTCTAGCTTTATGCCAACTATTCTGGATTCTATTATTTATCTGTTCATTATGTACTTTCTTTTTCAAACAGTAGAACTGAAATTTCAAACGGAAGTTTGAGACTTCATTTCAGAATCTAAAGGTTGCTGTACGTTTGAGGAAGATACTGTCATGCACAAGTGCACAACCACCTTCTTTTTTTTTTTTTAATAAAAAAAGGCATAATGATTTACTAAGAAGACCCCAGTGATGTTCAAATCCTGTCATCCCTTTAAGCAGTTACACTGATGTTTACAAAGACTGATCACTTGTGCTTTCTTTGTCCAGAAGGTTTCCCCATCCATTAGGTGCATCCCACTTGTCTGGTTGCCTGCATAGCAGGAGTGCTTGAATGTGACCTGCAGATACAATCAAAAGAAACACTTGTGTGAACTGAAGTTTCAGGGTAGCTTGAAGTAAATGATGATGAAAGTGGAATTTGATGGGATGTCGATTTTGGAATCATATATGCATATATTGTACAAATTTTGCTCACTAATTGTTATTTCAATACCACTCAATCCTAAAGCAAACTGGTGGCTTTAAATTCAGAAATTTTTGCTAAGTTCAGTGTAACACAAGAGGCAGACTGTCACGTAGAGCCTCTGACCTGTAGTATTTTGTCTTTTCCTCCACAAAACAGTAGAGAGCTCCCACACCTTCTGCTTGGTGGGAACTCTACTGTAATCTCTAGTCCAGAAACTTAATTTCCTCAGGATTTAATTTTGATGAACATTGATAAAGTGTTGCTAGCGTATCTGTGAAAGTGTGGTTATTTTTTACATTGATGGTTATGTCACATTAAAAAATAAATTGATTATTTTGTTTCTAAAATATGTCTTAGACAAATTCAATGTCTTGACTTTCCTTATTTTTGGCTGAATTAACTATACTCTTTGACTTTATTGACAGTCTGCCATTCTTTATTTGAAATGGGCCCAAACCATTCTGATTTTTCAGATTTGCCATTGCCAAATGTTTACTGGGTGACTCAGTGTGACTTATGTGGGTTGAAATACCATGACTTGTTGCAGAAATACCAGACTTTGTGAATTACACTTGTTTCTTCCACTGCAGTTTTTGGTAGCCAAGGGAGAAACTGTTTCATGAATACTGCAGCAGTGCTTAAAGAAGAAACAAATTTCATGCTTTCTTCACTGGATTACACGTTCTCAGAATGAACCTTTACTGCTCCAGGCTTTTTTGTGCAGCCTCTCAGATGGTGTTTTTCAGCAATGTGGGAAGAGAAACACAAAACGGTTTGGGTTGGCAGTGGTCTTTAAAGGTCATCTAGTTCATCTTCCTGCCTCAGGCAGGGACACCTTCTGCTAGATCACAGCTCAAAGCTCTGTCCAACCTGACCTTCAGTGCTTCCAGGGATGAGGCATCCACAGCTTCTCTGGGCAACTTGTTCCACTGTCTCATTGCCCTCAGTGTAGAGAATTCCGTCTGTATGTCCAATCTAAGCCTACTCTCTTTGAGTTTAAAGCCATTTACTTCTGTGTGTCACTAGAGGCTGTGGTAAAAAGTTACTTCTTTCTGAGAAGCATCTTCTAGGTATTGAAAGGTCACAGTAAAATCTCCCCGGAGCCTTTTCTTCAGGCTGAACAACACCAGCTGTCAGCCTTTCTGCATACACAATGGCGGCTTAGAATCATGGAATAATAGAAAGGCTTGGGTTGGAAGGCACCAAGATCACCTGCTTCCAACCCCTGTGCCATGGCCAGGGATACCTTTCACTAGACCAAGTTGCTCAGAGCTCTGTCCAGCTTGGCCCTGGAACACTTCCAGGGATGAGGTATTCACAACCTCACTGGATAACTTGTTCCAGCACCTCACCATCCTCACTTGAAAGAAAGTCTTCCTAATATCTAATTTAAATCTACTGTCTTTCAGTTTGAAACTATTCTCCCTGTCTTTTTGCTACATGCTCTTATAAAAGTCCCTCTCCCATGTTTCTTGCAGGCTCTTTTCAGGTATTGGAACACTGAAGTGAGGTCACCTGATAGTCTTTTAAGATATTCTGGGTTGCTTAATACTGAAAACTTCTTATAAGCAAATTATCTCTATGATATATGAGAGCTAAATTAGGTTTTACTGTGTTTCATGCCCTGGTAGTGGAATGGTATTATGCTCTAATAGCTTTCCCTTGGTGAACATGGGTGACTGCACATGATGCTGGTATGGGGGAAAGTATTTATTTTGTGTCTTGATCCCTCAGCTGGGAAATCCCAGTAATAGTTGTCTGCCATGTCTTTATTATTCCATGACTACTCTGTCTTTATTAGGTTTTGTTACATACATTCTCAGTTTTCTCATGGTCACCATTCTGCTTCATGGGGTGTTCACTCCTGAATTAGCTCATCCTGGTGCATGCCACTCTTCTTCTAAAGGCAAGTGTTCAGCCTTGCTGGCTGTGAAGCAGTGCTGGGTCCAAAGCCTTTTCTGGTCTAGACTGGTTTTCTCTTTATTCTTCTCTAATGAACTGGTAAACCGTAATGAAGAGGAAACAAACTGTTACTCAGCAGAGCCTGAATGCTGCTAGCTGGGACGTGACCTGGTGGGATCTGTAGGATGTTTAATTGACACCTCCCTGTGGCAGTGGCAGCAGCATAACTGAGGTAACTGGCAGCAGGAAATTTCCACGTAATCAGTTTTCTGTTTGGGTTGTAAAAAGTGAAATTCTCAAACTTTGAGCCATTGTTTATAGCTGTCCAAAAGTGTGAAGAAGGAAAATAACTTCTCACAGTAGATTTGAAGGAAAATTCCTCTGCAGGGAGGTTAGAATTTTTTGTTAGACATTAACGTATGGTGCACATGAGGGCAGTAGAAGTGATGAAACAGAGCTTGCAAAAGTGGTCACAAGAAGAAGATGTAGAAAATACAGATGATGCTGGTATTTCTGAAGTGGAAGGTTGGAGAGGTTACTAATATCTATCCTGAAGTTTTGATAGAAAAATAGCTGGGCGTTCACACTCAGTGGCAGGTTCCAACTGCAGAGGCCCTGGGTAAATTTTTCTGGTTGAGCATATATATGTGTTTTCAAATCTAATATAAAACTTCATCTCCTCTTACTGTTGATGTGTTGATTTCTCTCAAATATTACTGTGACCTCCCTTAGGTCAGCTAAGGGAGTAATCATGTAATTGTCATGGGAAGTGTCAGGATAAAGCTTTTCAGCAGTTGTTATAGATGCACATGATGTCCTGTATCATAAAATATTGAGATTGTTAGCTATGTAAATCTTGTAGTCTGAAACTGTTAATGATATGTATGTTTTTCCTCCTGTCTGGTGCATTTACTGATATAAAACTACTTTAGTCCTAGTGTTCAGTGTTGAGAAACTCTGTGACCATGTACATATTTTTCATACCTTTATGCTTGTATAACCCATTTAAAGGATATTCATCTTAAGTAATTATATAGTGTCTTGAATTATGAACTCCACTGAAGAAGCTGGAATATGCTGGAGAAGATTAGTTAGCTGAAAAGAGTTCTTCAGGAAATGTTTTATGTATTTTTCTATGCAATGCGTACTAAGTTATTTTCCTCATTTTCATGTCTTATGCTTTCTTTTTTTTTCAGCTGTCAAACGTTTGATGAAAGAGGCTGCAGAACTGAAGGATCCTACAGATCATTATCATGCACAGCCTTTGGAGGTTTGTTTCTCTATGTTTGCGAGAGCTTGTAATTAGGCAGTTTTATTCATATATACTCTTAATTAATATATACTTCTCTAAAATGCATATATATTTAAAATATATGTATTTAAATGAAAGCAAACAGATTTTTTTTTCCCTATGATGGAAATCAGCAGCAGAATTCAACTTCAATGGTCTTGTAGTTCCAGGTTATTGGTGAAAGTAATTAATAACAGTTTTACATTGCACCTAAGTAGTTTTATAGCATGGGTGTGTTTACTCGCCCATCTCCTTCCAAAGGCTACGGAAATACTTAATATTTAAGTCAAGCTTTTTATACCCAAACGTGAAATCTGGCTCAGTTGCTGAGTTGCTCACTGAAACACTTAACCTAAGGTGATCTCTGAGGATTGCTGTTTTGCATTTAAGAAAACCTGTCAAAAACATAAATGTGTGCAATTCTGGATGCATTGTAAGAGAGAGGGATTTCACGTAAGGAGTGGCTTCTTGTCTAAACACCCGGTTAAGTTTTTTGCCTGAGAGGACAATGAAGTTCTGGTGGTTAGAAGCTTAAACAGAAAATCCTTCTGATTTCACTGGATCAATTTAAAAAGGCAGTGTTCTGTGGTATTCAGTTGGGAGGTTTGATTTTTAGCTCTTTTCAGAAATGACTAACACTCTTAATATGCTCATATAATAATGTATGTTCCTAGGTGTTATAAAATATTCCTTGTTGTCTACTAGTTTTTATCTATAGCTTGTTTCTCCTTCTTTTGGTGAAACGAGAGGTTCAATTCTTGCTATCATTTATAACCTACATGAAGATCTTATTTCTGAATTAGAACAGTGTCTCACTGAGAAGAGAGCAGTGACAGATGACAGAAAATGCTGGAAGTCTTCACAGTTATCTCCTGTACTTAAAAAACTGTAACTAGGTGGGCCGTCCCAATGCTGTAATGCCAGTGTTTAGCATTAGCTAAGGGATCTCATTCACTGACAGCAAGCTTCATTTAGGCTCCTGTCCTAACAGTAGGAGTTGTTCTCCTACTTTAGGAAGTTGTTGGCAGCACAAGTTCTGATATATAAAACCCAGATTGAAAGACCAATGAAACAATGTTTAAACAGAAGTTATTTATATGTCCAATGATGATAAAACTCTAGATTTATTTCAAAGTGTACCTTTCAAAGTTGTGCAGTAAACCACAGTAGCTGTTTCAAAATTATTGGTGGAGGAGGGAGAATAGGAATTCTCTGGGGTGTGAGTCAAATCCCTGTGTTGACGTGGGCACAAAAGAAGCTTTGGGGAGGCTGTCATTAGTGTTCTTTCTTGGTGTAGATTTCCCCTTGGTTCTACAGAAGTTACTGTTCACTAAGGCAAAGACAGAGTTTTCTCTTAATTGACTCAGTTTCCCATCTGTTGGGTAATAAAACTCTTGTCATAATTTATATAGCTAACATAAAGAATTTGGATAATGAATTTGAGGATTTCAGTGAAATTACCAGAAACCTACAATGCTTTATCCTTAGTGCTGAGTTCTCTTAACTCTCAATTTGATTTTGGCTTCTTAAAACTTCTGCCTGTATACTGTTTCTTCAGCCTGTCCTTGTGCAAGAAAACGGCATCAAATTGTCTATTTCTGTGATTAATGCTTCTTTTTCTTTTTCTCTTTTTCCCCCTTCTTCCATTGATGGGGGCATTTTAGGATAATCTTTTTGAATGGCACTTCACTGTTAGAGGCCCTCCAGATTCAGATTTTGATGGAGGGATTTATCATGGGCGAATAGTGCTACCACCTGAATATCCCATGAAACCACCCAGCATTATTTTGCTGACGGTAAGTAAGCATGTTTACTAGTTTTTCCTTTTTATGTTATCAATTTTATCATGGGTAGAGAGAGAGAGAGATTCTTGGCATTTAGCATAATGTTATTTTTTAAGAAAGGTGGCACAGTATAGTATAATTGAAGATCCAAAGTCTTCCAAGATTAAATTGGTAATCTCTAACTGCATGGAGCTTTATGCCTAATAACTGGAAGTTTTTTCCTCCAGGAGAAGTCAGATTGCTGAACCTTCTGTTCTCCCCATGGGCCCTCTTGGTTTCAGTTGAAAACATTGCTCAGATGTAGGAAAGCAGACCTGTAGTTTGGGGCAAAGGCCTTCCTTTGTGCATAGTTTTGTAGAAGGTTTTCTTCATGCATTAATAGTCAGATGACAAAGTTCTGTGTTCAGCAAGCTGAACGACAATTTTCTGAGGTTGGCAGTAGTATAATTGTCACATATTGTTTGCATATGGAATTCTTTTGATCATGATTTTTTACGGCTTTTAGCAAAACTCGAGTTAACTTCTAGCATGTTTTATTATATTCTCCTTCTTCCTTTGAAGCCAAATGGCAGGTTTGAAGTGGGGAAGAAAATTTGTTTAAGCATCTCAGGGCATCATCCTGAAACATGGCAGCCTTCATGGAGTAGTAAGTAACAATGCCTTGAAAAATGTTACTCCGGTCAAACAACTTGTTCTTAAAACTAAAAAAAAAAAATCTCATAAAGTATGTTATAGTGGAAAAGGGGACAAATTTTGAGGATGTAAAATTATGGGAGAATTTGTCAAATGTAAAGTCATAAAAGAGTGAAATTGAATGGTTTGGAAATGATACTAAGTAAATGCCAGGGCTGAGAAACTGAGGGGTAATGGTAAGCTCTTCTTTACTTGGATACATGAGCATTAAGGATTCTCAGACGACTTAGAATATTCTTTGTGTATTTTGTTTAAAATTGTTCTTATGAAAATAAATCTTATTACTTTACTCTGTTTTTGCATGATCAGTAAGCCAGTTTGAATATTAATAGAGGGAAGTTTTCAATTCTAATGCTGTGGTTCGGAGCACTCAAGAGAAAAGATACTGTGGTCTGGATTCAGTATAACTGAATCTTCTCTAACTTTATTTTTAAAAATACTATTATCACAGAAATTGAGAGCTGGCACAGTTCATCCAAGGCAACATACTTATGTTCAAGTAATTTTAGTTTTGCTGAGTATAGTATATAAATTCTAATTCAGTTTCACGTTTAAAATATGTTAGTAAGATCTTAGGAGTTTTCTAGCAGACCACTCTTCAACTTTTGTTAAATCGCTTATATTTTTCTAAAGAGTAGAAAATACTGTGTTTCTAAGTAGTTGTAAATATCCTGTCTCTTTTCTGTGGTACTTATTTTGATGTGATATTTATTTACCAAATCTATTAGCAAAGTGTCTTGAATTGTTAAATTTCATTACTTCTATAAAACAAAGTCCAAGTACAGGTGTCAAAAGAGATGCTTCAGATGACAGCTCTTATAAGCGGTCATTAATATTTTAAGTGAGCTCTTTCCCCTATTATGATGACATAAAAGGAACAAATTCTGCAGTGCTTTGCAAAAAAGAAACTCTGAGCATGTGTACACTAAATTGCTGAATTCATATCTAATCGAAAATAGATGCGAAAAGAAGAATTCCATGTGAACCTTCTTATCTTCTTCCTCTCCCCCTGCACCCTTTCTCCCCTTCTCTCCCCCCTCCCCCACCTTTTTGTATGTTAGTTCTGCTTTATCTTTTTTCATCGTTCTTAAAGTCTGGAACATTCATCTTAATGCAACATTTTTGTGACAATTGATTTTTTTCTTCTCTTTTGGCTGGTGGCCTTTTCTTTGTTTACAACACGGTGTCAAAAGAGAATTAAGAGAGCCTTGCAGTGTACCAAAAAAGCCCCCAAACCAGTGCTTCCTGTAGGAAATTCAGACTTGGCAGAATGAAGTTTTGCAGTCAGGAACGCAGCTTTTCTGAGTGTGGAATGAGATTGCATAACTGTTGTTTCTGCCACATTGTTTATATCTGTTTTCCCGTTTTAGTAAGAACAGCTTTACTAGCCATCATTGGATTTATGCCAACCAAAGGTGAAGGAGCAATAGGATCTCTAGATTACACACCAGAAGAAAGAAGAGCTCTTGCAAAGAAGTAAGTGCTAGGTTTGTTACTGTAGGTACATTTACATTCATTCATTTTTAGGGTAATGCATTGAGTAGAAAATAAGCTACTTCAGTCTATTCTCTTGGATTTATTCCAAATAAAACAAGTTTGATGCCTTGTATATGTAGTTACTTTTTTCTCTGAATATTGTGCATATTGTGAATATTTCAGTCAAACAAAATATTTTGAGAGCACTCCGTTCCTTCTAGCATTGTGTGGTCACAGAGGTTTGTCTGAAATTCAGATTTGGAGATGTAATCAACATTGTGATACAGTACTAATTGCAGCATGGAGAGAAAGTGGGTATGATGGAATTGATAGTAAGTGGGGGAGAAAACAACCAAAATAATAAAGTATAATTGTCTTCAAGTAAATAGTAATGAAATTATTTCAAAATTCTGAAGGAACTTCTTCTAAATGATCGTTAGGAAATTAATTGAAGATTAGCTTTGTGACTATGATGAAATTATTAGATTAGTGGACACAGGGAAGGCAGTGGGTGTTGTTTATAGGGACTTTAGCAAGGCTTTTGGTGTCCTTTCCTTATCCTCAGTCATGAAGTAAAGCCTAGGTAGGTGGGGACAGTAGAAGGTGGATTAAGAACTGGCTGAGTTGGCTCAAAGGATTGTGAGAAGCAATACAAAATCCAGCTGCAGGCTGGTCACTGTTGGTGTATTCCTGGTGTCAGTACTGGGGCTAGTGCTATTCATTAATTAATAAGCAGGATACTGGGACAGGATGCATCCTCAGCAAGTTTGCTGGTGATACAAAACTGGAAGGAGTGGCTGATACACCAGAAAGTTGTGCTGCCATCTAGAAGAGCCTCAGTGGGGTGGAGGAATGTTGGAGAAAAGTCCTGCACCTGGAGAGGAATAGCACCAGCTGACTAGAAGGGAGCTTGGAAGGGAAGATTCTGGTGATCATTAAGCTGATAATGAGGCATCAGTGTGCCCTTGCAGCAAGGAAGGCTGATGGTGTCCTGGGTTGCATGAAGAGGAGCATTGCCAGCAGGTCAAGGGAAGTGATTCTGTTTCAGTAGTCAGCACTGGTGAGACATCAGGAGTGCTGGGTTCAGGTGGAGCTGTGACCAGGTCAGAGTACAAGGAAGATAAGGATGTCCTGGAGCAAATTCAGTGCAGTGCCACAAAGGTAACTGAGGGGCTGGAACATGTTTCATACATGGAGATAGTAAAAGAGCTGGGACTGTTCAGCCTGGAAAAGAGGAGGTTTGGGGAATCATATCCACGTGTTCAATTATCTGAAAGGAAGTTGTGAAAAAGGTAGAACCAGGCTCTTTTCAGTGGCATTCGGTAACAGGAGTGAGTCAGTGGGTGGGTTGGTCTTGATACTGTGCTGTTAAGTCTCTCTGGTTCCTCACTGGCCCTGGAGAGCCACCTGCAGTGTGCCTTATGGAGGGATGATGTGGGAAGGTCATGTTCTCCAAGAAGCTGAAATTCCTGGATTGGAGGTGCAAGCTCAGGGATCCAATATAACATTTGTAATACTAGTTAAATCTTTATAATTTTTATTTGCTGCAGATACAAATATTTTAATTGTAAGAAATTATTAATAAAGTATAAATAATAGTGATATTTAATTCAGTTGTTAATACTTTCCCAAATGAGAGAATTTGTGTTAGTAATGTAGATAATTCTCAACGTATTATTTCAAGGTAGTGTGATTTGAGGCAGAGGGAAGTACTTCTAAGCTACTGGCCTTAACACTACTTGTCTTTCTGTGGATTGTTCTGCAAATAGTTTATTTAAACAAGCACACAGGAACATGCTATTCTGAGCTATGTCATTTGTGGGCAGGTCACAAGACTTCTGTTGTGAAATGTGTGGCACATCAATGAAGACAGCCCTCTTACCACTGACATCTGGAAGCGTGTCAAGCCAGGCGGACAAGGAGGCTAAAGAACTTGCCAGACAAATTAGCTTCAAGGTAAAGTCACTGTTTAAACTTTCATCTCCGTTGTATAGAATTAGAAAAAAAACAATACTGAGTGAGGAAGAACCTGTAAATCACAGAAACATTCTTCATTTCAGAAAACCTTCATCAATTGCTATGTAGAAGCCTGTTTTCCCAGTATAGTCTGAAAGAGAAAAATAATGGATCTCTTGAAATTTGCCAGTTAATAAGTTGTGCATCTCAAGCAGTGATTGATAAGTTTCAATTTCAGTGACCACTGTGGTAAAAACTGTCTATGTTGCTTTTACTTCCACGTTTTCAGACACTAATAACTTGATTAAATTCTCCTAAAGACTAAAGAATTAGTCTTATCGTAAAAGTGTGAGGAAAGTTTGGGCAAAGCTAACCTAAATTTTTTACCTTTGTGACTTTTTTTTTTCCTTTTGGCTTATGGAAGGAATAAAACATATTACTACTGAAAAATGGTTGCAAATTCTTTTGAACTACTCTGCTACTATCTGAAGATACTGAAAGTTGAACTCTGGTATGGAAGTTGCTGAGACCGAAAAATGTGTTCTCTAGCTTGTGTTTCAGTGAAAGCAAGGTTTGTTTAGACAAATACATTCCTTAGAGAATTGCATGTCTTGCATGCACAGTGTTGTTTTTCACTGGGTTTTCCACTAAACTCTTAAATAAAAAGCCACTAAGGAAGACTTCTGTGCATGAGGGCAGGGAACTGCAGTTGTATTATGATAACGTGGCATTAGTGTAGAACACATCCTCACTAACGTCAGGGCTGCCAATATGTCCCCTTTTATCACTCATGTTCTTCTAATAGTGTCCTAAAGGCTACTTTTACTTTTTTTGTGTGTGCCATGAAAGTAAAGATTGTCTTCTTCTGAGCATTCCTGCCAGGTTTGCAGGACATGCCTGTTCTTTGCCGTAATGCTTATAAGTATCTCCAAATATTTTTGCAAAAATGAGAAAAACATTTTCTCATGTTTAAAGGGACGGAGTTTTAAAGCTGAGTTACTTGGAGAAACAGTGGATTGCCTTTTCCTGGCTGTTTTACAATATGTAAGGGTTTAAAATTGTAGGATTGATTTTTACTTAAGAATTGCTAATCTTCATCAAAGAAATTCTAGAAATATCAGAGTTCGATTTTGAGTTTCTTTTGTGAGAGAGAACTCATAATTTATATTTCATACCTTTTCCAGTTTTAAAGTTAAACTCTTCAAAGTCTTTAAATCAGTCTTTAAAGAATATTGGTGCTTTCCATGTATTTATATGCTTGACATCACCTCCTAAGAACAAGCACCTGTCAGTCTTAGGTTTCTACAGCCTTTTATCATCCATTGTGGTATGTTTTTGTTTTTTTAATAAGGTAAATCAGTTCTGTCCTCTTTTTGCATCTTTCTTCCCTTCTCAAATCAAATTTTAGGGGTTGGGATTTTTTAAGCTTCCTACTTCTCTGCTTTGCTTGTCTTTCTTATCTGTTGTTAGGCAGATGTGTTCAATTGATGTATTTATAATAAACTAATAGTATGAATTACTAGCAAAATAAAGATGTTTTTAATCATTTGGATACATTTCATGTCAATTTATGGGGTAAGATGTAACATCTGATTGCTGATGAGTGTGTAATTTGAGAGAGTCTCTCTAGTAGCAGACATACTATCAACCTCTGCATTAGCTTCAGCCTTAAATAAGAGATTCATTAACTATGTGTAGATGATCCCAGGGTTCTTGTGTTTCTTACCAGCTTTAAACAAGATGGTCACTTTTTAAAAAGCCCCTTGTGTGGTATTGAGGAGGGGGAAAAAACCCTAACACATCTTCTCATTACGGTTTTCCTGCTTCTGTGGGCATCCACCTTTGTTCCTGTCTGTTTTAATAGTAAATTATATTTTGTATCAGTTTTATATTGACTTCCAAATAGTTTTCTGCACTTTAGGTGTTACATAGCAAAAATTCCATTTTGCTTTAAAAAAAACAAAAAAGGGAAAAAAATTACTAATAACATATGCATCACTGTAAAACAGTATGGTTTGCCTTCATGTTGCCATCACAAGGCGTATTTTGCAGTAAAATTAATTCTCTCCTCACCCTCATTATTATGTTTAAATATGTTGGTCATCTTTTGAATGTTAGTCTCACTTCAGTCTAGATGCTAGACTTAGTGCTTTCATAAACTGAAGTAAATCAAATGCACATTTGGTACTGCTTTATAGAGATTAACAGTAAAGATGAAATAAGCTTATCTTAGAAGAAGCAAGAGTTTGGAAATCAGTACTCACAGGTTCTGGGGAACTTATGATTGGATATAGGAAAGAAAGATTCACCCCAAGGGTTGTCAAATGCTGGAGCAGACTACCCAGAGAGACTCTGGAACCCCCAGCTTTGGAGATGCTCAAAACTTGTCTGGACATCACTCTAGAGAGAGTTGGACCAGGGATATCTAGAGGTCCATTCCAGTCTAAATGTTTCATAATTCTATGTTGCTTTGTTGATCCATATTTGAATTATAACTTTTCCTGTCTAATATTACAGTTCATAATAGTCAAGTGCAAAGGGCAAGCAGTTTTGTCAGATTCTAAGTTTTCAAATGTGAAATCCATCTCCGGATTGTTTTGATGCCGTATTTTTTGGATTCTCTTGAGGTAATACACATAAAGAAACAGAGAACTTAATTTCCTCACACTAAATAGTATAATGCAAGACTATTATGCTATGCTCTTATCAGTTTGTTATCACTGTAACTGGTTGCTTTTTAATACACTGTTTGTATTTCTTGCTACTACTACCACCACTACTTATGTCTGCATTTGAAGACAGTCACTAGATTTGAAGTTGTCATCTTTGTAATAAATTGGGATCTAGACACATGACTTGGGAGGTAACTTGCTTACTGATAAAAATTGATCTGGTCATGACTTCTTGTTTTTTGACATGTAAATTTTAAAAGTATTTCAGTTCAGCACTATGTATGTCCTTTTCCATTCCCAAGAGATTTTTGCTGGCATATATACTGGGGTTTGTGTCATTCTACATGTCCCTACTGATCTCTTGTCTCAGATTTCCTAAGCATGAAACCTAAATTATGGAAAATATTGCACAGTAGGCATTTTGTAAATGTGTATGAAAGCAGTCTTACAAGACTTGTATTTTTTTCTTTTACTCTGTGCTGAAATTTAAATACTGGACACTGGTATGCATATGCATATCCAGTGTAGTGTCATGCATATATGCCCACTCTGTCTGTGGCAACTTTGGTACTGAAACTAGTATCACCACATTACAGTGGTAGTCACAAGAGGCTCCTTACTGCTGTGGGGGAACAGGGTGTGCTGCTTCACCTGTATCAAGAGTAGGTCAGCACTGTCTTAAGGACATGCAAAACAAAAGTTAAAAATGGTGTTATTCTGGCATAATGTCCTGGATCTTCTAAAGAATTTTATTTTTTGCTCTCTACATGGGTGCTTTTTTTGAATGCTGTATTTTTTATGTGCAAAAAAATTGCTTTTTAAGCCGTTGTTTGCACATTTGCAGTCTTATTTTTAAACAATGGAAATTTCTTAAACTTGTTGCTGTGTGATTGAAATGCAGCTTGCACACCTGATTATTACATTTTGGTAAGCCTCACACTCTCTTCAACTAAATACACATTCCAAAATAAGCCAAATTGTTTTGGAGCAATTTTGGTGTAGTCTGTGAAGTGTACCTATGTGCTTCTTGTAGGCAGAGGTCAATTCATCCAGGAGGTCTGATGCTGGACCCTCAAACACATCAGGACTGAACCACTCTGCTGCTTCACGTGAGCCCCAGCAGGATGGTGCAGCTAGAGCATTCCCAGATCCAGCAAGTGCAACGGTAGGACCCATCTTTGAGCTTTATTTGGCATAGTCTGAACATGAAATTGTTCCTCCTAAGCTGATTGGAGTCCTGATTAAAGTATGTAATTCACATATTTATTCTGGAACTCCTGAATACTTTTATATAAAATCTATTAGCAAATAATATGCTGAATCATTTTTACAAATAGCCACCTCTGCTTTCCCTTCCTTCTCTTAAAACAATAAATAATGTTTTTTAGCAGTAGTTCTTCCCAGTGTTTCCTTTAATTACATTAAATGTTCATTAAAACTTTATGGTGTCTGAAGCACTACAATTTACCATCTGCATAATGTAGCACAGGTTTTTTCTACAGAATTCTTAGCCAGAGGCAAAAAATGTTTCAGTGATAACCTGTGGCTTTTAAATATTAATCAATACTATCTTCTTGGGTTTTATAACCTCTTAAGTAAGTCTAAAATATTCTTACCATTTGAAGTATGACATTTATATTTTAATACTGTTAGGTGTAGGGATTACATAAAGGTTTTTGAAGTGACTGAGGTCTGGTGATGGGCCAAGGCCGCTGCTGTTAAAACTGTTGCAAATGCAGTCTAAATTCACTGATAAATTGCAGGCAAATCCCAGCTAAGCTGCCTTTTTTGGAGAAGATGGGGCTACAGATTGCCAACACACAACAGATGTTATTGGACGTGTTGTAGGTTTTTTAACCAAAGTATTTTCAAGCTATGTAGAAATATAAACATGCTAATAGCATGCTTTTTTCCCTCACAATAAGGATTTTTCCAGATTGTTCAGGATTTAATAAACCATTTTATTATATTCTTCTTATTGCAAATCCTGGCTAATATAGTAGAAAGAGCTGACACACCAAGGCATTGCTGGCATTTTCTTGAGGAGAGAGACTTTTTAAATGAATCACATTTTTAAGAAAACTTTTTATCAATTATACTGATTTAGTAATTATGATTAATTTAATTTCGTGAAGATCAGTTCCATGGGAAATAAGACCTTTAAACATATAAATGTATGTAAAAATATTCATACATGTGATTAACTGTAAATGATAAATGGGTTCATGTTTTAGGGAGTCGAACTAATGTTCAGGATTGTTAGTTTTAGTTTGTACCAACACCTGTTTCTGAGCTGTCACATTTTGTGTGTTAGGAATTATCTGGAGCCATTCAGTAGTGGGAAATAGCAACACAGTGGAAGAAAGAAATGTGTAACAGGAAAGACTATTTTAAACAATTAGAGCTTGCTATTTTTGTGTTATTCATGTGAAAGGTAATAGAAATCTTTTCAAAGTAGGGCACTCTGGGCCTTGATCTGCTTAGAGGTGTGAAAGAATACCCATGCAAACCTCAGATTTTTTCTACTCAGCTGGGTTTCTTGCATGTGTAAAATCCGTTTATTGAGTTCTTGTTGTGTAAAGACCTAATTCTGCCTTACTAGGTTGTATTAGATGTGGACAATACCAGAACATACTATTCTCTTTGTGGATAAAATGTTTGCCACTTACTCTACAAATGTGTACTTAATTAAAAGCTATTGTAGAAAATTTGCTGGGTTTACTGTCTTTGAGAGTAAAAAGGGGAGAGGTAGGGCCAGTGCTGAATTCTTGTATTAACTTGTGTAATTCCTTCTGATACAATAGATTAATGTCTCTTACTCTGAAGCCATGGAACCTATTGTCTTTCTAGACAATACAGAGGTGAATACTAGAAGTAATGATGCAGAAAATATTGAGTGTTACCTTTCTTCTGCTCCTAGAACAGTTGTAGCCAGTCTTCATTAAAGACACAGTGGTAAACAGGTGCTAAGGAAAGGGTCATCTCTACGTGAAGGTGAAGGAATCTGTAGACTGTGTTTTATTATGGGACTGCTTCATAGTCGAGTTTGTTCTTTCCAGCAACAGTTCTCTATTCCAAGATTTTTTTACCTTTAAGTTGCTTGAAAGGCCAGAGATTTTTGGAATGTGTTAATGGCAAGATATTTGTGAGCACAGTAATGTCCTTTCTGGGACAGGGCTAACTTAATTCTTGTGCGAAGAGCACGCTGACATGACTCTGGCATGGCATCACTTTGTGGCCATTTCTTTGTTCCATGCGGAGCCTCATTCCTGAAGAGAGAATTTTTCATTTCCATCAGAAAAAAAGATATTTTGAATTAACTCTCCCTTCAGTCAGCTTTCACCTATGGGAAGGATTATAGCCTCACTGACTAAAGAAGGTCCAAGTCTTTCAGTATTTCCATTCAGTGTATGTTTTTCAGACTTTAAAACTCAATTTGAAACTGTTGTTTATGTTTTGGCTGTCATTGTGTTGCTCAGTGCTTCAGTCTTACAGATTCTTACCCTTTGTGTAATTGCTGCATGGATGTGTTTGTGCTGTGGGAGAAGTTCACTCAGAGCTCTTGACTTTTGGGCTTTCCCTGCATGACCACATCTTCCGGATCACTTCCCTTCCTCCCCACCATCTCTTGTCTTTTTGCCAGACCAGCAGTGGTTATTCCCATTCACAGTCCTGTTAATAATGACTGGTCAGTGTTGCACATTGAGTGTTGAGTTTTAAGTGTCGGTATTATTAGAGAACATTTATCCAGCCTTTAAACAGCTGATCTTTGAAGGAAGAAAGAGGGGAGGGTATTGATTCTCATGCCAGTGAGACCTGCTTCCTAACAGAACCTGTCACAACGTTATCAAGGTTTGCCAGGTGCAAGGCAATGAGTATAACAGCATGAGAGCAAGGAAAGGAACAATGCTGCTCTGGAAAATGCTGCCATGGCAACTTGTATAAAAGGATACAGAGAACAGTCTTTAGCATTAATAAAACTAAAACAATAGCCTACCTAAGGCATTATGCAGCATTGTACTTCTGAGGAGTCTGAATCCAGTGCAGAGGACATCTCTGAATAGACTACTTCTGACAATACTGGGTTTTTTTATTATTTGTAGTAGCTGTTGATGTCTACTCAGGGCAAAGTCATGGTACATTATTCTTGTTTGAGTATTCAAAGTGCAAACAAGGTACTGCTGCTGAAAATTGGCTAGATAAAAGTAATTGCCCTGAGTATTAAGGTGAGATCCTTCCATATCTGAGCAAAACAATGTTTTTGAAGGAATATATGCTTAGGAATAGATGCTTAGATTGGACTCGGGTCCAGTGGTCAGCTACCAAAATTCCAATCACAGTCCGTGGGACTCATTACTGGAAGCTGGAGAGCATTGCAATTTACTCAACAGCAGAGGCTGCTAGGCTGCATTTCTCTGTCTTCCCCCAGACTGCACTGACCAAATCCGTGTGGATTATGGGTGTCTGAACTCCCACCACATCTGTAGCAATACATTGATATTGATTGTATTGATATGGAATGATGCCCCACCTTGGGGCTTATAACTAATGAATAAAGTTTATGTTTGATGAGCTTTATTAAGTAAGAAGGTAAAAACTGTAGTTCGGCTGCTTTAAGCCTCAGTACACCTGTTATTGAACAATATCCTAAAGTAGTGACCTGCACTGATAATAGTGGCTGGATGAAGCATTATGAGGGGTGATAAAATCGTGTAACTGAAGCCAGCTACTCTTGAGCTGATGAAGGAGGTTTCTGTCAAAAAATGAGGCTGTGCTCTGATGTATGAGATTTATAAACGCCCTTACCTTTAATCATAAGTTCTGAATGATGTATTGGTAAAAAGTGTTTCCTTTTATCTCTGTGATGTCTTAATTTCGTAATACTACAGCAACCATTTTAAATGTCTTGACAATTGAGAGTGCTTGGCCCGACTTTGATTCATTAAAAAAATAGACATTTTTCTTATTAGCCATTAAGCCATGCTGTATCAAACTTGGGCGGTTTTTTTTGCTAGAACTTGTACAGAAAAACAACTGTTTCACCTGTCCCGATTTCTGCATCTCTCCCCACACCATTAGTATAAGTGAAAGAGGCTTCAGTAACCCAGAGGATTTATATGGTTCTGAGTTTGCTGTAATTTTAAAACATCCCTTCTGATTATTTGATGCTTCTAGTATTCTGATAAAAAATTTAAAAATAATGGCCTGGAGATATAAAGGATGCTATGAATTCTGCTATCTTTCAGTAGATTGAACATGATGATATAAATTTCCTTACTTGCATTTTGTTAGACTATATAAGTTTTTGTTAGTTCTGATATATTTTACTGAAATAGCTTATCCATCAAATTGATAGTTGTTAAGATGTCCTTGGAGAAAAGTTTTCTATCAGTCCTAACAGTTTCAGAAGCTTCAGAAATAATGACATGTAGTAATATAAATAGTATGTAATCACGTGGCACATGTGTATTGTCTGTAAAGATCAGATGGTAAAGGTGGCTATAATGTAACTATTACTGAAATGTCTATTTTTAGTCTGTTAAGCCCTCATTCACATTTCCAGTATAGTTTGGCAAAAACAATGGAAATTGTGTCATGTGAGGTGTTGAGGTGTTGTGGTAGTCTAAAAATCAGCAATCTTGTTTGCTTACAAAGAGTTTAAAGACTTGCCATTATGTCAAGATGATTGTGATTTTTTTTTTTTAATACTGCAGCCCATCTGCCACTTTTGTGTTTCATAGTAATTAAGCCTTCAAACAAACAAAAAGATCTATCTGTCTATCTATATTATTTAAGATACTTTTGCACCTGGACCCAAATTTATATCGGGTCATGATCACTCCTTTCTTAGCTTTCTTCTGCATGTCCGGTAATAGTTGGCCATTGATTATGTCGGGAATCCCAAGGTGATGCATTGGCTGAGCTTTGGGTGAAGCCGTTGGTCTGCTGCTGCCACAATCCATCTATAATTTCCTCAGGAAAATAGCTTAAAGCCTTGATATTGTCAGTGAGATTTCTCTTGAATCACAGGTCTGTTCATATCAGTGTGTGACAGCTTGTTCTATTCAGAACAGGGTCTTTCTGTTTTATTTTTAAATTTAAGTTTTGCAGTATTGAGAAGATGTCTGACAGCCGGTGATAGTTACTTTTGTTAGTAAGATGATGGATTAGGAATATTTCTAGACTTTTTTTTTTTTATATCTTTAAAAACTGTTTGAAGAAGAAAAACACTGCTTATTGAATTGGTAGTTCTTGTGTCCTGAATTCATTTCTCTCCCTCTCACCTTCTGGATGAGGAATGTAGATGAATCTAGGAGCTTCATTTTTCAAAGACTTGGCTTCCCCAAGTCTTTATTTTCCTTGGCCTGAGGAGCTTTCAAGTGAGAAGCAGAATTACTGTCTTCTTCAGTGTACTGGAAATCATGACAGGCTGCTATGGTGTTCTTGGCTGTCTCTGCTGATAAAATGTATCTTTTAAAAACATTTTTCTTTGAAGCTACCCAAGCTGCTTCACTTATTTAGGCAAGACGCCTGTGTAAACAGGCAAGTAATTGCATCAATACTTCCTTGCCGATGATAAACAGTGGGAAACACTAATGATGAGGAGGTAGGAATGGAAGGCCTCTTCCCAGGGCAAAACCGACTAGGTGAAAATTTTGAATCCTTTGTCCACACAGAGAAGAGTCACAAGACTAAGTGCTATTCTTGTGGATTGTCAAACCTGATATGCAGTTGAGGGCATTCCCTATTTGGTCATATGGAAAGGTTAACTTTTATGGATATAGTAGATGAAGCAGTGCTTGAGGTTATGAATATTGTGTCTATTAAAAGGCTTTGGAAAAAAATCTAAAATGTCCAGAAATCAGTTTTACCTGATGTAATGATAATCTTTTAGAAGGAAAGGAGGAGAAAGCTAACTCTGGAAAATAGCTGCAAATTGCTTTAAGTAGGAATACCAGAAAACCTTATTTTCTGAGGACTGAAAATAAGATTTAAAAAATTAAAAACCTTCAATTTTTTCTCAGAGCTTCTTTTTTTAAAAAAACGCTTTTAAATTGAAACTTGTCAAAATGCTTATTTCTAATGACTGTGCTGTATCACTATTTTTAATATTAAACGTTGGAAGTTTGAGCATTTTAGTATTGCAAGCAGGATTAGTCTGGTGGAAGATGAGTTATCATATTTTGTAGCTCATAAGATTGAAACTTGTTTTCTTCGGCGTAAAATTCTTATGAGCAGAGCATCATTAGCCGAAGTTTATTTTTTAGTACTTGCAATGTCAGACCAAGTTTGACCAGTAGAGGGCAATAGGCAAGTGCGTGCACACGTGCTTTGCTCGGGAAGCCCTGCTGGGATCAGGTTGGTAGGTGGTTTGTGGTTAGGATTTTCGTTGTTTTTTTTTTCATGGTGGTGGTGAGAATAGATTTCTGGACCCAGCTGTCCACAGGAAGCGCTGCAGCATTGCTTAATTACAGTTCTTGGACTTCTCTCCATTCTCCTTTTGGCTTCCCCATCTTGTTTCCCTTTCAGTATAGGTGGCATTGCAAATCCTCAGAGAACTAACTATCCAGAGGATTAGTAAAGATTTCTTGAGCAGCAGAGAGCTAAAATAAATCCTAGACAAAGATATTTTAAATCTCTAACACAAATTCGGTTTGACAGACTTCCTTCAGCCTTGTCTTGTCTATAGAACTGCTGATTTTCAACTTGAAATATATTTCTATTCAGGATAACATATGGACAAAAACAACCAGCTCTAACAATCTTTTTATTGGAGACATATATTAACAGTTATCTGAAGAGTACATTTTAGTCCTTAAGGTTTTATCTCTTGCCAATCTGACATGCTGTATTGTCTGACAGCTCTCTCAACGTTTCTTTTTCAGTCTGAAGCTCAGAGTAGCAGTGCAGTGGCTGGGCAGGAGCGTCCTCCAGCTGTGTCCAGCACCACCACCTCGATGAGTCCTCGGCAGCGCCGTGCGCAGCAGCAGAGCCAGAGACGGGTCCCAACTTCAGGCGACTTCAACCGGGCACAGCAGCCGAGAGTCAACACCAACCACACGGGCTCAACTGTGCTCATTGTCCTGCTGACCTTTGCGCTGGCAGCTCTCATATTTCGCAGAATATGTTTGGCTAACGAGTATGTATTTGAGTTATAAGGTTATTTGTCCTAATAGCAGTGACTTGAATGCTTCACTGAACATTCTGTATTGGCTAAGACATGAGAACTGTTTACAAAGGTTACTTTTTGTATTTACGCTTAAATCCTTATGAATGTTTATGTACCTACAGATACATTACTTGTAAAAAAGTTGGACATGTAAACTATGAGTTTTAATGGAGTGCCCACTAGATACTTGGAGAAGCAGTGCAGTGGAATAGTAACATTAAGGCGTGTGGGATGGGCCTAAATTTGAGTAATTTATAAACTAGAAAAAGACGATTTTTAAAAAATGGTTGATTAAATTTTTTATGGGGCATAAATGCCCATGTAAGTACCCCATCTAAGTTAGTATAAGATTTGACATTGGAGAAGGAATTATAAAATGAAACACTACTATGTGTTTGTGTCTGGTGAACTCTTAATTTAGAGGGAATACGGTTTTGTAACCACTTTAACCACTTTTATTTGCCATGACACATTTCCAGAGGAAAAACACATACAAATTGGTTGTGATGCTACTTTGTGTGTGTGGAAGGGGGAAAGGATTGTGGGAGGAAAGCAGGTGCCAGAAAACTACTTGCATTATTTTGATTTTTGTTTTTTGGAAGAAAGATTGGATAATCTTTTGAAAGATTTGAATGTCCTCTTCTAGTACTTTCAACTGTATATCTTGTTTTTAAAATTTGAAGATTATGCAAAACACGTCTATTCTTGCAATAGTTATAAATATGTAATATAATTATTTACCCAGAGCTGTTGTCTTTTAATTATACCAGAAATATACATAATGTGTTGAACTGAATGTTTCATATGTGGTTTTATTTACTAAAGAAAATTTAAACCTTATTATACTTAAATTCTCAGATATATATGAACATGCTTAAGAGAAGTATTTATTACAATCCTGCTAGTAATAAAGTTTCAAGCCAGTCTTTGGGTATGTTTCAAGTATCACAAGGCAGTTTGTTTCTTGTTTGTCTGAAGGTTTTTTTGGTTGGGTTTTTGTAAGGGGGTTTCTTTTGGTTGGTTGATTGTTTTTTTTTCTTGTTTTTTTGGGGGGGGGGTTTCAGTTTGGTCTATTTTTTATTTTTTTAACCTAAAATCAATATTTTGCACCCAGTGATCTATTTATTATAAGTCCCTGGTAATATTCATGAATACTGTGAAAAGGCATATACAAGTAGTAGACCTACAATTGTTAGGGTTTTGAGAAGTTTTGTCTTTGACTGTTTAAATACTGAAGTAAAAGAAAGTGGGATAATTTTCCTCTTGTATTATTGTTCAGCATGTTTGTTTCAAAGACAAGGAAGTTTAGCTAGCTTTCATTTTGTTGCTATCAAACATAGTAGCACTGATTTAAGTGAGATTCTCATCCTGTTTCTCAGCAAGTGTTTATCAAGCTACCTAGAGCTTTCCTAAATTTTGTCAACTAAAATATATATTACTGTTTTGCAACATTAAAGTAGCTATAACAACTTCTAAAATAAGGGAAACACATTTTGTGTCTAAAGGAGATGTGTTAGTATGGAAAAACCCCAAAATCTGAGACTTTTAGCATTACTCTGTATTGTTGATAAATCTTGTTTGCAGGTATAATTGAAAAAAGGTGGGGAAAAAAAGTTTTATAAGAAGTTCAGACAAAAGTATGTATTTGTTCAGCAGTTAGACTTTCTGCTGCAGACCAATTTGATGTCAATTTATTAACTAACATCTTTTTACCTAATTTGTCTATTTCATTAGAAACTAAATAAAAACAAAAACCAATACACAGTTCCCCCCTAAAAAAGCCCACACCACAACCCTAAAAAAACAGGTTTAGATTCTGTAGCCTCTAAAATAGAAGCACTGTTTCCTTGTTGGTGCAGTGCTTGAATCCCTGTTCAAGTACTGCAAACATGGGTTCACAGAGGTGAGTTCTGGAAGAGGTCTGACTCACAAGACTGTTCTACTGGGTTTTGGGTTCCCTGCTCCTCTGGAGTCTTTGCTCTGAATGTGCTTTTGTTGTCCTGCAGAATCTCTGCTGTGCCAAGCAGACTTCTGCCCCCTAGGAAGGCGTACCACACACTGGCTCTTGTTAGCACAGCCCGGTGTTGCAGAGAGACCAAATCAGCATTGCCCTGTGACCAGGCTCGGAGGAAATAAACCTTGAATGGATTTTGGAAACAGCTTCTTAATTGTGATTAAAGAAATAAAAAGAGAAATAGCTGCTTTTAATTTTAGTTTTGATCTTATTTGATAAAAGTTAAAATGCCTGATTATGCAAATGCCTTTTGGAAAAAAAATGGTGATGTGGTTTATGTAAAGGTAATTGAATGTATGGAGTGGGAGTTATTGTTTTAATTTTCCTTTTAAGTTAATGGTAACCAAAGTTACTGTTTTCAACTTTTTTCAGAGGAAGTAGCTCATATTCTGTCTTCAACAATATGAAAAATCAGACAGAAAATAAAACCTCAACTGCCCTAAATCCATTAAAATACATACATTTTACAATGAGATACATGTCTGAAATGCAGCACAAGCAGTTACCAGTTGAAAAAGATGCTGTACAGAGGATCAAAAAATGTAGAAAGCCTAATGAAAAGGGACAGCCTGGTTTTACAGTCTGGCAGGGGGATAGCACTGAGATTAGGGGATTGAGCAAAAAGCCGGCGTGCAGAATTGCGGGTTTTTATATAATGGCTTTAGTGAGTATCCTTTAGGACCCAGTGGAAATGTTCGGTGAGGCAAACTTGGTGAGTAATGGCCAATCATTAAGCGGTGATGAGGGAAAAGCGCCGAGTGCGAAGCCCCGGAGAGCCTGTCGAATGCACCGCGCCGGGAGCGCAGCGTTTCTGCCGCTGATCGCCGACCAACACGACACGCCAGAATTAGAGTTGATTCAATGTTCAAGCCCGGGGGGATTTGTGCTACAGGAGGTCACTGGAGTGCAGAGTGCCCGGCTCCCATTTCCAGCAAGATGCCTTATTTCGCAAAACTCCTTTTATTAATCTTCTGCTTAGTTCTTCTTGTGGAAAGCAGAAGGCACAGGAGGAGGAGGTGGACGAACCATTTGGATGTGCAGAGGGCAAGGTAAGGGTTACTAAACCATGTATGTATCTTTTCCTGCAGTGTTACAATTACATTACTACAGAGATACAAAAACCTACTCTGTCAATGTCTTCGTGGATATTGTATGCAAACAGCTTTACATATGATGTTCTTATAACAGTCTCTGGTGGTATAATCAGTTTTGTGTCAGTGGACACTTCTGTTGCTAACCTCGATTAACAATGAGTGAGGCAGGTTTTGAACTTCAGCCTGGATTGTGGCAAAATTGTTCTTAGCCGTACATGCAAATTTCTGCGAGAATTCAGAGGACTTGCAGTGAACAGAGATGTTCAAATGTGCATGCAGTTTAATATTTCAGCACTGTTTCGGGCAGGTTATTCATGTGCTTGCTGGAATGTCTTTGTTACTTATGTTCACTTGGAATTGTCTGTTATGTTCTGACAATTTGAGATGGGGATGTTGGTTAGCATACATCGTGGTAATTGATAACAAACCCTGGAAGTTAGCCTAGGATTGCAAAATTATTTTTTGAAGAAATACATGGGTGCTTTAAAAGTGTATTTTAAAGTTAAGTGAAAGCACAAGAATGAGTTAAAGGTCTTAGTAAAGTTTATTAGATTTACCGCTGCTGAGATTTGTCTGGAGGTTTACATTGGAAAAGATAATCTTCCAAACCTGCCAGACAGTCCAAAGTATGTTATCCTTTTTTGTGGTTATGTCATCCAGTGGCAATTATATCTTACAAGACTATTCATTGTTTAAAGGGCTCAAAAATAAAATTGGGTTAATCCATCTTATTAAATGGTTTCACTATGGCTGTAAACTTTCAGATTTTCATTTATTTTTGTGGACCTTTTGGTTTATCACTCAACACTTTTATAGGGAGTGTTGTTACTTGAATGTTTTAAAAAGAAATATGATGTAATTGGAAGCAAAGAAAACATAGTATGTTATCAGATTTACACTACTTATTGAAAAAATAGTGGCATATGCTTTTAGTGACGTAAATGTCAAAAAGCTGAAACAGCCAGGGCCTGATCCTGAAATCCTAAAGTCAACTGAAGTTTTACCACTGATGTTCACAGAATCTCAATTATTGAATGCGATCTTTCAATGGATTCTGAAAATATTCCAAAATCTATATTCTGAGGAATGTGGAGGATTGAACAGTAGTGTTTCCTTGTAAACCTTTCTGAGTAGTAAAGATCATGTGCTTTGAAGTAATAATGTAAATCCTTCTTTAAATATCAATTTGCCCTGAAGTAGAGCTATTCCCTGCTGTAAAAGTTTTGTGCTAATTTGAACTTGGAGAAAATAATTTACAGTTTCTACAGTGCTGATACTGTCATGAGTTTTAACAGAGTGGACGTCAAAGCACTGCTAAAATTATTTTTATAAATGTACTATAAAGAATACTGTTTAGTATTCTGTGGTATAATGATTTAAATGAACTATTTTCCATCTAGGTGAGATCTGAGGAACTATATGCTATATATATACACATACACCACATACACACACAATTCCTATGCAATGTCGTTATTTTAAAGTTTATAAAATCAGGTTTTAGGGGTTGTCAAATGAGAATGACATTTTAAATACATAGAATTCTGCAATGTTGCAACAAAAAGTATTGTACGGAACAATGTTTTTAATATTTTTATTTTTGTATTCAATTGTATTTCAATTTTTATACTTCAAGATTCAATTATATTTATTTTAAATGTTGTATTCATTATCGATTACATAGGAAAAAGTCTGTTGTCCCTAAAACAACAATGAATAGTGGACTATTCTAATAAAAGGAAACTAAAACTAGTTCCTAGGCTGTTTTCCTAATCATGTAAGAGATATTAAAAGAATGATCTTTTAAATTATTTCATCACAATTTCTGCTTAGTGTTTCTCTTGCTGACTTACCATAAAAAATATAGTAAATTTTACAGTAACCTTTTCTTATTCAAGAAAATGTATTCCTATATTTGGGAATCTAAAGTTGGTAAGTTTGATATTTTACGTCCACTGAGGTGATGAATCAGCCTGATCTAAAGATCAGTTTTATATAGACTTCAAGAATATAAACTTGGGTTGTGCAGGTGCAGAACTCCTTCAGTGCTGTAGTTTGTTACTTGGACATTGCACAGAGGTTCCTGGAGCCCTGGGAGCTTGGGGTGGCTCGTCCTGCCGGTTGTGGGACAGCTCTCTGCCACCATTCTGTGGAGAAGTTGCTGAGCCTGTGCCTAAGTGGGCAAGGAACATGGGGAAAGTCAGGTTAGGAAGCCAAATTAAGGATTGCCAGTTTAAAGGGCTGCCTGTGCATCCTTAATTACTCCCTGTTGCTTGTGTTAATACATTGTAACGCTGTTTTTTTTCGGTGAGCAGTGCCCCGCTCAGCATGCTGAATGGATAATCCTTGCCTGATTAGAAACTGCCTTGCATTTAATTTTCTCTTACTCTTGCATCCCCCCTCACTGATAACACATCTCTATTCCTACAGACTGAGGTATAGCATAAACAACTGCATGGATACAGCACTGCCCTGACTGTGCCTGCTCTGGAGAGCCCAGGCTTTGTGTAGGAAATTGGTGTGTGCTCATCCAGTAGCAGCTCCTGGCTTTGTACTTTGATAGTAGTTTTTCACATTTTCCATGGTGTGCAGTTCATACCACTTATATTGATAAACTTAAGGATATCAGTGATACTTATTTCTATGAAGTTGAGGGTGTTCTTGCTGATGTGCAAGATGTACAAATGGTGCACGAAACCAAGGGCTCTAGAACTGTAACAGCATTGTTGGTTAAAAAATTTTGGATTTAATTTTGTTTGGAGAATTCAGGTATGAATGAATTGTGAAGTAAAAGCTTTTTTCAGAATCACCTGGGTGACTGCTGGGCAGGGCATGTTTGCCCCAGCCTTACCTGCACACCAGAGAATAAATTTACACAGAGGAAGAAGAGCCTGGTGCTGCAGGAAGCAGCATAAGTGTTGAAAGGTGCAGGTGTGTGTGTGTCAGATGGTGACACTGCTGTGTTGATAGCTGGGATTTTCCAGAGAGCTGTGCACACAGCTTGGGCTCGTGCTGCCAGCGCAGGTCAGACTTGTTGAGCATAGTACTGGCTGTACAGTGTATGCAGCTGTGCTTGGATCTTCGTCAGAGCATCAGCCTTACCTCAAATGCCAGGCAAGTGCTACTGGTATGTCCTGCACTGAGTTTTTGAAACAGTTGCGAGTGCTCTACAGTAGCTCAGCAGTGGCTACCTCTCAGAAATGGTAAACAAATTCTGGCAATCCTGCTAGATTATCCAGCTGGACAGAATTTCCAAAAGACAAAAAGAAACTCTGAAAATTAGTGGTTTTGTTAATATTTACTGCTCTATAAAAATTGCTGATAATGCTTCTGGTAATGTTTATTGCTCTGCATAAATTGAGAACTCAGGAGTTCTCTCTGTTGTGCCAATGAATGCCATGTTTCCAGTGACCACCCGACTCCGAGTCTGTGTGGACACACACATTCACAGAGCTAGGGAATTACAGCTTGGAAATTCTTTTCAGGCCTGGATTTCTCCTGACTCTCAGGCCATTCCCAGGCTGACAAGCTGACTACAGCTTCAGTTAGGGAGGAAGTCTCCCAAGGTGATAACATGGTGAAAAACAGAGTGGAATTCATAATAAAGATTAACACCTGGTGTCTTTCCCGTGGGACATCCGGACATGCTGTCCCAGGGATGTTTTCCCAGTTGTCCAATGAGCTACTGTCCTGTCCTAGCTGCACGTAACACACTTTAAATACGGGCTGTCCGTACAATAAAGTTGGCCTTTTTTCCCCAAAAGAGGTCCGTGTGTGTTGCTGTCCTTTCTCTCTCTCTGCAGCACAGTAACTACAAGTCTGCCTGTTCCTCTCTCCTACCAGCTGTGCGAAGTCTCGTGCTTCAACAGCAGAAAAACTGCCTTTGATATAAAAGTGGCTTTGGGCTCTTCTTAGCTAAAGACTTCCTGCCAAGGTTTCTGGAAGTGGTCAGTCCTTTGGAGAATCTCATTAGAGATGCCATTTTCAGGGCATGCTACGTGCCAGCCTTAGGTTGGGACCCAGAAGCAGAAGGCAACCACCAGGACACAGCAGCACATGGCTCAGCACACAGACTATTTTTCCAAACATCATTCCACCGGAGCAAGGATTTTGTTGATCCTTGCTGAAACTGCTGCTGCCAGCAGTAATTTCCCTCTGTTGCCTAGTGAAGCTGCATTTTTTTCCCGTTTTTCAACTGGATAGTGCAGACATGTTCTCTAGTCTGTGGTACCTTCCAGTCCCCACAGATACTCTTTGCTCTAGGGGGGTTTCTAAAAAAATTTGGAGTTTGTTCGTGCTTCAGTGATTGAAATATGATAGCCAATTTTTACAGGTGTATGGCTAGCTTGGGGCTCAGGTCCAGGGCACTGCTGAACCTCTGGTGCAGCGTTTGATGTCTCCTGAGGCTTTTTTCCCAACACTGCAGGCTGGGCCCAAAGAGCAATGTGAAACAAAAGCAGGGAGAGAATGTGTATGACAGCAGTGATTGTGCACACCCTTTGAGTTTGTGTCCATCCTTTTCCAGAGTTGGATTTTGTTTTTCTAGAAATTTGTCAAGGAATGTCACCTTTCTGTCCTTCCTGCTCCCAACATATACCCACAGATGAGTAAATGTGAAGCTTGTTACATCCAGAGATAGGGCAACAGAGTACATTTTCCCTAAGGCTCTGGAAGCAATAGATGCTGGTGTGGCCACCCAACCCAAGACAGACCTATCTTGTGGAGATGCCAGGCCTTCCTGGCCAGCTGGGGCTCCTAAAGCACTTGAATTGGTGACCCTGACAGGCATTGGAAAGAGACTTCACCAAAATCGAGGATCTTGATGTTCCCAGTTTGCCAGAAATTTCTCAGCCATATCTGATCCCATATGATCCATGCATATTAGGATTAAAGATAAACTCATTACACAGTGGCAATAATAAATTTGGAATTCTCATTTAGGAGCGAGCTAATTGTTATGACAGTCATAAACTGTTCTTGTACCTTCTCTTTTTAATTTAGCTTCTAGGGCTTTGTGTTACAGCAGTTACATGCTTTGGTGATTAGGAAAACAGGTCTTGTACCTTTCTTGGTGCTGGGTTTACACAGTATGCATCTCGTCCAGCTTGCTGTGCTGCTACACAAAGTGAATGATGCCTTCACCTAATGCATCTTGGGATTTTTTTTCCCTTCAGAGAATATACTGAAGAGTGGTAAGATTTTCACTGAATCTGTAGAAATGCTTCTCTTCTTCCCAATATGTAATTTGAACCAAGGCCCCATCTTGTGACCAAAATCTATCCTGGATTCTGCAGGGGAAAGTGCAGAAACCTGCCAGACTCTGGCTGCCAACGGCTGTGTCACACTCGGGATGGAGACCACGTGTCCTTGCAGGCTCACCACTTAGCCATTGCCTTGTGCCTGACAGCACGAGCACTATTTCCAATTAGAAAGTTCTTTATCTTGTTCTGGAAAGTTCTGAATGTCTGCATAGACACCGGCTCTTTTTTGAGTCCTGCTGAGCAGTTATCTGGAATTTCTCATGCCATCAAGAATTAATTTTCTTTGATATATTTGGCAATAGAAAAGGCTTCTATTTTATGCAATTGAGACAATTCTGAGTAAAAGTGACTGGAAAGGAAAACATATTTTTAAAAAATTAGTGCAATAATAAAGAAGCCTTTACAGAAGCTCAGTGAGCTATCTCTTGCCTTGTCTCCTCTTTAAAAAGAAACAATTCTTCACAGCAGTCAGATTTATCAAATTCATTCCCCTTGAATGAAATCTAAACAGCAATAAAATTATATATGAAAAATGTAGCAAAAAAAGACAAAAGGAAATGGGTGGATTTAAGTGAATAGTGGTGAATTGCAGAGAGTGCATAAAGCTGAAAGAAACCCTGACAAATCTCTAATCAGAAATGCTACAGACCATAAGTACATCAGGGAGGATTTATGAGATATTGGTGATCAGATTGTCAGTAAAGGCACCCTGTGGGCAGCAGTGTTCAGAGCACCCTTAAGCTTCCCAAGAGCATTGGCAGCTGGTGTCACCTTTGCTGCAGGTAAGGTGCTCCCTATGCCAAACAGCAGTGGGGCTGGCATGGGGTACCTGCCAGAGCAGGGCAGAAGATACAGCACAGCTGATGTCAAACACTATTATAAAGAAATCTTTTTTTTCAAACAAACTTGGTCTTGAATTGGATTAAATAGATAAAAGTAATAATAAATTTTAAAGGCTGTGTAGACTTTCTGTCATTAAAAATATTTCAATACAAAAACTTTTAAGATGGATTAATTTGATTAAAAAGAGACTGTCAGAGCTCTTTCTGTAAAATCTGAATTGGCCATCATAATATCTGAAGGATTGGGCACGAACTGATAATTAAATGATGGTTATTAAATGCAACCCCTGGCTCAGGATGTGCCTGAAAACCTCTTTTCTTCCTAAGACTGTGTCCCCAGCCAGCCCTCTGAAACCTCTGTGGCCACAGAGTGTTTTCAGCAGCTCTCCTGTGTGCTCTTTGCTGTTTGTTGATTTTAACAGAAAGAATTAAGAATTGATCAAAAGATCAATTAAAGAATTGATCAAAATGTAGAATTTCAGTGAGGCTGAGACATTGATTTACAAGATAATACTGCCAGGGTTTTCCACACTAATTCCTTATGCAACGTGCAATCCAATGTTTTATTGGATTTTTAATTAGAATTTTTAACTCTCTTCTTTGAGGAGAGAGACTTGATTGAACATTCACTGGTCCTTTGGCTTTTCCCTGATGATTAAAGTCAAGCAGACACAGGAAGATCCCTTTTCTGGACTTCCAGCTTTTCGGGCGCAGAGGCAGTGCAGCCAATGGTGAGGGGGAGAGCTTTGGCAGTAGCCCTAACTTTATAGCAAAACAAAGCTCCCCCCTGCAGCAAGCAGTTAAAAGCTTAACTTCTGCCTCCAACCATTCCCATTAATGGCTGTGCTTGGTTTTACACCCTGCTTTTAAGTAACCATTGATGCAGCCTTGTCGGGAGGGTGCTTGCTCCAGCTGGCTCTTCCTCACAGCCTGCAGGGAGAGAAGCTCTGACATCCCAAGTGAAACAGGAGCTCAAAACAACCTGAGTGAGATCTAACTTTTTCTACATAGCATGTGCCCTGGGGTACAAGGGGTTATATTCCTTCAAAACATCTATTTGATACAATTATTTTTAAATTCTGTTACTTCCTTTTCACCTCCTTATTGTAAGGAAATGGGTTATTAATGTCAGCAGCAGCTTCAACATCCTTTAGGTTTCATCATTTCTTTCTTGAAATGAGTGCTCCGATGGGAAACTTTTCTTCTGATTTGTGATTTATGCTCCCTTTGGCTCATACTTATTGTGCTTTATATTTTAATGAAGCTAAGAACATCCTTTCCATACCCACGCTTATGAGTGAGGTGATTATTTGGTAAGTTCTGAACTCTTGACCAAGCCTTTAAGACTAACAAGTCTCTTTATTTTTCCTCCAAGATTTTTTATTCTTTATTTTCAGTAATATTTCTTCCATACAGGAAAGGGAATCTGAACCTTTTGTATGAAGTTCCTTCTATTTATCATAATTATTTTTAGTAAGTTACTGGAAACCAGCTAATTGCAGCAGTACTTATCATCAGCTCTGACATCCAGAGCAAAGGGATTGAGGAACCTTAATGGTCCAAGTTTTCCATCTGCACCACTGGAGAACAGTCAGGGATGCTGATCTGGATTTTCTTCCAGAAGGGCATCCAGTTTGTTTGTCTGCTGGTTAGTTATCCCCTTATGTGATTTTAGTGACTATCCTGCACTTTTCTCAGGGGTTTGCTGTTATCCTTGTTCCACTGTGATCATACAATATCTCAAATAAAAAGCTAGAATTTTTCCTACCTTAATGTTCAGAAAAGTGAGGGACTGAAGGCTTCTTTAGATAAAAGTCCTCTATTCCTGCTGTTGTGGGGAGGAATGGGTGGTTTTGTTGTTGCTGAAAGCCAGAAGACCCTCTGTCCACACAAACTGCTGGCACTGAATTGGTGAAGTTCATGGGGCAGTTTCCAAGAAGTGTATGACATTGCGTGACCAGCATTGAAAAGAGCTTTTTCATGACAATGTTGCCTTGGTATCTGGCCAAATCCTGGCCAGGTAACGTGGGGCAGCCAGCTGCTTCTACTGCTGCTTGCTCTCAGCTGCAGCATTTGCTGCATCCAGCTCCCCTGTGAGATGCTGTGCTCTCTGCCTTGTGCCTCCCTGGGAGCCAGGGGTCTGGGGCAGAGGGAGAACCATGTCCTTGAAGGGGGCAGAGGAAGCAGAGGAAGCAGGGCTGCCTGTGGGCACAGAGGTCTGAGGTAATGCTGTGGAAAGGCAGCACTGTGCCTGTGTTTTGGTGCCGGCAGTCTCCCCACAGTCCCTGGGCTCGTGCCTGCAAAGCTGCTGCTCCTGTGGCTCCAAAACTGGCTGGCAGTGGTGGCACTTGGGCAGAGACATGGGAACAATGCTATTGTTGTCTCTTGCAGTCACATCTTTAAGAGGAATCACGACTTGACCAAAGCTTGGAAAGGAAAGACGGAGCAGCTTCTCAGAGTCAATGAACATGACTTCACCATGCGGCCAGCCTTTGGAGGTGAGAATAAAAGGGTTCTCTTGATTTTGTACTAATCTAATTGAGAATAATCAAATTATCCAATTAACAATCTAATTAAAAAACAAGCAAACAAACTTCTGTCCAGATGCATCAGTGTGAAGGGAAAAGACTTGGTGCCAATTCAGAGAGGCCTCGTGCTCATTCTCATTGCTCTCTCTGCTCTGTACATTTCCTATATTCCTTCCTGTTGCTGCAGTTGGCTCTGTTTTTGGCTGGCATTCCCCAGAGCTCAGGATGGACGCTCCCAGTAAGCCTTTGACTCTATTGAGTGAGAAGAGGAACAAGCTGCAAGTTTAATATTCACTTGTGGTTGAGAAGTTGCAATGAGTTTTTCAGCTCATGTGATTAAATTGCAAAGTAAAGAACTCATTGGGTGGATCGCAGCCCATCATTACTAGGAGAAAATGGAATACTTTTGTCCAGAAAAAAATCTTGTCTTAAACTCTCATATGCAAATTAAAGAGTGGGAGGGGAGACTTCTGCCGACTTCACTCTGCCTTTGGTCACACCCAGTTATAGGAATGTGCTTGCCTGACCTTTCTAGACTCACTGCTGTAGAGATAAGAGGGTACCTGAACAAAAACTGCTGGAATACCAGTATGGCAATCCCTCTTCTGATTACATCGACAACCAAATCATTCCAGAGCTAAGGACAGAGTTTTCCGTGGTTTTCACTGAATGACTAATGCTCCATCCTTTGCCAGTTGGACATCTAGGGTGAAGTGCTACCTCTCCCTGCTCAGTGGGACACAAGAGTGTTGTGCCTTTTGCACCTGGTCCATAGAACAGAGCTGCTCAGACCTGCCCATTCCTGGTGTGGCTGAAATGATGTTTCTTGCCCCTCAGTGCAGGAGTGCTCTTCTGAGAGCACACACCTTGCTCACTATTTATATATATATTTTCAAACTCCAAAGTTTCATTGCTGGTGTTTCCTGCCCCCCAGTGTTATTTACCAGCAAGTTGTAGTCCAGCCTAAACACTGGAGGTAACTTTTTTTAATCAGTGATAAATTTGATCTGCTACTTCTAGTGTTGAAGAGTTTGCCTTAAATTGCCCTCTGTGTGGAGCATAGGCATAGATCTCTCTGGGGCTGGTGGGAACACACTGAGCCCTGGGCTCAGGGTTGATGTCTGGGAGCTGGCTTTGGAGGCCCTGGGCTTCTTTATGAATCGGCTGTAAAAGTGTGAATTCACCAAAGTGCAAGTGCCTCCCTAAATCCCAGGTATGCCCTTCCATGCTGTAATGTCAGAGGATGCTGCCTTAGGTTTTATGATATCTTTTTTTTTTTTTTTTTTTTTTTTAAGCCAACCTCAATTTTTGGAGCTTGGTCCTGATATGGACAAACTGAAGGTGCTGATCTGTCCTCTCTGCAGCTGATCTGTCCTCTGGACAAAAGACCTGCTGGTCTGATGAGTGGGATGCTAGGGCTTCTCTGGGAGGGTATTTGGATGCGCTGCCTTGACTCAGTTGGAGACAGCTGGGGAGCCATGGTGATTTTTAAAGTTTTTTTCCCCCCTAACTGGATGTATGTCAGGGCATCGTGCCTGTTTTGGGGGGAAGCTGTGGGGTTTTGTTCTGTTGTGCTGATGATTTGGCACCCAGTGGCACCACTGCACTGTATTTCTGGAAACAGGTCTGAATTTAACTGTTTTCATCAGTGTCACAGGGTCCTTGAAGAACATATTTGAGCAAAGGTAACACCAAACAGACATAATTACATAGTCACTCTTCTAGTCTTAATGGAACTGCATTTAGTCTCTCTTTTGCCTTGTTTTCCCATGCTAACCCCCATCACAGCATCAAGATTCTTCTAGAGCCAAAATTTGGAATAACGTTTATATAACTGAAAAATGCCCTACGCGCCTTTGCTGAGAAAGTTCCTTTTTTATAAAGGAAAAACATGATGTTTTTTACTAAATTTTTGCTTAAAACCTCCTTAACTTGCAGACATTCTTGGAACAAAGGTGTGGTATTAGCAAAGTTGTACTGAAATTGCATGTAATGAGGAGCAAAGCATGGAAACAGCTTTGTTGAGGTTCCAGCCTTGGAAAGTCTGACTCAGATGCACAGAGATGGTGGGTGCTACAGGTTCTTGCTCAGCTGCAGAATTGCATGGTGTGTTTTTAGTGACAAATGATAAGCCTAATGGGAAAAAAAACATAAAGGAAAGGGAACAAAAGTCTAATAAGTGGTGATCCTCATAGTTTTGTCTGTAATGTTATTCGTCAGGCAGTCACAGTGATTTGCTATGCACCATGAGTCCTTCCAGCTTCTTGCTGGGGCAATGTCACTCAGATTGATGTGGTCTGACCCGTGGAGGATAAAAAGGCTCTTGTACTGCAGAAGTGGAGAAGAGGAGCCTGTGGGATACTCGTGGCTGTAACTGGTCACTGCCTTAAGACCCTCTCTGGTCCAATTGTGATTCCAGCTCTGCTGCATTGCAATGGGCCTGTGATGTTACCTTGCCAGTGGGAAAGGCGTCTCACTTCTGGAAAATTAGAATAATACCATGAGTAAATAGTGAGTGGCATTAGGACTAAAAGAAACCCAGTTGATGGTTCCCAAGTTTGTTGGGCCAGCCTGCAACTCAACCTTAAGCTAAAAGAGGACAGGATATAAGCTGCTTTATGGTGGCCACGGTGGCTCTTGCTGGTGTGCACAGGATGGTCAGTAACACAACCAGCCAGCCCAACACAGCTGTGACTGCTGGGCAGAGCAGGCTTGGGTTATGCAAGGTGAAAAGAAAAAAAACCACAACAATATTAGAGAAAGGTGAAGGGTGTTTCAAGAGAAAGTATCTTTGTAAAGAGCAAGTGGGCAAACAAATGTTGTGTAAGTTGTGTTATTAACAGCCCAATAAGCACGCCTGTCTTGCCTGCCCTCAGCCCATTAGAGACAGGCAATTGTGTACAGAGGCAATGACAAAGTTTTTTGCTTTGTTGATGGTCAAAGAGCCTCCATAAGCTAAATGAGACTGCAGGGTTTTTGACCCTTAGGGAGTTATCTCCATGACAGTGACCTTGTTCTAGCTAGCAGATGTTCAGGTATTACTTACTATTATTAATATTTAAAGATTATGTAAATGTTTGTTTTGCTGCCTTCCTTAAACACCCATTTTAAGCATTTCATTTATGACATCTCGTATTTTACAGGGAGCCTGTGAATAAGCAGCTTTAGTTGATACTTAAAATAGCTGTATCTTCTTTATTGAGGACCGGCCTAATGCTTTACTTTTATTATATTTGCTCATAGCCAAGTAGCCTAACGTCAGCTGGTCCTTGCTGCCCTTTCTGGGCAGTGCTTTTGCCAGGATGGATGAACGGTGGGGTGAATAAAGCATGAGTAGCTCACTGAGTGCTGGTGACAAGGGCTGGGATAGAACTTGCTTCTCTGCTGATGAGCAGCCGTCCATGAGCTGCAGAGGGACAAAGCCCTGCACTCATGAGGCAGGTGATGAACATGTCCTGGTGCTGGCTGCCTGGGAGCTGCCCACACCTAAGAGGTCTCAATCAGATATGCCTTCATTAAAAAGTAAATATACACACACACACATATACATAAAAATACACTGAAAGCTGTTTTGCATCTTGCAGACCTGGGATCTCTTACAGACGTTTGCAATCTCTCTGTGTGTGCATGAGATACCTGCCAGTAAAGAAATCTCAAACCTTTTCATTTCCCATGTACGTATTGTTTTCTTCATCTGCCTCTCTCCTTCAAATATTAGATGAGTGGACACTTGTCTCAGAGAGAAACAACAAGCCTTTGAAAGCACTGCCAAAGAGAAAAATTAAAGAGATGTCACAAAGCTTTAGTCTCAGAGCTGGAGTGAAAACTGAGTCCAGGCATCTTCATGGTAGCACGCTCTTCCCTATCTTCCAAAGCCTGCTCCAGTGTTCAGAAATAAAAAACATGTTTGTGCCCAGTTCCAACTGGGAACTGACTCACACTTTGAAGCTTTCCTGCTGCTCCCTGGTTGGTGTTTTTAGGTGTGGAGACACACTGGGATGTAACAGGCTTTAATATTAGCCTCCTTCTGAAGTCATTCCTTCACAGGACTTGTGGAAACCTCCTGGGTTCCCCGGAGAGGTTAGCCCAAGGCCAGACATCCCATTCAATCTGGGGCAGGGTTTGATACTCAAACTGTAATTTTTGAAATATGAAACAAGCCACAAAGTCTTCTTTGTGTGAGAACCAACCCAAAATTCTATGAATTTGACTGATACTTTTCAGAGACTCTAAAGTGTGATCTGAAAATCTCTGTTGGACTGCATGCTTTGAGCAAAGCAGCACTGCTCCCTTTTATGAGCTGTATCCCCAGCTTTCACATGGATCCATTTAGCTTCCTGTCCAGCAGTGAACATCCTAGAGAGGAGCCTGAGCTTTGACATCTCTCCAGTGTTAACATGTTCAGGTCTTCTATTGCTTATAATTGTCTAGGATGATCCTTCTATATTTTTTCTTTCTGAGGAAAAGATGACTATAAAACATTGTTTATGACAAAGAAAGACTGGTTGATGAGGGCTTTTTTGCATCTAATCAATCAAAGTTAATTGTTCTGTCTACCAGTTCAGTTTGTCATATACCATCTGAGCTGTTCTTGTTCCTTTACATTCAGACCCTCATCATACTCTGCTCTCTCTCAATACAGAGGATTTTTTTGTTTTTGCTCATCCCTAGTGGCATTTGATGAGGAATTTGGCAAAACACCCTGAGCCTCTGTGGTTCAACTGTTCAGTTTCCAGAGGGACAGGATTAAAAAGCTAGCAGTTCCTAATTGACTCCACGGGTTAGTGAGATCAAAAATCTCCTGACATATCTCTCTTAAGTGATCAACAGCCATTTAATTCAATGGTATGTGCTGTAGCCAACATGACCTTCAATGAAACCCAGGGTTTGTTTCATGGTTTAAAGAGGTAATTTCTGGACAGGGCTTCTGCTTTGCTTCAGAAGCTGCATGCACTTTCAATGTTGCTTGCTTCAAGTACCTCTGCAAAACAGCAACTGACTTGAAGTTTTGTAGAGTGATGGGCAGAGTGAATATGCAATTATCATTATCACTTATGCTCATTGCTGAGGGCAGGACTTGGTGATCATTTGATTCCTGTCACTACCTCACAGGCAGCAACATTTGCACTGTTCCCACTGGCCCTTCACTCACCCTTCCCTGCTCACTCCAGCTTCTAAACCTCCTCCAAAGGGTCTTGGGGTCTCAAAGTATCCTTATCGCATTTGTGTGCTCTCTCATTGCCTCAGCCCCAGATGCCGATCAAGGGAGAAGGAAAAAGCAGTGATTACTCCTGCTGATTGTAGTAGGAGTTTCCCAAAAAAGGCAGAGTAAATATTTCTGCTGATAAATTGGTTTTACAGACTCATCGTTACATTTCAGTATTAAGCACTGTGTTAAGTCCAGTGTTCAAATAATTTCTCCCTCTCTATTACAATCACTGTTTTATCATCCCCCAAATTTGTGATTAACTGGAGAAAAGACGCCTAATCCAGCCTTGGACCTCTTCTTTCAAGGGCTTTCCAGACCATTCAGCTTAATGTGGAACACCCTTTATTTTGGATTTAATAAAGCTTTGTGTCAGCCCCACACTGAACCTTAGGTTTTGTCCTTGCAATGAGATAACCGCAGGGTTTTCAGTGTTTGATGCAGGAACATGAACAAAGAAAAGAACACGGTGTTTTATCTTCAAGGACAGATAGGGAAGGAATAGGAAAGAGGGACGGATATGAACTTGGCAGCGTTCTTATGTTTATGGGATTGATCTTTTAGTTGTTTTCTGCTGTTTTTTGGGATTTTTCAATCTGTGATTAGTGTTCAGAGAAGCATAGAAGTCGCAGCAGTAAATAGACTTTGCGCGGGTGTTGATTTCCCGAATCGAGGCTAAATTAAGGATTCGTACACAGAGAGTCTCCCTGGCAGTCTGGGAGTTGTGGGGGGCTGCCCAGCGTGTGTTGGGCACACAGCCCTCGGCTTGTGCTGTTTCTCTGTTGATCGTACTGCATATCAAAATGTCTCTTGTCACCACAGATACAGTGCTTTTTGCTACCTTTAAAAAAAAAAAATTAAAAAAAACCCCAAACAAACCAAAGCATGTTTTACCGAGCAAGATAAATGTCACGGAAAAATTATTTCTCTTGATTGCAAATGATTGTTGGCAATTTTTTAAAAATATGCAGTGCACAGCTGTGTGTCTGCATGTGACATGTAGGTGTTTGTAAGCGTCTGGGAGTCGTCTCAAAGTGCTGGGTTAGCCCTGTTTGAGCTTCATTGCTGGGGGCAGCAGTAACTTAGACTGGAATCGGTGGTTCTGAGGAGCCCGGTCCCACTCCCCTGGGCTTGTTCAAGGTGCCTGTTCCCAGCACAGCTGCTGACAGACACTGTGGGCATAACAGGCTGGGAGGGGACAGTGTCACTGTGAATGTGCTCTGCTGTAATCAGGTGAGGCTGGTTTGTCAAAGCCCTGGCAAATCTGCACTGGGGCTGGTCACAGCTTGTCTCATGGGCATGAGGATCAGCCTTTCCCTTCTGAGGCTGACTTGGTGCTTTTTTCTTCTCCAGCAAAGGCAAACATCAGGCTATGTTCAAAGGCCCTGAAGATGTGTGCAAGTCTGTACTTGCTGCTGCAGGTACAGGAGAAGGATGGATAGCAGCTTGCAGAAGTGTGGTGCTCTCTCAGCAACATTTCTGCTCTCTGGTTAGGCTTGTAGTGTATTCAGAGCTTCGATGTGGTCTTGAGGAAGATGCTGCTCTAGCTAAATGCAGCAGACCCTGCTCTTTGTGATGCTGCAAGTATGGGTCTGAGTCCACAAAGGGATTGTGGTCCACCTTATGTATTATCTGACTGCTAATCAGGTTCAAAATCTAGGTGCTAAAAGTCTTTGCAAATCTTCGTGGAGGTCCTTGGAAAATTAATTTCTGCTGGACAAGTCCCAGACATGTCTGCTTCCTTTGGCTTCCTTCTGTGTCACTGTCAGTGCCCAGGCTGCAGACACGCCCTGGACAGAGTTGTATGTGTGAGCCCTGTGAGATCCACTGCCCCACACTGAGAGCACCAGGCAGCACTGGATCCACCTGGACTGCTCCTCAGCAGTTCCTGCTCAGCTGCCCTGCTGGATCCTGCTTGGTGTGCTTGGCTCAGTGGGCACTTATCACCAGAATTTGGGAAAAGCTGCATGAGGGCACACTATGGGGAGCTTGAGTCATCTGAGCAGGTCCTGGTCATTAATGACCAGCAGTGTACAGTGAAGTTCTGATACAGGCTTTCTAGTAATAGAGGAGTGTGCATTCATTGTGGCATGTTTTCTGCTTATTTACTCTTTGTGAACTCTCTGGTTGCTAATTTTAAAACTACTGTGGAAAACCAGCAATATCGTCAGTGGGAAATATGAATCAAAATGGTGATGAGCCCTTGAGAGATTAGTGGCTTGCCTTGTTGGTAAAAAATGAGAAACGTCCAAGGAAGAGCTCATTACTTGCCATATCTTCATCTCATTCTCCTGTCCTTGGGGCTAAATTTGTTCATTAAGGCTAAAATTTAAGATGGGATATCTCAAGTTTTAAAAACATAAGCAAATGTTTCATCCAAGCTCTGGATGAAGTGGCAAAGTGCCAACATTGCAGCACATGCCAAGGGGAAGATAATTCAATGTTTCAAAAGGGCCCTTACATGGTTATTCACTATCTCTTTCCCCAGCCCCATTCTGAAGAACCATTGACAGAAATGTGCAACATAAGCTCAGAAATGTTTGCATGTCATCTTAGAAGTGCTAATTAAATGTAGATGATATGAAAGAGCATTTATTTACATATCTAAATCTCATTTTCTTTCAGGCCCTGCGATTCCTGTTGGGGTGGATGTGCAAGTTGAAAGCTTGGACAGTATTTCTGAGGTTGACATGGTACGTAATCCTTTTCTAAGCCTCAGTTACTTCCAGTCATAGAAAGACCTTCTGACTTGAAACCTGTGGGCTTGTAATCATTGGTCAGATGAAAGTAATAGCAGTATCTCTGAAATTCAAAGAGGTTGATAATCAGAATCAAAGACTTGATAAAACCAGATGATCAAAGTCTTACCTCTCTACCTCCAGATAAAGATTAAAAGCCTGAAGAGAAAAGGGACCTTGAATGGGAGAATAATCAGTACTGTGAAAGATCTATCACAACTAAAAATAAGCATAAGCAGCTGCATATGAAAGTTTGAAGCTATATGGTAAAATTCACAAAAGCTGTGTTTGCTGCAGGAGTTTTCTTCCTTAAGGAACTATTCAATTCACATGAGTGCTCACACACGCTTTACTGTTTGGTTTTGGGTTGTTTCATGGTGATTTTTTTTTAAATCGTAGTAAAATGGAATAAAAACCTCTTGAAAGAGAAGTGGAAAGGGGAACATAGAGGAAAAGAGGAAGCTTCTGGGCTCCTTCCTCTTTCTGCCTTTTCTTCCCTGTTCTTGTGCACCTTTTGTGGTCTAGACAGAACATAAAGACAAAGGAAGAGCTTTAGTTTAGGTGCTTTTTAATGTGGTGCAATTACATCTTCATCTCATTTTGGAGGGGTTGGTTTAGATGACCTTTGAAGGTCCTTTCCAACTCAAATTATTCTATGTTCTGGGATTGAACCCAAGCAGCTTGCCTGCCTGGATATTGAAAGAGAGGGTTTGGGGATATGCATGCAGTGAGGTGTAGGAGGGAGCTGTGAGCACAGGAAACAGCTGCCAGGAGAAGAACAGGGGCTCTAATAGATCAAGATAATGTCAGAGCAACAAAGAGGCCTAATTAGTGCAACTACATAACTCACAATGCTTTCTGTCAGGATTCAACAAAAATCTTGCCTGTCAGAAGCCTTCAAGGTCTGTTCTCTCCCTCGGCTGTTGGTAGCTCCCATTTTCCCAGCTCATGACAAATACTTTCTACAGCAGTTGCTGACATATATTTGGGGGGTAAGAGTGTTCTCCCAGGTCAGTCTGAGTTATGTTGGGGTGTTTTTCCAACAGACTGTCCCAGATGGGTGTCTGCAGGGAGGAGAGTAGGCAGTAAGCTCTCTGCATGGCCAGGGGACCAGGGCTGGCTGTCCCTGCAGCAGGGTGCCCTCCTTGTCTCCCCACTGCAGGCAGGGCTTGTTTCAAACTGCTCTGAAGCAGCCTGGAAAACCAGGTGCCCAGGGCTGGGCACTCCTTACCTATCACTGCTTGAGCAATGGCTTGGTACCCCAAAACGGATCAGACTGAAGCATTACCAGCTGCAACCCACTGCACCTGCAAGACTGTGCATGACAGTGAGAGCAGCCAGGGGCTCTTTAATGCATATGGGTTTAAAACCCATGCCTGTCTGGTTCATGTGGATGGGCTGTTGTTTTGTGCAGTGGCAGGACACGCTCTTGAGGCTGCCTGGAGCGTGGAACAAATGTGAAATATGCTGCCAAAATTGAGGCACTTGTGTAGACTCATTGGCTGTGCCTCTGGCAGGAACTATCATTCTCCCAATTTGCTGTAAAACCTTGTTTTCCAAGGGACTTTCCTATTCATGAGTGCAGAAATAAACCACTTTTCTTGCTTGTAAATATTGTGTGTGCTGGTCAGAAAGGGACAAGCGGTCAGCACACTGCCTCTTTTGAATCATGCCGTGAAAAAGTCTCCTAAATTTGGGTTTTATGCTTAGAAGCTGTTGTCAGCTGCCGCTCTGTCTCTGTTTGCAGTATTTGGTGTTGGGCATTGGAGAGAGAAGAGAGTTGGCCATTGAACAGCCACTGTGTTGGCTATTTGGAGAGAGAAAGGGGCTGATGGTGAAAGATGAGAAGTTCCTGTCTGGTAACGAAAGAGATGGCCTGGAAAGCAGTGAGGTCCTTCCTGTGCTGTGCCTTCAGACAGTCCCTTCCCTCCCTCTGTGGTGGCTGTAAGCAATGCTGAAGGTGCCTGGCTGATGGTCCCTGCTCCCCCATGCTCTGATGATGGAGCTGCCCAGAGGCATTCTGCAGCCACAGCCTCAGGCTGCCTGGCTTTCCTGGTTTTGGCTGGGATAGAGCTAACTTTATTCTTAGTAGCCAGTATAGAGCTGCTTTTGGATTTAGTATGAGAATGATACTGGTAACACAGTGTTTTAGATGTGGCTCAGCAGTGCTTACCCTGAGTCCAGTCTGGCCCCTGAGGTTGACTCTTCTAGCTAGGTTGTAACCTAAGCTCTGCCAGTTGCAGTAGCTGCTGGAAGTGTTTCTTTGGGACTATAGATGTAAGGGGAAGGTGGCCAGTGTCCAATAGGAAACGGGAGCTAGCAGCATCCCTGGGATGAGCACTGAGGGAGCCCGGGACCAGTCTGATAAGGTGGAGACCTGCAGGTGGGTGAGCACAAGTGTCCCCCTGGCCAGTCTCTGCCATGGTCAGAGAGGTTGCTGTCTGGCCAGCTCTCTACTGTGCCAGGCAGCAAGATGAGGACTGGCACTAGAGCCTTCTTTGGCAAATGAGAAACCTACTGGCAATGCAAGGCTGTTGTGAGACAGCCATTTGAAGCAGAGTCAGGGTAACTGATTGTCATTGTCACCAAACTGGTTGTGGTTTGAGAATGTGGTTAGGGAGAGACTCTGGCCTGTGTTGCTACCTGCTCAGGCTTAGCAACTGCAGCTCCCATAATCACTTGCTTAATTTGGAATATAAAGAAAATAAGTCTATTTGATCTCCCAGTGTGAGAATAGGTTCAGCTCTACAAGCTGCAGCTGCCAGGTTGGGATCAACAAACAAATGTTTTCCTTTATGTGATTGAAACTCCTGCTCCATCAACAAGCCTAAAAGGGAACTTTATTTACACACTTATATGGTAAGAAACACAGTTCCTTCACTTGGTTGCTGTTTGCAACAATTTAGTCCTTCTGGGTATAAATTATTTAGTGTTTAGCCTGACCATTAAGCTAACTTTCTGTTTTCCCTCTTGGTTATGCTATTGGTACCATAGTCCCGTAAAATAATTTTGCCAGAATTAAAGAATAATTTCTAGAGGGCATTGCTACTCTTGGGCATATTTATATCCTGTTTGGGACTGAACATTACTGGGTACTGTAATAAATTCATTAGTAGGCTATGCTTTGTTTTGGCTGAAATTATTTTGTCAGGAAAATCTACTGACAGACAGCATTGACCTAGGAAAGAATTAGGAGTTGAGAGTAGAGAGATCTATCTGGTGGGAGTGAGTTTTCTTTCTAGTGTGTCCTCGTCGTAGAGTGCAGCACTGACACTCCTCCTTTTTTTGGTTCTCTTCCCTTTTTTGAAGGATTTCACTATGACCTTGTACTTAAGGCACTACTGGAAGGATGAGCGCCTCTCGTTTCCCAGCACCAACAATAAGAGCATGACCTTTGATGGCAGGCTGGTGAAGAAGATCTGGGTCCCTGATGTCTTCTTCGTGCATTCCAAGAGATCCTTCATCCACGACACCACCACTGACAACATCATGCTGCGAGTGTTCCCTGATGGGCACGTCCTCTACAGCATGAGGTAACAGAGCCGCCCTGCTTCCCCTGAGCATCCCCTGGGGCTTTGCTGCCAGTTTTCCTCTAGGTTTGGCTTTGGGGATCACCAGGATTGCTACTCCCAATCCTGCTACTCCCACTGCTGATGCAGAGCCCCGTTTCCAGAATGTCCAGTACAAAATGCTTTGCAGGGAGCTCTGAGAAACCATGTTGTGAGCAGTAACAGGATAATCTCCTCCTGGGGGAAGCATGCCCCCAACTCTTTGCAGTCAGTGCAAGGCTTAGTTAAGCAGGAATGTTCATCCCAGGGTCAGTGTGTGATTAAACTGGAAGCTGCTGATATACCAGATGGTGACCTCTATAATTATCCTATTTTCCTTCTTGTTTGTCTAGATTTTTTTTTCAGTTGTGGTGCTTTGCTGTTAATGTAAATGTTTAAGTTTATCGAAGCTGAAATGGCAGTATTAAAGACATCCTGGTATTCCAGTAGATTTGTTGGCTGGAAGAATCCTGAGAGATGCCTGTCATGGCCTGGAGGGTTATCCATCCTGCAGGTGTACACCAATCGTGTCTATGGGTTTGCAGGATTTTGTAATACACAAGGACATGGAGGCTAAAGCCTCTAAACTTCTCTATCTTATTACAGATTATCAAAAATACCACAAAAATCACCACTAGCAAGTAAACTATATGCTAAAATCACCACTGGCAACTATATCCATTATTAATAAAGTGACTATATATCCACATTGCACTATAGCAAATTACTATCAGCAATCAATAATTTAACATCCATCAATCATGTGGCAACAGCCAATAACTAACCAGGATATTTACTGCTACAGGTTATGTTAAATTGGTGGAGCAACTCATCCACAACATTCCCTCAGGTACACTTAGGACAGGTTGCTTGTGTGGGTGCACAGTTCTGGTATCAGGTGATACCACCTTCAAGCGATCCCAATGAGCCAACAGATGGAAGGACAAACTGAAACAGCCTCCAAAGTGTGCTCAGAGGGGACCAGTGAGACAGCAGAGTCTCATTTCAGAGATGCTCTGAGTCATAGGGTGTGGAGTCAGCCAGGTGTCCTCAGTGGGTATCCAAGAGGTGGTAGAGAGTTCATGCACTGAATTCAACCTTCTAAGGAACAGAAAAGTATGTGCAGCATGGAAAGGTCTCAGAGGAAGGCTTCATTTTGGATAAAAATTGTGGCCTCCTTATGTCCAGAGAGATAAGGTATAGAATGCCACCACTTTGAACAGGGAATAGATGTTGGTAATTTTTATTTCTCACCTGTGACAGCCAATAGATAATGATGTTTTCTATTCTCTCAGATCCTTTTTTATTTCCAAGAACATTTCCTGCCTTTTCTGACAATAAAATTCTTGTTAAATCTTTTTTTTTTTTGGCAGTTATTGAAGGTATTTCAGGATATCTCCAGTTTCTAGGTACCCTATCTGCATGTCAAAGAAGCCAGCTGTGCTTCTCAAGGATTTGTCTTGTTCCCAAGCTGGGAAGCCTTTCTCTGCCCATATTTTTCATCAGACAGTTTTTTTTGCTCAGTAGTTTCTCCTTCTAACCAGGCCCCCTTTTGGCTGCTCATATCAGCATCCCAGCAGATTTAATTTCCTTCAGAAGAATGAAAAAAGAGAAGTGAAGAAAAACACACTGCTGGAGGAGAAAAGTTCAAGAGCCAAAAAAAATGGCTATTTCCCCAGACAGAAAATATGCTCTCAATTTACGGTGACCTTTGAATATTTTGTAGCCAAGGATTTATGTTCTAGGATCTTTCTGGAACTTATTTGCTTCAGCCATGGTAAAATGATTTTCAAAAACTTGGAAAGGTTTTCTATTAAGTTTATTTCTGTGATCTATTGAGGAGGTGATGTGACTTTTTAATGTTACCCACAAGAGAGAAGTCTGTGAGTTAACCACAGCTGATTGCACAGGAGTTATATTGATGAATTGATACATAAAATCCAAGGAGAAATAAAATCTCCATGGCATTTGGGCCTGGTGGTGTTTAGAACACTCAGAACAATATCCAGCTGAAAAAGCATGGGTGTCCAGTCATGCTGGGAATGCCCTCAGATATTGTGAGATGTCTGCATGGGATTGACACTGAACTGGAGAACATTTCATTCCTGTTTTGGGGCCTCCAAAGCCACATGGGCACTGCACAATATGATATTGAGGAATGTCATATTGATGAGCCGAGTTTCTGCTCTGCCCCTGACTAACAAACTGTTATTGACCACAAGTTGTGCCACAGTTCAGGTGACCCAGAGGAAAGAAAGTAACACACTTCAGTGAGGCTGAGTTATAAAATGCTTAAATGCTACACATTTAGGGGAGATCATAGCTGCAGAGTACCTTCTGATGCATATCCTAAAACATTCTTTAAATTTTGCTCGAATGGTAAAATTTTGCTCTAGTTTATATTCAAAATGAACAGCATGTGCCTTTCAGGGGTGATGACTGCGTAGGTCAGGGTAGGATTTGGATCACAATCCCTGGAACAGAGGAAAAGTTCTTTATCAACATCTGCAATGAATCCAGAAAATGGTCACAGCCAACGTAAGTTGGATTCTGAAACGATGAGTCACAGCTGATTTGCCCCCCCTAAATCAGGAGCTCCACTGCAAATCCGTCTGCAAGAGAACGTTCACTGACCCACTGGAAAATTTCTTACGTAACATTGTGCACAACTGGACTAGTTTAACAACTGCAGCTGTGATTGCTGCAGCTTTTTAGCTAAGACAAAAACTTAACAGAAGCAAATCTCACTTACTGAAAACCAGCTGCACCTGCTTTACAACCCCTGCCCCAGAAATACACCCCTCAGATTAAAAGGGTTTATTGAGAGCTGTAAGAAACTGCTTTTGCCTTAATAATATATGTACTGAAGGAATTCTGTGGCTTGCAATAAGGATGGTCATATTTCTCAGGCTTGGGTCATTCTGGGGGTGACTATGGAGGGAACTGAGCAATGGGGAAAATGTAGAAACCTTAATTAAACGGCACATAAGGGAATATTTAAATGTAAATGGTGAAGTTACTTTACATTGTAGTCTTGTTGGTAAATAGTTGGATATAAAACACAGTGGAAATATCTGCACTGACATTAGTATAACAGTAACGTCCAAGATAGTACATTAGTTCCTTGATAGATATTGAAATTACATTTTTCTTTGAAGTTTCTGTGTATAATCCATCTAGCTCGAACATGGAGAATTGGTAGGCATTTTCCTATGGATTTTTGGCTATCATGCAATATTTCTGCCCTAGAAGATGCAGAATAATGATCTGCAATAACATTCTCTCTTGATTGCTCTTCATAGAAACCAGCTTTTCTCATTTTCCATTTCTAGGGTTACAGTGACAGCAATGTGCAACATGGACTTCAGCCACTTCCCCCTGGACTCCCAGACATGTTCTCTGGAGCTGGAAAGCTGTATGTTGTATCCATGTTTCTAGCTTGATGTGCTCTATGGCTGGCTGCACCAACATTTCACTGGACACATTTCAGAATACTGTCTATTTTAGAGCCTGAACAAATAGTTCATCAGAGTTACTGGGAGTCCTATTGACTCAGCAGCATTGTGTATCTAGTCCTTGTGCTGCAAGACCAGAATTTGCAAGGAACACATCCTATGACACAATCCTGATTCTGCAGACACTGATCTGGGCTCAGCTTCTTTGGTGGAGAAAGTAATGTGAACAGTAAGATTTTTTGTAGACTTTCTCCAGCCTAACATCTGGCTGTTTTGAGATTCTCCCTCAATTAACTGAATGCTCCTCTGCAAAAACCAGAATCAGAGACTAATTTTCACTGACCTTGAGGTCAGCTGCTCCAATACCCTGCTGAGAGCAGGGAGTTCTTCATGATGGGTTGCTTGGGGCTGTGTCCAGTTGGGTTTTAAGCAGGATAATTCAGGCTTCACAACTTTTCTCTGCAACGTGCTCAAATATTTGACAGCCCTGATCCTGAAAATGTTTCCTTTTACCTGCTTGGGAACAATCCTTTGCTGAGACTTGCATTCCTTGCCTCTTGTCCTTTCATTCTCCATTTTATCAAAGTGTCTGGGAAAAGGCTGCTGGCACCTTCTCCATGAGGATCAGCAGGGCAGCAGCAGGACCCCACCACAGACTGCTCTTCTTCCTGAACAAGCCCTGTTCCCCCAGCCTCTTGTCCCTAAGCCTTGTGCTCCTGTGTAAGAGCCAAAAACGAGAGATGCGGGGCTCCAGGCGGCTCTTTAAAATGCTGTTTATTTTATCTAAATGATCCAACAATTCACGGGTCATGAGTGACAAGAGCCCAGCCCAGAGCCTCTTCAGCCACAGCTGTGGATTCGTCTGAAGCCTCTTTTAGTTCTGGTTACAATGCGTTATATACTTTCCATTACAGAGCATCTTAATACATGACAACCAATCAATACTTTTACTGTTACCTATAGCCTATCCTAACTACTAACATTACCATATTTATGTTACTATATCTAATCACACAAAGTTAGTATGTTACAGTTTAACCTAGAAGTTGTTTTTCAGTTTTCTTGCAGTGGGAAATTCTGAGATTTTTTTTCTGCTTGCAACATTAGCTTTCTTGTTTGTGAAAATCTTTTTGCTTGGTAAAAACATCTTTTGTTTAAGGTGGATTTATCCTTTGCTCTAAGTCATAAAATCCCCTTCCCACTCACTTGCTCTTTGCTTTCTACCCAGTAAGACTGGCTCTGCAATTCTTCTCTTCTATATCAAAATTTGCTATCATTTCTATTCCTTCTTCAAATTCTACATTCAAAGATCTTTCTGTTACACATACATATTTGTGAGACTTTCCTGTTAAATCCTTATTCTTCCCAACACTCCTGTCCCTGATGATCTTGATAACCCTCTTCTCATTCCCCATTCCTGTTACTTAGTGCACAAATTCTGTAAGTTTTTCATTTACACTTCTAACATATTTCAGAGCTTTTGCTTCTCACCTGTCACTTTTGCTTTTATCATTCTAAGATGGTTTGACTGTCCACGCTTCGTCCTCCCTCTAAATTAAGGTGTTTTACCCATGATTGTTTCCTGAACTATTATCTATTTTTAGTCTATGATATTCAGAAGAGTGCCATTCTAACTATCATTTCAATGTGAAGTAAAAAGAGGATTTGTTTTCTTGAATCTGGATTTTTGTTGTTGTCACAGTATATCATATGACAAGGTCTTTTGATCTCCTTTGCTGTTGGCAATCTTACTTGTGGCATTAGTTCATGCCAAAGACTGGATTTATTAACTTTTGTTGAACCTCTAAGCTAAAGTCACATAACATTGTATTTCTTCTTTCCCTAAGATGCTTACACTGATGAAGATCTCATGCTGTATTGGAAAAATGGGAATGAATCTCTGAAAACTGACGAGAAAATTTCTTTGTCTCAGTTTTTGATACAAAAATTCCACACCACATCAAGACTGGCTTTCTACAGTAGCACAGGTATTGACCTTTTCTGATGTCATGCTACTGCTAAATCTAATACTGTATTAACTGCTTTTGAGGGGGCTCTTGGGATCATGTCACTGAATTGTAGTCTCCACAGTCTGTTTGAAAGCTGTTTCTTGTTTTACTAGTCTTAGAAATAAAAGAACCAAATAAAGATCTAGTGTCTCTGTACCTGCTGTTCTCACTGATCCTGGCTTTCCTCCTCTCTCAAAGGGTGGTACAATCGCCTCTATATAAATTTCACTTTACGCCGACACATCTTCTTCTTCCTGCTCCAAACCTACTTCCCTGCCACTCTCATGGTCATGTTGTCCTGGGTGTCCTTCTGGATCGACCGACGAGCAGTTCCTGCCAGAGTCTCTTTGGGTGAGAACTACTGCAACAAAGCATGGCTGTGTGAAAAGTTTTGAATGTGAGGGTTCTGGCAGGAAAGGGAACTGTTCCTTTTGATGGTTAAAGCTAATGTGCAAGCAAATGGTAGTTTTATCTGATGATTAATATAATGCATAACTTGCACTCTGTCTTGAGTCCATTATTTAGGAGTCTTCCTCACTCATATGTGGCTCAGGAGAGAAAGTGCTGTGGTCTTAAAAACAAAACTGTAACATGAAATGGTACAGCCAGGAAACAGGAGTCCTTGTCACCACTGGTCTTAGGACTAGCTGTGTAAAAATATGTTTTAACATACATATGTTTAACATATGTTTTATGTGTTTAAACCCTGGAGTTTAAGGACGGATTTAAGCGCTTTTTGTTAAATGTGAAATATTGACTACTCTATTGCTTCTCAAAACTCAACCTATCATGAGCACAAAAATGTAGGCAGGGGAACAATTCTGCATTAGCAGAAGAGATACTTTACACACATTTATTTCATACTGAACATCTTTTACAGCATCATGTAGACCATAAGTTCTGTTTTTCTGAAGACAAAGAACCTTATGGACTGTATCAGTCAATAACATTTCTTTCTCTTGGTTCTTTCCAGGGATAACCACCGTGCTGACCATGTCCACGATCATCACTGGGGTGAATGCCTCCATGCCTCGTGTTTCCTACATCAAAGCAGTGGACATTTACCTGTGGGTCAGTTTTGTGTTTGTCTTCCTCTCTGTGCTGGAGTACGCGGCTGTGAATTACCTGACAACGGTGCAAGAGCGGAAGGAGAGGAAACTGCGGGAGAGGGTGAGAAACGCTTTTGTCATCCACTTATTCCTTTTTTTTCCCCTTACAGCTGATCTGGTCTTTATATTGATTGTCTGTTAATGGGAAAACATTGACAACCATGTGTGTAATTGGGTCTGTTTAGACCGCTCCACCTCAGGCTGAATTGCTAACACAGAAAAACAGGATTTGATCTTATAGAAACATCAGAGAAGAGAGTGTGATCTGAACTGGGAAAGAGTGCAGCCTGGAAATGGGAGGGAATGGCAAGAGGGGAAAGTATAAAATCTGATACTTCGCTGCAGCTGCCAGGATTCTTTTTTAGTAAGCTAAAGGTGTTATTTGGTGCAAATTATTTTCCTGTCTCTATAGGCAAATTTACTCTGGAAATTGGATATAATGGATGTAATTGTGGAGGTGTTCCCCATCACCAAGCACAAACAACAGTCAGCCAAGTTTGTTTGTATTTCTTAATGTGCTATGAAAGGTCTTATCCTGCATCCCTGGAGTGTTTCAAGATCTGATACATCCTGAGCAGCTTGGCCCTGATGTGATCAGGACATAGGACTAGAGATGCCCTGAAGTCCTACAGACCTCTAGGCCCTTCTTTGTGATTAAACAAAGCACCATTGCCTTTTGAATACTAAGGCTTGGGACCAAATTTTTTTCAGTGCCCATGCACCCAGAGCATCACCATGTTTTATAGTTTCTTTCTTCCCAGTAGGAACTCACCTCATTGGTCTACTGGTAATACTGGTAACCTACTGTCTTTTACTCCTGGAGAAATGTGTATAAGCCTGTTGGAAATGCCAATGCAGACATCATCTTTCATACAATTTAAGCATGATTTCCCTCTATGAGCTACTCTTTTGGTTTTGCATTCCTTCTCTTTCCCTTCCTTTTCTACCTATGACTTTCTTGAAGAACAGCACGAGTCCCATAATAGCCCAGCACCTTTCTCAGTTGGCATACCATAAAAAGATACAATTAGATATATTTAAAAAAACAATTTGATAAATTCACCAGACTTCTGTGATGGAATTTTACCTCTCTTCAAGGCCTTCTCAACAGCATTGTGATTCTGGAAAGCTGCTTGAACAGGTCCTTAATTTATCTATGCCTCTCCTAGTCCCCACCTGGGGCCCAGCAGTTCTCTGCAGCACCAGATGGAGATGCTCTGTGCAAGCTCAGTGACTCTAGTGTGTCTGGCTTGCTGCATGTGAGCAGTGGACTGTGGCACTTTAGCCAGCCCTGCTCAGGCATCCCATGCCCAAAGAATATGGTGTCTTGGCAGGTCATGGGAAATAACAAGAAACATCCTTGTTAAGTTTGACTTGCCTAGAACAAACCTTTATTTATTTTTTTTTTAAGATGAAAACTCTTCTGTATTTTAACTGCACTGGAGAGTTGAAATGAACTTAAGAGGATTTGTTAATTTTCTGCTAAGTTTTCTGGAATGTTTTGCCACCTCCATTGATGGTGTAGCTTGTTATTTATATCCTAAATCTCCCCTCTATTGCGTCTTATACATTGAATTCTATATTCAGCAAATGCCTTTTTACGACCCAAGGGAGAATATTGTACCCAGTCTTCAAAGTGTGACAATATTATTCTTCAGTAGGGAAAATGGAAACAGAGGAAGAGAGATTATAAATAGCATTATTTGAGGAAGAAGCTCTTGAAGAAGCAGAAGAGACATTTCTCACAATAAATGTAGATCTTGTCAGCCAGTGCTGCTCCCCTATGAAAGACCCCAAAAGTTCTTGTATGAACATGTAAGGCTGCCCAGAGTGTTGTGTCTAGATTAGGAAATGAAATATGCCAGGGATAAAGACATGCTCTATCTAAAACTAAACCTTCTCTCCCTCAAGATCACAGGAGCTGCTGTGAAATGCCTGTGGCAAAAGATCCATGACCTCATGTTTATTCCCAGCCCATACCTGGGAACTTTTCAGTGCTTGCTGGGCTGAGAGAGGCCAGAGACCTTTCTGACACTTGAATAGTGCTGTCAGCTGCATTCCATGTCCAAGGAGGATCTTGGGCAGTCTTTGAGTTGTTATTATCGTAGACATAGGGTAAAAGTCCTGCAGGGTGAAGTTATGTGGTGCATCTCTGTGTGTACATGCCTCCATGAGGATGAGTGGAATTTTAGGTTCTGTGGATCTGGGTTTCTAGCACATCAGGCTCTCTTGTTCACAGGCTCTCTTGTCATCATATGTGCATGAAGCCATGGGAACTGTAGTCTGACCTGGGGGCTGACAGTAAATCAGCAGAATTGCTTTCTCTGCTGAGTCCTTCAGAAATTATCTTGTTGTTGTAACTGCTGTCCCTCACACCCAGCCACCATCTCCTGACCTGTCAGCTCATGATAAAGAGCCTGATGTGGAATTCTCCCCTGTGCTTTTTTGTTTGGTTGGTTTTGTTGTTGTTTTTTTTCCATTGTTGTTTGGTATTATTCTGGTTTTGGCTGGCATAGAATTAGTTTCTTTTCCGTAGCTGGTACAGTGCTGTGTTTTTAATTCAGTGTGAGAATAATGTTGTAACACACTGATGTTGTTGCCAAATTGTGTTTATCCTGAGTCAAGGATGTTTTTGTGTCTCATGCTCTGCGAGTGAGGAGGTAAACAAAAAAAGGTGGGAGGGAACATGACCAGGACAGGTGGCCCAAATGAGCCAAAGGGATATTCCACACCACAGAACACACTTCAGTTATGGAACTATTCTTATCTCAGTCTACAAGTTTTACATTTTATTCTTTTCCACAGCCCTCCAGAGTTCAGGGGGGAAGGTGGGTTGAGTGAGTGATTGCATGATGCTTATTTGTCGTCTGGGGTTAAATCACAGCAGTCCCTTTTGAGGAGCTGCACTCTGGTTTTGTTCTGTTTTGGTTTGGTTTTGTTAGTTTGGGGTGTGGGTTTTTCAAAGTGTGCCTGCTTAGAATAAAATATGTCTTAAAATGCAATTGATGTTCAGTTGTATTCATGGAGTGCTCAAAAAAAGTAAAGTAAGCAGGCTACTAACTTGTCATGTTTTTCTGAACGTATCCTGCTGATACCAAATCTTTTGGTTATGCCAAAAATACAGAAAGCAATTATTAAGTTGATTTTAAGGTTTTCAATAAGCAATGTGATGTGTTGTTTAAATAATTTGAAGGAAAAGCCTTGACTGCAGGGTTTTCCAATGGCATCCTGAATATTGCATATTGATGTTATATACATTTTTACATATATATGTATTCAGATATATACATTTGTTTTAGTTGAACATATCCTTGAAAACAAGATCTTGGAAAATCCACACATTAAATATTCCACATTGGTGGAGTATGATTGGGTAAGGAAATTGGTCTTTGGGAAATCTGAGACAGGGACTCCTTGCAGAAAAGACATTTTGGAGTCCATTTTCATTGCATGCAAACACATGATCCATATTGCTGGGACAGGAGAACTGAAGGTTTTGAATGGTTGAAGACTGCATTTCCTATTCAAAATTCTATCTGTATGCCTTGGAATTTTTTAGCCATGTGGGATGCATGCTGATACTGCTGAAATCAATACAAGTTTTGCTATTATCTCCAACAGAGCTAGGATTTTACATTATACTTTTAGCTGGTCCTCTGCTTGGTTTAAAATCAGATTTATGAAGAAAACGAGCGCATCTGTAAAACCAGAGCTTGGCCCTTTTCTTTCCATAACATGTACTGGATAAGCCATTTCCTCAGATTAAACGGCATCTTGTCCATGAATATTTATAAACACAAAGAATGAATAATAAAGAATCTCAAGACAGTAAGGCTGAACAACAGCTAGCTAAGAAAACCTTTTACTTAGACTATATGTCTGCTGAAGCATTTTTCTAATCTTTTCTGAAGCTGCTTATCCAAGCAGTGGAGATAAACCCTGTTTCTTCCTTTTTTAAAACAAGAAAAATAATAAAAAGACCTTTTTGTTCTAAGATAAAATATCTCAATCAAAATTTTGAATTCAACTGTTTATAAGCTGTCTGTTAATAGAAAGGCATCATTTCCATTGCTCACATGTTTTTCCAATATTCAGCTATGTTTCTTGTTTATGCCCCTAGTTTCCGTGCTCATGTGGAATGCCTCACTCGAAAACTATGATGCTGGATGGAAACTACAGTGAATCTGATGCCAACAGCCTGGCAGGGTATACAAGAAACCAGATGGTACCAGAAGAAGAAAAACCAGAAAAGATGGTTGTGCATTTAGCTATGAGCAATGAATCTAATTCATCAAGGAAGAGAGGCCTGAAGGGCCATGTGGGCTTGCGCATCATCCAGAACACTCATGCAATCGATAAATATTCAAGATTAATATTCCCAGGCACCTATATATTTTTTAATTTGATATATTGGTCTGTCTTTAGCTAAGCATGCTGGCACAGCAGTGACTGAATCAGAAGACATCTACAAAACACTCTTTTGTTGGTACTTTTTTTTTTCTAATCTGTACACAGAGCTAGAAACCTGATTATTTCATTGCTTTTTTGAAGGATAAATGGGAGGACACATCCTCCAGGAGGCAATTCCACGTGCAGGCCTCAAGGAGGAACTTGCTGTGCTGGTTGGTTTCCAGCCCACCCCCTTGCTCCTGTGTTCTTTATGACACATGCCATTTCTCATACTTGAAAATACGTGTTCACCATACACCCAAGGGTGCTGGATGCTCACTTGGGGCTGGCCATGCTGGTGGTGCCTGCTGTGCAATGGACAACCAAAGACAGTGCTCATGTGAGCTGTAAGGAATTAAATAAATACAACTTGTGTGGGGAGGGCTGGACAGTGCTTCTTCTGTTGAGAAAATTCCTTTGTTTCTTCTTTGGCATATAAACATAACATTTTCCCATTGTTTTGTGAAGAACACCTCCTTGAAGGGTAGAGATTCTGCTTTCTGTCTGGATAGGACCTTCATCAGTACCATTAGGACAGTTGGTTGGCCAGGATCAGCTGGGCTGGTTACAGGGCACAGGTGGTATGTTTGAGTTAGAGGGGTTTTTTTCTAAACTACCAAGTGCAGCTCACAGACAAACTGTACATCCCAATGTGCCTCTCCCAATCAACACAATGCCCTTCTGTTCAGGCATTTGGGATCAAAAGGGATACATGTCTGCCAGAACCTCTCTGCAGAAGCAGAGGCATGTCAGAGATTAAATGGCCAAGAATAATACTGTGGGTCTAAGGTCAATGTAAGTCCTTTGAAGCTGCTGCACAGCATTGTAACAAGCTTATGTGCTTGGCAGCTCTTTTCCTATCCCATGATATCTCCCTTTCTTTTGCTAACAACACTGACAGCAGAACCCAAATGCAGAAACATGATAGCAACAAGACGGCCATGCTCAGGTTTCTGTGCTCCTTATTTTAAGAGAACACCATGACTTTTTGGCTGTCATGGAGATTATGTGCATCAAAACACTTGTTTACCAAGCTGAAGCTGAGCAGTGGGGGCAGAACTTGAAGTGTGAAGAGCCAGGACTGAGGTTAGAATAAAGAAAAAGCAAACTAAAATCCTGATGTAACCACAATTATTTGTCAGCACATGAAATTTTCTCCTTACCATAGTAGGAATTCTTACATTCTAAATCTCAAGGGATGTAGAAAGTAGCAGAGAAATGTCAACTCTTGACTGTCAACAATACCCAGGTTTTCCTTTGTGCCCGAAATATTACTGCCTAAGTCAAGCTGATGATGGCACCGATTTAGTGAAAACAAAATTGATGAGAGAAGCTAAAATTAAAAACTATGTTCCCCTTTAATCAGCCATGTTAATAACTGACATGAATGGAGTTCTATCTGGTCATAAAAGTAAGGAACCACAGCCCTGAAATTGCTGTCAAGAAGAGGAAGGACAGTGTCTGAGGGGCAGGATTGCCCAGCCTGCCACTTGTCTCCTGAGCCACCAGGTCAGTGCATTCATTGCTCATGGAGCTGAAACCTAGATACTTCTCACATTGACAGGTGGAGATCACTGCAAGAAAGACACAAAAATTATTAAAGGAATAGACCACTCATCTTTTGAGAGGTTAAAGCCTGGGCATAACTGTGCATTCTTCAGCATTAGCAGTTTTGAGTGTAAAACAGGAACCAGTGTCCCAGCCGGCAGCAGGGCAGTTGTAGCAAAGGGACCTTTGCTGGGGAAAGGCAGCAGAACTACACCATGAAGCCACCAGAGAGTTCAGGGAGAAAGAAACTTGGTTCCTGTGCACCCCTGTGTTGCCAGTCTTCGGCATTACTCATGGCACATGCCATTTAACCTTGCAGTGCCTCAGCTCCTCCATCTGGAAAGGGAGGAGCACTAGGATTTGCCTACCTCATAAGGTGCTGAGGGACTCAATAGGCTTAGATAGCACGTGTGTGGGGCATGCCTGTGATTTCTGAGCAGGTCACTCAGTGGGAATCCAATTCTGAATTAGTTACTAGTGAGTTCTTCAAATGCATCCTCTGAAGCAGTCCAGCTGGAAGCAAGCAGGTATCTCTCCTGCCTTATGATGCTATTACAACTCCCCTGCATTGCAATGATATTAAACCAGGGACAAATGTAGAGAAACAGCCAAAAAGTGAGCACTGTTGATGAATAATGCCTCCTGGCATACATAACCCAGGAAATCCTAGTGCTTTACTTCAACATTTCTTTTTATTACACCTCCTGTTCCCTTAGAAGTTATGTGAAGGGCAAAGATGTCCTTTAGATCCTATCGTCTTTGTACTAACAAACCCAGCAGTCTTAATGTCTAATAGGCATCTTTTGGAGAGGATACCTTACTGTTATTTTATTTGCATGTGTACATAACTTATAGAAATTGATGCCTGCTTTTGTCAGCCTGTAAAACCATCAAGAGGGTCTTTTTCTGCTAAAGCAAAAAAAAACCAAAAAAAACCAAAACAAAAAAATCCTTCTCTATCTTAGGCATTGCTTAAGCTCATTATTAATTGAAACACTAAGTTAAAAGTATAGATGCAAATAAAGCCAAGACTTCTCCTTCGATCAGCTTTATGAATCGTATTTTTCTGTTTATTCAGAGGAGAGTGGCTGGGCATGAAGATAGAACAAATATTTGCAGTGTGGTACTGATAATGTATTTCACCTTTGACTTCCCCTGGATTACAAGAGACTCCATGAGCATTGTGCAACTTCCAGTTGCCAGATGCCAAAAGCAGTGTTTTGAGAGAGAGTGTCTGAAGCTGGGCTCTGAATGCTGTTTGATGGATACAACCCAATTCTGTGAAGCACTGAGCAGATGGACAATGAACCTGCTGAAGGAGAGGGCTTTCAGAAGAGCACAGGAGATTTGGGCAAATTGAGGTCACTGATGAAAATGCTTTCTCTGGACAACCTGGTCCAATAGTGAAGAGAAAAAATGTCGACTCTGCTCATTCTAGGTCTCTGTAATTTTACTTCTAACCAAATCATGTCTTTGAGAAAATATAACTATATAGATATGTGCACATATGTATAATGTGTATGCAAGCATAATGTATAACAAAGGAAGACACTGGGATGTGTACCTATGTTAAATAGTGTCCATATGTGAAACTGTAATATATTGTATGTAAATTACCATTTATTATGCCCAGAAAACTTACTATGTTGAACGGAAAAAATGGCTCTTATTGTCAGTCAAGGGCCAAGAAATTAGGCATTGGCAAAAATATGGGTTCTCTTACTTTTTTTTTTCTGAAAAAAGAGGTGTTGAGAAGAGTACAAGCAATGCTGATGCTAAACTTGTGCAGTGGATACAATCTACTGCGCTGATTGCTGTAATCAAACCTGGTAATAAAATAACAGATGGAAAAGGTGGAAAAGAGTCAATTTCATGGTGTGAACTTTAAAATGTCATTTCAATTGTGTTTGGAAATCTGTTACCTATAAGCTGATACCCAGAGGCAAAGGATTTGAATAAACACCTCATTTGTAATTGGTTTCAAGTTTAAAAAATTTCAAAAGGTGGAAGAAATGTAGTTGGAAGCATGTGAGTACTTTGAAGTATGCAAAACTCTTTGGGAAAAGGGAGCTGTTAATTACAGTCATTAGCTATGGAGACCTTTTGTGAAAACTGCAACCCACAACTGAAGAAAGTTTAATAATTGCTTTACAGTTAATGGCACATTTTCAAAAGATCAAGTGGCAGGTATGTATCTCAATCTCCCTCTGACTACAAATGAGAACTTGTCATTTAATTCCTGTTTTGTGCCTTTGAAAACATTGTCTCCACACTTCCCAACTGGAAGATAAAATTGTTCCAAGGTCCCAGCTGCCAGATCTCAGCTATTATCTCTAATGCAGACTTATGGAACTAAAATAAATGTGCATGGGTGAGGCTGATGTCTGAACTACTGAATAATGGTTATTGTCTGTCAAATTTCCACAGTGGAGAGATTATAGCAAGGTACAGCCTAACTACGTGAGATACTTAGTTAACCTTGCTGAAATGTAAAGAGCAGGAAAATTTATTTTAAAAACAGCGAGAATTTAGCACTATTAAAATTAAAATGTAATCCAGTCTCACATTAAGCTGATTAATTACTTTGCACAAATGACATTTGAAACAATGTATCAGGGTCATTACTTTCCTGATCAGAGGAATTATCATTTCAGATGAGGAGAGAAGGGAATTTGTGCACAAGCACGGAAAAGGTGCCGCTCTTGCCATCCAGCTCTTGTGGAAGGGCAGGAGTGACCACCAGGCTGCCCAGGGCCTGCTGTGGAGGCAAGGGTGAGGGGAACCAACTTTCCCAAGGAACTTGATGCCTGGGAATCACACATCCCCATGTGGCACTCCTTGATTTGGGCACAAAAAGGTTATCCTCTGCCAGGAGGGCTGGGATCCCCACCAGCCACATGAGAGGTGGTGCAGTGCAAGTGGTGTAGCCATTCTGGCCAGAGGTTTGGGCTCAGTCCTGGCCATGTGTGTCATTAGCTGGTCCTTGGCCAGGGTTTCACACAGGAGCCACAGGCAGAGTCCCCTCCATACCAACAGAGAGACAAGCACAGCTCCCTGGTGTGCTCCCACCTCTCGGCTCATCCTGCAGCACTGAAGAGATGGAGACCACATCGTGGGCATGGCATGGAATGTGTGCCCCAGCCTTCCCTCTGCAAGGCAGCCAAGGATCAGGACAGTCCTGCATTGCCCAGAGCAAGCACCAAAGCCCTTAGCAGATAATTTGACACCTGATTTTTAATATTTCCTCCCTTTGAGAAAATGCTGAGGACTCCTTTTGGCCAGTTGTCCAAATTGGACTTCTTCCACAAGTCTTTTAGGGGTCTCTGAGTGTGTATATATGCACTTGCAACCATAGAAATTAGCTTAGGAGAAGTGCCTGGCAACTCAACCCGTGCAAAATGCATATAAATGATGTGGAAAAAAGAAGGAAAGATTTTACTGCTCTACTTGTCATGCAGATTTATAGAAGAAAATTGTGTGTTTAGCTTAGAGGGAATTCAGAGCAGGAAATGAAAGGACAAGATAATTGTAACGACAGTTTGAATTACTTGAACAAATATATTTTGGGAAACGGGACAGAACATTAGAGCTGTAAAACTCTCCAGCCTCCTGGCTCTTCCCATTTTATCTGGATTTTTATTAGGGTCCAAATTAATTTCAACCATGAAATTTTAAACTTTTCTTTTTAAGGTGCATAATGACCACACTTTCATTGGTACAGATAGGAGGAGACCTTCAGTGCTCTGCAGAGATTATAATTGCAGCAGACTCCAAGTAAAAATACTGCTCATTTTACATCTAGAGTTTCAGGAGAAATGAGCAGTTTTGTTCCACAAAACAGGAAAGGCAGAGTTATTCACCTGTTGGGCAGGGACACAAGATGCTCTCCAAGGAGCTGCACAGGAGAAAGATCCTATCATTTGCACTCAGGTATGGTGCTAGAGGGGACTTTGCAAAACTGTGAAGAGGAGAGGACAGGGAAGGAAACTCCTGCTTGGCCACACCTGGGGACACTAACCACCACTGCCCCCATCCATGTTGGCACCATGAATGCAAACTGCCACCCTGGGGAAGGTGACAAAGGATGTTTCCTCAGGGATTAATCCATGTTCTGTACCTCTGTGAGATACTTTCTTCTTGCCCCAAAGGTCTCTGAGTGCTCCCAGGGCGGCACACTGAAAGAAGTGTTTCTCTCATTCTGAGGTGGGCGTTCTCCCTCTGTGCCCCAGCCATGAGGGAGGTTGGTGCTCAGTCTGAAAAGGTGGTGTCTCTTTACAGGACCTTCCTGTCAGATTCCTGCTGCATCCGACCTTCCTTTCATCCCAGTGGTGACCTAGCAGAGGAAGAGGAGGAGGACCTCTTGCTTCTAAGGGCTCCTTTGTTTGGAGAAGGGCGGGTGTATGACACAGAAAGTAAATGAAAGGATTGAAGTGGGAGGCCCTGCTGATTACGTGGGGTCACACGATCTGTCCCAGGCTCTTGGGCACTCTGGGCTTTAAATGACAGAGGAGAAGCAATTCAATTTTGAACTGAGCTGCTAAATGGAAATGGCATTTACTGAGCTGCCATAAGCCTTCACCTCTGCTCACACAGAGTAAGGCTGGGACAGGAGTTCTGTGTGTGTGGTTCTGTACCCCATTAACCTGTACAGAAATGCCTGGAGCTGTCTGGTGGTGATGGTACCCAGCAGTGATGCTGCCCAGGAACAATGCTGCCCATCAGCTTCCCCTTCCCCATGCTCAGCCTCCCAAGGAATGGCTCTCCCCATCTCTTACCCACCCTCATGCAGATGCAGCTATGCAGTGCTTAGCAGGACACGGCTTCCTTTAAACAGAGGAAAAAGTAGGGAAAGAGGCAAGAAGAGGAAAAAAGTCCTTTCCACCAAATGAAACTAAGTATTTTCGTGACTGTGTCAAAGGCAGTATTTTGCCAAGCCATTAGCTGCTCCTTGGTTGTCCAGCTTTTATTTAATCACAGGTGTAATGTTTGTGCTTTCTCCTCCTCTGTTCTCTGGCAGCTGACGTAAATATTACAGAATGTCAGTATTCTTCCCACGTCTTTTGTCTCTGGTGACAAAAGCCATGAAAATAAGTGACTAACAGCTCCAGTGCAAAACCTTTGTGTTGGTGCTCTGCCATGGGAAGGGACCATTGAGGCTGCTTCACAAATAACAACTCTGTAAGGTTTCCTCACTATGTGAATCCAATTAGTTAAAGCAATTTCATCGTGAAGAGGTAAAACAACCTTGTAAAAATAATAAAAATTAGAATTTGTTTGATTTCACGGAGGAGGAAGCAGCCTCAGAAAGAAGTCCTAGGCTTACCCTCACTTCAGGTCTCAATCAAGGCTGTGTGGATGCACAACATGAAGTGGTGAGAGGAGTCATGGCCTGGCTGGATGGTGGGTGCAGGTCCAGGAGGCATCCCACAGGAGGACCACCAGTGCACCCAGGACTGGAGCAGCCACCCAGGATGAACCTTAGACCCAGATTTTCATTCCTCAGTCACTCTATCCCATGCTGCTAAGATGCTAACTGAATTATAAAATGCTCACAGGCACACCCATTTCCAGTACAGAGGCTGCCCCGAAGCTTCATGGCCAGTCCAAGGCATGTCTCTGGGCCCTGGCTCAGCCTGTATGGAGCAGAATGCCTCAATATTAATTTCTCATGAACCTCCAGGCTCAGCAGCCTATCCAGGCTCAGCACTGTGGTGTTAAACTGCCCATGGTGTCATATATCCCACCTGCTTCCTTCAACCCGGAGGTTCCTCAATACCTCAAGCACCTCACCCATCTCCCATCCCAGCCTCCCCACCTTCTGCTGTCAGTAGAGCAGCTCATGGACTCAAAGGCTTCACATGCACTTGCAGCCAAAAACACCCCTCCAGCTGTCTCCTAGTGTCTATCCTGGTCCTTGTTTCAGGAGATCAGGAGTCACCCAGAAACAAGCTGAAGAGAGAAAGAGGCTGAAAAATGTTTGTCAATGACCAGGAAGAAGGAGGGTGAAGCTGCTGAGCTGGGTTCCCTGAGTGCTTGGGTGGAGCATACACACTTGGCACTAGGGCTCAGTGTGTGCCAGGTCTGAGGCACAGCACAGCGAGCCTCAACACAGGCTCCTGTGCCTGAAGGCATCATTGGCCACATTTAAACCATTTCTGCCAGGCGCTTGTGCAGCCTGCTCTTAAAAACCTGCAATGCCACAGCCTCCCCAGGGAGCTTCTACCAGTGATTAACCAGCCTTAAAATTAGGAAGTGTTCACAGGTAGCCCAGCTGAATCTCTCTTGCTGGGTCTGTTAAGCCCTGTGGGTATGAAGTAAAGTTTATGCACAGTTTATGTGTCTAAATTTGTGCAGATATATCTCGTGTTTACTCTGCTCTTCACTTCTCTGGACTAAGTGACCTCTACTTTGTCTGAGATCCTCCTCAGACTGCCCCAGTTTGTTTACAGAAAAATCTCACAACAGCCTTACTACAATCACAGAATGTTTTGGGTTGGAAGAGACCTCAAAGTCCATCTCATTCCAACTCCCCTGCCATGGGCAGGGACACCTTCCACTAGACCAGGTCACTCAAAGCCCCATCCAACCTGGCCTTGAACAACTACAGGTTTGGGGCATCCACTTCTCTGGGCAACCTGCTTCAGTGCCTCATCACCCTCACAGCAAAGAATTTCTTCCTAATGTTCAATCTAAACCTGCCATCTCTCCATTTAAAACTGTTTCCCCTTGTCCTATTGCTATCAACCTATACAGCCCTGCTTGCATCCACCATTTCCTTCTGCAGAAGAAGTGGCATGATTTGAGATTGGAATTTGTTTTCTTTCTTGATTGTTTTTTTTCTGGTTGCTGTTTGTTTGGGGATTTTGTGTATATGTTTTTCACCTACTTCATCAAATGTTTCATTATACTGCAGAGAGGTGGTAACTCTTTCATGAACAACACTCTGGCTTTTGCATAACGCCTGCTAAGGTTACATGGTAGCCCAGAAATGACTCATTTTGCACATCCAAAAAACTCCCACCAGGCAGAACAAACCAATCAATGAACTCATGCATTCCATAAAGGCATAGATGGGCTCTTGCATGCCTGCAGCATTGCTGCAAACTTTGGTTCCTGCCATGGAGGCAAATAATGCCCCCAGTATAATCCAGAGCAGGACTTTTTACAGACAGGTCTCTTTAGTCAGCTCGACTGCTGGTGAGCTGAGGTTCCACCCTGCAGTGGAGAGGCTGGAGGGTGGCTGAGGTCCTGCCCTGCCCTGCTCTGCCCTGCCCAGCTGTCCTTGCTGCCCTGCACCCGCACACACATGGGCAGACAGGCAGAAAGCTGGGCCATGTGAATGCCTGGGATATGGATAAGTGCATTTTCATATTACATCTAATGTAATAAGTCACTTAAATGCCCCTAGTCCGGGGAGGGCAGCATGTTAATAAAGGGTCGTTACCAGCAGCTGACAGTTGGTTAGCACAGATTAATTCCTAATGAAGAAAAAAACTCTTTATGTAATGCAATGCTTCTGGCTGGGGATCAAGGGTTGCAATCATCCACCCACAGCAGACCTTTAAATCCGGCTTTGTTCCTCTGTGGGAAAAACAGACAAAAAAACCCAAACCCTGCTATTTTTTAAAGGTTATGATTCAGCCAGCGTCACTCAGATTCTAATTCCAGGAGCGCTGAGCTTGTTTCCTAAAGAGTACAATATGTTACACCGTGGTCTGGTGATGCAGATGTGGCAGAGGGGGTGGTGAGAGGCAGCAGAAGGGCCCTGTGCCCCAGGGATGCAGAAGATGGCCTTGTGGGGGCACACCATGGCTCTCACAGCTGGAGAGCTGGTGCCACTCGGCCACGGGGGTTTGGGGCTGTCTGATGGGTGTTTGTGCCGAAGGAGCTGCCCTGCAAGGTGCAGGGAGCAGGGATGCAGCTGTGCTGGGCTGTGAAAAGCAGGAGGTCAAAGGCAGCTCAGGCAGCAGGGGTTTTGGCAGGGGACTGTGCAGTTGCCCAGATCCAGGCACGGATGCTGTGGTGGATGCACACACAGAGACTTTCACCCTCGCAGCCATCAGGAGGCTCCCAGGACCTTTATTTCCACTTGCATGGAAGCAAGGCATTCCACTGACTCACTGATTTTCCTCTCCCTCCCTTAAGACATTCCCTGAGATGAGGCCTTAGGTGCTGGCTCCTGGGCTATTCCACAGGTGTCACCTTCTCTCCAGGCTGTGCCAGTGTCACCCTTGCAGAGGGAATTTGCAGAGATGCTTGCACCCACCCCAGCAGAGGGTCTGAGATATTCTCTCAAAGTCATGGGACCAAAAGCTAAACTCACTGAAAAGCTAAATCCCCTGGAATACCAATAAATAGTCAATAATTACCAGTTGAAAAGCAAAATTGCTATCGTTTACCCCGTGACCTAAGGATATGGATACAATAAAACTGCTTCACTTGCAGGAAGGTAATTTGTACTTCTGAGGTCTGTTTTTTTGCTAGTTTTTATTCATTATCTGATAAGAATCTTCCTACTAATTTACTGAAGATCTGAGGAATTTTACAATAATGTCTTAGAGCAAGAATTATTCCATTGAGCATCTTATCTTTTACGGAACACTGACTTACAGAAAATAAATGTACATAGAGCAGGAGAAGCTCCACAACTTGTGACACGTGCACAGGAGAAGGCAAAGGAGACCTGTACCTCCTGAGCAGCACAGATGCTCAGCAGGTAAAATGGGATCTCTCAGATCCTGGGGTTTTCTTTCATCTCTTTTCCGTTTCACCTTGCGTTTCTGCAGTGATGCCAAGCTGTGGAAAGCAGATTAAATCTGTAAGAAGTGTGAGAACAGAGTAAGTTCTGTGCAGGCAAAGGACTTCAAACAGGGAGAAAAGCTGGTGGCAGAGATACTGTCATAGGCAGAGACTTCAAAAGAGGCACAGCAGGTGACTGAATTTGCAGCTGATCAGCGTGGCCAGGGCAGGGTACATGTGAGTGAGACAGAACTCTGCAGATTTCTGTTTAAGCGGCTCCTTAGAGTTTTTGCCATTTATGCACACTGGTGTTAAGGGGTCATGTTCTCATGTCTGGGAGCAGGATGCTGCCCCTGAGACCATCTCCCCAGCTCCTGAGGATGGGAGGACAGGGACATCACCACTGAGGGTCTGTAATTCCAACACAACAGCCTGGCCAGCAGCCCCCAAACTGCTCTGCAGCTTAAACTACACACCATGGCAGATGAGAGGGGTGGGAAGAAACACCACAGGGCTGCTGCCCAGGGAATGTCCAGAAATCATCCCTAACAACCAAAAGTCTGTCAGCTGAGAGCACCTGGGTGTGCAAAGGAGGCTTCCCAGCAGGCTGCCATGCAAGCAATGCTGGCTGGGTACAAGTGTCAGCAGAGAAAATGGTCAACAGCCCCTCTCTGAGCCTTTTTCACACGCTGCTTTTTACTAGTAAAGTCCCTGAGCATCTTTATTCTTCTCAGCACAAAGTAAAATCCAACTACATTTTCCTCATGGAAGCTCTGCATATGCTGTAATGGGAATCACAGGCCACATTTATAGCCAAGAGAAAATTTGTGACACCAATACAAAGTGAGCAACGAGATGAAAATTATTGACATCTGAGATGAAACAGCCCCATTAGATCATCTTAATCATCTCTCAAAAATGCTGAATGTTTTCTAGTACTTTGTCTGGGCTATGAAAGAAGTTACTGTTAAAGGGATGCCAGTCTGAAGATTGTTAATGGCTTTTTTGGCTCTGGCACACTGCACAATGTCTTTAATGTCAAATGGAGAGATAAGTTCTCATAAGGAGCTACAGAAATCATGTGCAAAAAGCACATACAGATTAATAACAACCTCCAGCACTAGAAAAAGACCCAAAAAAATACTACCTTTTTTTTTTTTTTTTAGAAATCTCAATATAAACTTGAGTTTTGTAATTTTAAAAGAAAGAAATCTTAAAGAAAATTCACCAACATTTCCTGGCTCAAAACATGCTGCTTTAGATATGTCTGCTCTGTATCTTTTGGGCTTATTTAGTTTCTTTGCTCAGCCTTTGCTCAGAAGCTGGGAAAATGAAGGAAGTCAACAGAAGGAAAAAGCTTGAAAAGAAATATTTTATTGTAGAGGCGAAGATTGTTTCTCTTTTTTTCTTTTTTCTTTTTTTTTTTTTTTTTTTACATGTTGGAGAAGCAGCATTCCCAGAGCTCAACTCTGGGTGGTAGCATAGGACGCCCTGCACTGACCGCTGATGGCAGTCATGGAAAGGGCGTGATGTGCTCCCATATATGTAATGCTTTGTATGTTCAGCACAAACCTCATCCATTTGTGTTCCTGCACACCACAGACTGAACTTCTGGAGAAGATTTCTGATTTCCCTGGACTGTTTTCGGGCTGACATTAGTATGCTATGCTGCAAAGCCATAAACTTGCTACTACACATGCTAATGGTCTGCTTTTTGGGTCCTTGCCCAGAGCATCTCAAACCGCTATCTCCCCTTCTATTAGCTCTGGATTTCTCTGTGAAATAATGACATTCTTTTCCTTTAAACATAAACCATTCAAATGCTATTAGTATCAAACCTCTGACAACAAATTCACTGTTGCCAGAGAGGGAGTGGGAAGGATTTAGCCTAAGAAATCAGAGCCCATTTTCTGGTGCCTGGGAGTTCAATAGAGGAAAGAAAAACTGTCATTCAAACCAAAGCCATAAACAAACCTACTAATGCCAGGCAGCTTTTCATAGCTAGAGAGTGATGCCTTTTGAAGAGGGAGCGAGGAAGGAGGGATAGATATGTTTTATTTTGGTTTTTTTGCATTTTTGAGTGAGTTTTACCATCCATGGGAACTGCTCGCCTGGCTCTCCTGAAGCCTCCAGTTACCCACACATCGGAGCGAGTGTGCACTATGGCAATCTGGATTTTTTTTCACACTTCCCCCACCCTGGGCAGCGAGCATCCTTTCCAATCCTCTGCCTTCCCCAGAGGCTATCAGGAAGATGTAATTTCCTTCCACATACAAATACACATCCGTTTATGATCTCTTTCATGCTGGGGTAAACTCCCCTGATACACCAAACTCATGAAAACACTCCTTGTTGACCCATCCTGGCCACAGTGTGGTCACTCCTGCGAGGCACCCATCAGCTGGGGTGGGCAGGCAACTCGGAAAAGGAGATGTGGAACTGCCTGTGGCCAGCAGATGGAAGCCTGCCTGCACCGATGCTGCCTGGTTCTGCACTGCTGCTGCCTGGTTTTGTGCTGCTGCTGCCTGGTTTTGCGCTGCTGCCTGCCTGGGTGGCTGTCTCCATCACTCAGCATCACAGCCTCACCCCTGCCTGCCTGACTGTCACCCTTTCCCCACTGCTTCCCATGTCCCTGCCAGTCCCACTGCCCAAGTTATGCTCCAAGAGGCAGAGACCTATCCTTGGTTGATGTCTCTTCCTAACGCAGCTGCCTATTGCAGTGTTTGAGACTGGCAAAGAAAAAATACCAAGCTGGTATTCCAGATGGAAAACCAAGTGAAGAAATAGAGTGAATGACAGCAAAATTTCTTCCTTTCTTATCCTTAACCTCCACATCTCTATACTCAAACGGAAATAAAAATTGCAAAATTGCAGGTGATTCTGTTCCCCTGACTGCCATTACAGGACTTGGTTTGTCTGTGCAGTGCTGGGTGCAAGGCACACCCCCATCCTGTCTCATCTCCGAGGTCAGTCCCCAGCTGGGACACAAACAAATGGCACTGGTGGCAGAAGTGGGGCAGTCCTGACGTGGACACAAATCCTGGGGACAGACTGCTCAGGTCCGTGCTGTCCTGCTGCTGCTGCAGCTTTTTTATTTCTGCTTGCCCTGGCTTGGATGTGCCATGGAATTAGAGCAAGAGGTTGAACTAGAAAGGGAATGTGCTGGCTATGAGAGGCTAAAGAGGATAAATCTGTGGAAGAAGAAATATGTGCAGAAATCAATGATGTGAGAAACTAAAATGGTCATAGCAAAAACTGTATTAATTATGTTTGTTTTTTTGAGAAGGCTTTCCTCTCCCATGGTCTATCTAATACTTTTAAAATTCTGCTGTCTGCTAGTGTGCTTGCAACCAAGTGTACATCCAGTTTTCTCTATTTTATCTGAAAATGAAACCATGTAAGGTAAAGACTGCCTCTTCTATCTATTCCACCTCAGTGAGCTGCTGAGACCTTTCTGATAGATCTTTTGTGTCTCAGTTCCCCTGGTGATGTGCCTTGTGCTTGCTCATATACTTCAGTGACTCTTTTCAATGGCCTCCACACTTGATGGCTTTAGTGGTACATGCATGGATTCATAATTGGAATTGACCTGGTTTGGAAGGGGGAAAGAAGAAGCCATGGTGAAATGATGTGGAAAACGTTAAAAAATAAAAGGGCTGTTTTTTCCTGTAACACAGCTCACCTAACATGTTACAAGCCCAACACTGCACACCTTCATTTTCAGTGTGTGGCACACTGTTTTTCCTATGCAACTTCTGCTTCACAGCAGGTCAAGGCATCTCTGAGCCTGCTGAGTTAGCTTGTTCATCAATGGCTTGGATGGAGGGGCAGATGCCTCCTCAGCAAGTTCACTGATGGCACAAAGCTGGAGGAGTGGCCAAAATCCCAAAGGGCTGTGCAGCCCTTCAGAAGGACCTTGGCAGTTTAGAGGGATGAGCAGAGGGGAACCTTCTGAAATTCATCAAAGGTGAATGCAGGGTCCTGCATCTAGGGAAGTGTGAAAAACGAGGTTCAGTGTTTTGGTAGATTTTTGAAAAAATTAATAAAAGACAATAAGAGACAATAAAGCAAAAGGTTATAACGGCCGGGTGCTTGGCATTTCACCAAGAACACACTTTAACTCAGAGAACACTTTGTTAAATGCATTAACTTGTTGCATATTTATAGATTCATGCCTTATTTAAAATCACCCTCCTCTAACTTGTAAATTAACTTTTTTACTTTTGTTTGTTTGTTTGTTTTTTGTTTTTGCTTTTGTGGCTGCTTTTTGTACTCCTTGATAACAGAGATCAATAAATCTTTTTTTTTGAGTTTTGGTGTTTGTTACCCCTGTCTTCATTTGGATAAGATAACTTAAGAATGTGAAGAACTTTCTGATTATCTTTTTACCATTTTCTGAGTTAGTTACATGAACAGAAGTTTTTTACATTACCATGTTATAGTCTAAGAAAAAATATAAATATCACATTATTATTTCTAAGTTTTGTTAATAGCAGAAGTAAAAGAAACTATATTAATTCAGTAAAGTTTTCCAACATTATACATATAGCATTCATTGTAACGTTTGCAAAAAGCCAATAATATAATATGTACTTTTAACAGGAAGGATAACTCTGAGCATGGGTGCAGTCTGGGGGCTGATCTGGCTGATCTCCTTTCTGTGACATGTTTGGCAGAGGACAAGCAGTGTCAGTAGTGACAAGCTGCAGCAAGATACAAGGAGAAAGATGTTTAGAGAGGCTATAAAAACTTCACCCTTGGAGGTATGAAAAATTAAATTGTACAAGGTCCTGAAAAACCTGGTCTAATTGGATCTCTCAGGTTAAAGACCAGAAATTACCACCAAAACTTTTTAGTATATTGTATAGGAAAATAGGCCTGTTCACTAGTGTATGATCATCAGAAAAGAAACACATCCGGACTTCCTCTTAAGGCTCAGTTCATACTGAACAATAAATACTAAATTCAAATATTCTTGCAAACCAAAAGGAAAAATTAAACCTATGGCATGGGATAAATACATCATCTCCAGACAGTGGTTGTGTTAATAATAAGTTAATAATAAAATTTCTTGCCATAGCAAGAAACCAGAAACCAAGGCTGATGGTTTCCTATCCAATGAACCAAATTTGCTTTATGATTTTGATGTGAAAAGAACCTAATAAAATCTTCAATTACATCTCAAGAGATCAATGATAATTTGTCCTGTGAAAAGGAACATCAAAATTATGCCAATAAAAGATTTTAAATTATATGAAGACCAAAATTAATGAAAGATCTATTCCAAACACAAATCTATTATGCCACTAAGACTTGACAAATAATAGTTGTTACTGACCATGAAGCCTGAAAAATGACAGGATTAAAAGTCATGAACTCCCTCATTCTGTAGAGGGATAAGCAGGATGCTGTGACACTAAAGAATCTTTACATATTAAACTTGGTCATTTGCCAATGGCAGTGATTCCTTTGCTATGCAGTCATCTGTTGATTCCTGTACACTTGCAGTCAATGTCTGCAGAACAAGAGCTCTTATTAGCATTTTATTTCAGTTAAATATTGCAATCAGACTAATGGTCTACTAATTAGAGTCTTATCTCTTCCCATATTACACCATATGGTATCTGCAGACAACAAGCAGCAGTTAATCTGGTGGAGAAACACAAAGCATTTCACTGTATTCAGCCCACTGTTTCTATAAAGACACTGACAACAGGAGTAAGACAAACTGAGCAAATCAATATTTTCCTAATTGAGATCCTAGAGGTGATCCCAAGAAGGAGCTAAAAGACAACCAATGAGTGCCTCAGATTGCGTGTATCGAGGGAGAATGTTTGACTTTTTTGTCTTTATTTTAAAAAATACAAACTGTTATGGCCTGTTATTTGTTTAGGAAACTCTTCTTGGCCAATCATTATGTAAAAGTTAACTGTTATGACATCCTGCCCTTTGAAGTTAATTCACTGCCAAATTCAGCAAAGTTAGTCACATCCAAACAAATTAGAGTTTCAAAAGCACTGTTCAAATTTATCACTTACCTGGTGCCAATAGTTGATGGTTCTCAGCCTGGCTCACTGAGTATTTGTTCATCTAATCATCTCTTTGTTATGGTCCTTCTCCAGATTCATCCCTGTCCAAGAACTAGTCCAAATCCTTCAGAAAAATCATACTATCTTTAGTCAATAAATACATGCATAGTGAAACAAAATTCATTGCTATTGTAAAAAAAAGTTCTATTTCAAATTCGTATTTTGTCTTCCTGGTCTTCCAGGCACTGGATCTTGTAACAAAACTAATAAAGCTATTTTAATAAATCTTTAGCTTGACAGATAGAAGAGAACTCACTTTCAAGTCTTGCTCAGTTTGCATCAAAACATAAAGAGGAAATATAAACTTCATGCTTCATACTCTTACAATATTCCTTTTTAAAGCACAAAAGCTAGCAAATTTGTCTATACTTTTTTTTTTTTTAAACTCTCCATTGGTGTCCAGATTTTCTTCTCCTTATCCTAAAATTATAAGCCACATTCTTGACTATTAGATACAGTCTAGTATCTACAGAGAGGACAGTTTTGTAGTAAGCTGTGGTCAAATGACACTAGTAGTTTCTGGACCTTCTCCTATAATATTCCATTTATTCCTTGTCAATGACTCTTCCATTTTTCTGGTTTGCTTCATGCTGTTGCATGCTTATTCAGGATACACTCTATGTTTTATTCCTGCTTTTTGTCAAGAACAGCATAGGATAAAGAACCATCCTCTTTGGGGAGATAACTGCATTACCTGATGAAGATTTGCCATTTGCAGTCATATTCAATATGGGGGAGTTTATCCAGTTGTAAAATATTTTAATATTTTCCTTTTTTTATCTTAGTACTGTATTGTAGCAGTTCCTTAATAAAAATGCCATGTGGTGCAACATTAAATGCCTTACAGAAGCACATCACATAGCTACATTTCCTCTGGCAAACACATTTTAAATTAATCAAAAAAGGATTAACTTGGAAAGATCTATTTTTCTTTAAAGCCATGCTAATTTACATTAATCAAATTACTCACTAACTCTTCATTTATTGAGTGCCATATCAGCCTTTCCAATATTTTGTCAGGCTGAGGGCTGTAATTAGTCCAGTTGTTCCTTTAATCCCCTCTGAATATTGGCAGAACAACTCTGTTATTAAGCACTGCTGCCTTTGCTGAATTGCTATTGACAGTTCTGTAGATGTTACTCATACCCATGCCAGCTTTTGCCTTGAGATGGCCCTGCTGGAATCTCAGTGTTTGTGTGTAAGAATTTCAGACTCATCACCTTTCTTTTCCTTCCATTTTGTTGCAGTTTTTTGAAAAACATCTGGAACAATTTCTTGGTTGATAAGCAGAGGCCCTTAGCATATTGCTGCTGAAATTCCCCATGGGGTGCTGCAGATGAACTGTGAGAACAGTAGTGGAAACTGGGAAACCTTTCTTAAGCTAGGATTTTATTGTAAGAAATGTATGTATTGCAAAAAAATCAGAATGGCATGGGCTGGATAGGGGGACTAAGGACCAGAATCTAGTAGCTGGAGTGAAATTAGTCCCTGTCTACAATGTCCAGGGTATAACTTTGATCCGGTCTGAAAGCTTTCAATTATTTTAGTTCTGGATCTTCCAACAGAACTCCTTTTAAGGGAGCAGTCTCTCCTAGTGAATGAGTGTACTGTGGGGATTAGGACATACTGGGGAGCATCAGGGGAATCTCTGACATCCGTGGTATCCCCTAGTGTATCTTCTAGCAGCAGACAAAATCCTTTCCACCAGGCTGCACTAGGTATGTAGTATCAATATGTATGTAGTTTCAATATTTTAATTCAACCCTGTGAAACTGCTGACAGCAAAGAATACTTCTAAAAGTGTCTCTTTGTCTCTCATTTACCTTTTAGTATTTTTTTTTTTATCTTTTCTTCAATTTTAGTAGCAGAATCTCCACGCAAAAGGTCAGGTGCCCCTCGGCCAAATACACACAAAGCCCTAATCCAGCTAAGGCAGCTCCGGGGAATTGCAGGAGGGGCTGGAACCAAAGGACACAGCTCAGCACGCATCGAGCATCATCTCGCAGACAGAGCGTAGGGACACGGAGAGGCACTTGGCAAACTCAAATATGCCTCCACGGGCACAGAGACACACCGTGTGGGCAGCAAAGACACATTTGGTGGGGAAAGACATCCCTGAGGGAAGAGCTCTAATGAGAGGAGAGTGGTATTACAGACGGCCTGGCCGGGGAGATGTGCATTGTTATTCATTTGGCAGCGAGGAGCTGCATTAGTCCCCGAGCAGCGCAATTCACTCAGGCGCATTGTTTGCTGTAGCCATTCAGGTTTCTGCTCAGCGCGGGCTTGGCCTATTTCCCTTTTCTTTCATGCAGTGCACAATCCATTTAGGGATTTATAGCGGCTTAGAGGCCCATGTACACTGCTTTGTCTCTATCTGATTTTTATTCTGTGATAAGAAGGCTCGGGGTCACGGGTTCATTGGCACTTGCTCCTCCTTGCCATTCAAGTTGCACGGAAATCTAACGATTCATTAGTGTTTATGATTTCTTGAGGTCCACTGCTTGGAGAAGTTCCAGAGTTTGCCACAAAAAGCATGTGAACCTGCTCTGATGTGACGTTGTAAGCAAGGGGTGCAAGAGACACCAGAGAAGGGCAGGGACATGAAAACGAATGTGATAACAAAGTGCAAAGGCTATTTGTGGTAAAAACCTTGGGCAGTATAAAGTGACGTGATTCCCATCCTGGTGCACACTTATGTCACTTCATATAATCATCTTTAACACTGAAAACTAAAATCTTCCTGTTGGGACATTTTGTCTGGCCAGTAGCTCCTGACCTCTGCTCTCCACAGTCACACCACATCCATCTACAGCCTGGAAAAGAGTGTATTTACCTCTTGTGCCTGAAGAGGAAATACTGTCTTCTTTCCCTTTCTGTGTGGGCTTCTTTAGTTTTAACCAGTGTAACTGTGTAAGTGTGTTAATTCCAGTGTAAATACATATCTTCAGACTTCTCTCATCCTCTCAGCTTCCTGGGGAGCTTGATTTCAAGTCATACAAAGAGCAGAGCTATGAGAGCTAGGAATGCTAGGAATGGCCACCAGCTCTGCTGGTACCACCACAGTGAAACTCAGTGGAAATGCCACATATCTAGTTTGATCAAATTCTATTCCTCATCTGTACTAGCATCCTACTTGGATATGGTCCTGTAATCCAACAAACATGAGGGATCCTGCTGATATATTTCACCTTACATGGGGTAAGCGTGGGCCTCCTGTGAATGTCCCAAAGAACTGAAGTATTTTTCTTAAAAAGGACACAAGTAATGGATGCAGAAACCCCACTAACTTCGTATTAAGTCAGATTTTCAAAGTCTCTGACAACACTCGTGATAGAAGACACTAAAGAAGTAGAAAACTATTTTCTAACCATAGAGTCCTGGAACACAGGGTATCATTTCTGAAGCAAACAGAGCTGCAGAGGGGAAATAACTTTGCAGAAGTCAAGCAGCACCTGACCTGTTACACAGGAGCTCTTGTGCTCCTGCAGCTCCTACAAACGTAAATCACAGCAGATACAGTGACACAGTTGTCCATGCTTGCGTCAACAGCTTTTAAAGGCAGACACCTGCTGGGAAGAGGTTAGAACATCTAAATGCTCTTTTATGTGTGTCTGCTGTAGCTTGATTATAGCTCCAAGAGTATTTAAAGGGAGTGTGCTGTATATTGCTGCGCTTTTTGAAGCTTTGGGTAGCCAGTTAAACAAGAGAAGGCTGGGTCGTGATTTGACTGGAGTTATTGTGGTGTCAGACACTTTCACTACATTGTGCATTGCCCTGAAGGCACTGAAAGTATTCCTGGGTTCCTGTGGTGTCTGGTGACTTGTGTGATATTCTCCAGACTGGATTTCTGCTCCTGACAAGTTCAGTACCTCAGTATATTGTTGACTCAAAGGCAAAAAATAAGTCTCAATTTGTTCTTCTGACTATATTCTCTTTTTGGAGATGGATAGGTTATAAATAGGACTGGATAAATAGTTTACTCTTCTGGAATCCAACGGAAAAAGTGTATATTTAGCAAATTATAATAACTTGCTTGTGCCAAATTGAATGAAAAATGGTTTTTTGTGACATTTCTTATCATGTTTTGTTAATGAAAATCCAGGAAATCCAGGATTGAAGCCCTGAACAGTCTGGGAAACCTGCATTTCTATGCCTCAGTAATTAAGTAAAAGCCCAAGACCCTGCTGAACTCCTCTGAGGAACACAGTGATCAAAATGATAAAATCCCCGAGCCAGGAAAGCATCACCAGGTGGCAGGAGCTGAGTGGGCACTGAGCTGAGCAGGAGCTGGGGGTGGCATTCCTGAAGGGAGATCAAGCTGCTGTAAATGAGGGCAGCTGCTAGGGACTGCTCTCCAACACAACTTCAAACCTTATTCATTGCTACTTACTCAAGAAATCTGATTTCTTTTACCCTTCCTGTTCAAGATCATTTATTTAATCTCTCTGAAATACTTTTATATTTTTCGTGTGGATTATCAATAGCATTCAGCTCCTGCTCTAACCCAAATAAGCCTGGAGTCTGGCTTCAAGCACAAAAGAAAGGAAAGATGGCTTCTGTATAAAATGAAACAGCTGATCTTTCCTACTGCAAAACTCAACATTGCTCAGTTGACTTCATGGCTACAGTCCATCCCCACTTCTTGGCCTGTTCCTGGATCAGCTGCTGGCTGGCTTTGAGGGATTTGATGCAATCATTTCCCATTCAAATGGCTGTCTCCTATCCATAGAACTGGTGTTAAAGTTAGGAAAGTTAACGGTATTGTAGCTTTTCCATTTTAAAATTTGCTCTGAGATCTGGTAAGCATCAGATGCAGGTGGAAAATCAGTACTTATATTATACTAGTTACATATCTGGAAAGCAGAGTGCATGTTAAATTTTATATTTGTGAACACTCATTCGATGGTTCAACAAGAAAAAAAAAGCCAAATCAAATAAAACTAAATAATTAATCAAAATGCAAATATTTTGACACGTATCTCCAGGATATTCCCACCAAATCTAACAGCTAATATGATAAATAGTAAAGTCATTTGAGGAGACTGCAGTCAGCTCACAGCTGGCCCACAAAATGTAGAAACAGATGAATTTGTTAAAAATACTGTTCACTGCAAATTATTAATTCTTTTCATATTTGGTATCCAGACGGTTTTACCTACTGAATGAAAATAGTGCTATATCTTTAGTCTCTAGGCATTCTCATGGACAAAGCAGGCAAAATTAATTGTTCATCTACTCAAGACCAATATTAAGCAAAACTGGAGGACAAATTTTTGTAAGTTGCTTTGTTCAATTTTTCTGCTTTTTTTTTCTTATGCAAGGCACCTGGCCATCTCTCTTCTTGTTCCTGGATGTTTGAAATTTGCGTTTTTTCTAATTCTGATATGGAAACTTCCCATCCTTTTTGCTCTGGGAAAACCAGAAAAAAATAGTGCTGGAGGTGACCTTGGGAAGTAAGGTAATCTAACCTTTGGTCTTATGAAAAGATCTGCTGTACCTGTCTTAATTATTTCTAATGATGGCAATTGCAAACTCTCTCCATTTATTCTGCTGCAATGCTTCCCTGTTCCTATTGTTAGAAAATATTCTTATTATCTAATCTAGTACCTAACCTCATTTTAACCTCATTTTTCTCTTACTAATCTCTCAGTCGCCTTTTTGTTCTGTATCTCATGGACATTTGGAGCAGAGTATTTTTCTGTTTGAAGTGACTTTCCATACCTGGAGCCATACTCTGTGCCGTTCCTACCCTTTCCAGCCCTGCCTTTGGGTTACCACCCAGGTGGTTTGCAGCTTCCTCGCAGGTCATTTGCACACTTTGCAGGCTAGGAGCGAGTCAGGGGTGGCTGCTCTCCAGTAGGTACAGCAAGATAAACTGAGCTAAAGCTTGCAATGTTTTGCACAGTCCTACAGACATTTCAACAAGACCATGCCTCTCTGTCTTGCTTAGGAGTGTGCTGTGTGAGATGGTATTGAAAGCTTCTCCCCCAGCCCTGAAGCCTGTCAGGGAAAGAAGCTTCTTCCACATGTTTATTCTTCAGGACCCCACGTCTATTCTTCATCTAGACATTTTCTTTGGAGAATTTGGAAGTTGTCTGATTATTTGTTCCAGGATTTTTCTATTAATTGCTCACATTTGAACTTTTCTATGAACAAAAATCCAAAAAAAGGGGAAATTGAACAGAGTTTCTGGCCTTGTTGATATATTCCTTTGGCAAATTCCCTCTGTTAGTGGGAGGATAATTGTTTCCCTCCACTCCTGTGTACCAAGGCACCTCCAGCTGTTTTAGGGCAGCTAAGTGAATTCAAAGCTACACATTGCTTGTCAATCCCCATTGCTCCTCTGGTGCATAAAAAATGGACTAGTATCTTTAAAATATGTAGAAATCAAAAATATATTTATATAGGTTATTGAGACTGTGAAGAGTATAGCTAATATCCCCACAGGTGAAAATAACAGTTATTATTTTTATTCTCCTTGAGAAGGGTATGTGAATCAGTGTAAATGGAATACAGGTGATTTTCAAAGTTAAATGAGTACAACTTCTTTGAACAGTAGCACTGATCATTCATCACAACAAACTGCTGGTAGCTGATTGCCCATCTCTTGAAGCCTGCTTGAGTTTGTGTAGGAAATGTTTTACCCCCACAAATCATGACGTTTAATCTTTGTTGATTGGATGAAATGTAAGTGCCTTTCAGTGTGTCATTCCCGTGGATTCCAAGGAAGTGTAAATTGTTGGAAAGGAGAAGGATTTGACAGGAAGGTATCAGAGATATGTATGTATAACAGAAAGATTTTTGAATGTAGAATCTGAAGAACGAATTAAAAAAATAGCAAGTATTGATATAGAAGAAAAGAATTGCTGAGCCAGTTTTACTGGATAACTAGAAGACAAAGGGCAAAGTGAGTTGGAAGGGATTTCTATGGCTCAAAGGAAAAGATAAATCCACCTCAAACAGAAAATGTTTTTACCAAGCGAAAAGATTTCACAGGCAAACAAAAATGCCATGTTGCAAGTAGAAAGAAAGATCTCAAAATCTTCCACTGGAAGAAAACTGAAAAACAACTTCTAGCTTAACTGTAACATACTAACTTTTTGTAATTGGAAAATAGTAACATGAATATGGTAATGATAGTAGTTATGATAGGCTATAGGTAATGGTAAAACTATTGATTGGTTGTCATGTTTTAAGATGCTCTGCAGTGAAAAGTTTATAATGCATTGTAACCAGAACTAAAAGAGGCTTCAGACGAACACATTACAGTAAATGTTCACCAAAGTCAGTAAAGCCACAGCAGCTTAGTCCAGGTGGAGATCTGCTCCCCAGGCTTTGTAGAAGGAGATGGGTGACCTGACCAACTGCTCTGAAATAGAAATCCCCGGGTAACAGGCAGAGGAAGAAGAGTCTGGTCAGCAAAGGGTCGGTGGTGTCAGCAGGAACAGGAGAGGTCTCCATGAGAAGGCACAAGTAGGAACCAGAGCTGGGAGGGCTTGGGGGAGGCACAGAGGAGAAGGAGGGTGAACAGGGAGCTGTGGAGGGTGTGAGTTCCAAGCTGATGGGCAGTGTGGCTGGCTCAACCACTCCTATTTCTGCCCAAGTGATTCTATTTTTCTTCAGCACAGATGCCAGCCACACGAGACCTGACACACCAGGCCCCCAAGTTCTCCTGCAGCTCTGGTGGGTGTTTGCTGCTCCATTTCAGCAGGATGTCTCCAAAGATCCCTGTGCAGAGGGCAGAGCCATCTCCCCCATTCTGTCCTCCCCTGCTCCTCTGAGCACTGAATCATTCCCACACACGGTGCTCAGCAGAGCACAAGCTGTGAAAGCACTGACCACTCAGCACCACTGGATACTAAAGTAATGTAGAAGAACATACAGGATCAAATGCTACTTGTAGAGCTAAATAATTTTTTTTTCTGTAAACTGATATATGCTTATTAATACTTTTCAATGTATTGCAATGCTTGTAACAAGCATTACTGCTACACAGATAAGTTTGGTGATTAAAGAGTTACCAGTGACACCTATCTGACCAAGTGCACTACTTCACTTAACAAAGCAGAAATACATATATATGTGCCACAGGTATTTGAATAGGGTTCAATTTAAACCAATTAATAAAATAGCCTGTTTGGACTAAAAATAATTGTTTTCTGAGAATACGTGAATTCAACACTGCTAGAAAATCCCTGCCATCTGACGTAGAAGGATTTATAGGTTTAGTGGAAATTGCTTTCCCCACTGTCCAGATTAAATACTGCAGGATGATTTTTTGTATGAGTAAACATCCTCCCAATAACGATCAGACCGATAATGTCTTAAAAAGAGAAACAGGATCTACATTTAGGTTTTCTTTTTCTTGTATGGACTATTTCTGGATACAGGATCTTCAGGTAACATGTTGACTGTCCATAAAATGCATTTTAGCATCTTCCTCCTGCTGTGGGGATGGATTTTATCCACTGAATGCAGAACCCACCGACAAGGAAAAGAAATACATGAGGTATACAAAAAAGGCAGGTGAGTCTCATTTTCTTACATTCAAATAGCTACAGTTTGGATAAATGTAATGTTTTGGGTGATGATAAAATGAGCTTGCATTTGCAGACTGTGATCTCTCAGGCAAAAATATTTTCTGTTGTTTCTTTTGCCAATGAGTAAGTTTTAATGCATTTCCTACAGTGAAAATCACTGCTTCTTTCAAAAAATAGGTTTCTGAAGTGTCTCAAAGTTTGAAAGGTTACAAAAAAAGAAGTATTTATATTTATGGTGGTTAAAATGTGACCGAATATTTACATGAAAGTGAAAATGAAATTTAGGTCCATGAGAATTGTATTCACTGAAGATTAGATGAAATTGAGATCTCAGATGAAAACATTTAGAATTTGTTTTATTGTTTCCATGTAATTTGTTTTATAGACGTTTTAAAAGGAAAAAATAAAGTCTCTCAGGAAGGCAATGGTGAGTTATCAGAAGAAACAGAAAGAGCATTCAGTATATTGTATTAATCTGATAAAAATATTTAAAACGTTGTTTACTCTTTGTCTCTCTATCCCTCTGACAAAAAGACTGTGATATTTTGCTCTCACTATCTTGTAGACAGCCATTTTAGGAGGATTTGAGTTGAGGAAGAGTTTTTGCTACAACTGCATCCTGATTATTATATTCTATCTGGGAAATATTTGGAACTTTGTGTGAGGATTTTTTATGCTCGAGCACAAAACAACTTGGAGGAAAAATACTTTTTTTAAAATGTAATATAGCTGACACATTTAATTTTGTTTAAATGCTGTGTACTTCTGCTTGTGACAAACAGAACCTCTGTTGTCTCTGCTTTACTATAGTGCGGTTTTGTAAAGACTCAGTATCAGCATCAGTACTCTGAAGTGTGTAGGGATGGAAATGCAGGACTATCAGAGTCCTGAGGAATTCAAACCACTCCTATTAGTCTTCAGAAATAACAACGAAAAGCTGGAAGGGATAGAAAATGCTGTGCCTTTTTATTTTCCTACAGCCCCTTGTAGCAGGTGAGGGGCACCTTACAGAGTGACTGCAGTGTCCCAGTTGGTACTTGGGGATCCATGAACCATTTTATCCCTAGGAAGTGGCTTTAGCAGTGACACCACCTCCATGGAGGTATAACTGGCAAAATGGATGCAGTGCTCTCTTCATGACCAGCCCCCAGGGGATGCATTACCAGAGGCAGTATGGGTACAAGACAGGCACAAAATCCCTTTTTTTTTTTTTCTTTTTTTTTTTGTTGAGGCTTCATGACAGTGACAGCAGTGGTGATGTATTGGCTGTAGCAAATGAAAGGAGTGAGAAGCAAGGTACCACTGTGTGAGTTGGGAAGCATCCAGAGGAGAGGAATGTGCACACACAGCCATTTTCTTGTTTATCATCTTTAAGATAAAAAAGCTCTATACTGCACGAAACGCGGTGCAATGAAGTGACAATACAACAAATCAAAGCAAAAAAGTGTTAAAAATATGTGAAAATGAAAAATACCTATTCAGTAAATGCAGGAGCTACCTCTTCACCCATACTTTGTATTTGAAGTGCAATTGTTCCAGGGTAAGGCCATCAGAAAGCCCTGAGGTGGTGTGGCTCTGGACAATTGGCTCCACTGCCCTCCCAGAATTCCCACGCTGGCCTGAGAGGTCATTTCAGGGGAAAATGATGTTGAGGAGAGCTGATGGTGAGAGAGGATCAAATCTGGGCTGTGGGTGTAGGGTTGTCCATCAGCAGCATGGTGCTCAGTACAGGGCCACCTTGCCCTGTGATGGGACAGCCTGTGAAACACCCATGCATGTAAAAAAAGATGATTATGGCCATCCATATGATAGGATGACCATAGGACCTTAGGATTTCCTCCTAAGCACAAACAACAAATCCTTCTCTACCAAATCCCAAACCTTCAAGGCCAAACAGAATGGGATTGCAAGTATTTTTAAACTTTGGTTTCCATCCATTTGGTCCTGTTTTATGCTATCTTGTCTCCTCTCCATCAAGGTATTTGCAGGTGGATCAAGCCTCCATTCATCTCTGCTTCCATACATTTAGGAGATTAAGCTTCTTACATTTCTCAGTGTGGGATGTTTCCCAAGCTTTGACCCCAGCCATTTGCTTGTTTTCCTCCTGTCCCTTCACTGCTCTTTCAGGATTGACATCAGGACTAAGTGCAGTATTTGTACAACCCTCCTGCAGGTGCTGTATGCAGAGGTAATCCCCTTGACCTTCTGGGACCACAATCAGGATCTCCCCGTGGGAGATCATGCCTGCCCAACACTACCAGACATCTGTATGGCAGAATACCTCATCTCAGAGGCACAGTCAAGCCTCTTTGTTCTCATGGTTGGTCTCTTACATGTTAAGATGCTGGTTATACGAAACGGTTTTGAAGTAGGCATGATTCCTTAGCCTTCAATCAAAGTCCATGCCTTTTTCCATCACAGAATTAGACCCTGGATTCAAAACTGAGCAATGAAGGTGCTATATTACATCAGAAAAACTTACAGAGAACATTGCTCCTGAACATTTTGGATTTGATTCTGTTTCTCCCTCCCTTCAACACCCAGCTCTGAACAGCCTTGAGGCAGGAGAAGTTATAGGAATTGACCTCTTTACTCCTCTCTAAACACTCTTATCTCTTGCTCCATAAGGCTTGTGGTAAGGACCAGGATGGAAACCCATCCCTTCACTGTAGCCTTCTCCTTCTGAAGAAAAACACAAACCTCAGTGGAGATTTATGGGAAAATCTATTTGAAGTGGAAAAGGCTGTCTCCATACCACCACAGGATGCTCAGGATGGCTTGATTTGCACCTCCCTAATCCCCAGAATCTCTACAGAACAAAAAGATCATCTTCTTGCCCTAGTGCCAGGGCTCAGTGCCAGCCACCGGTGTTGGCACATGGCAGAGGCACCTGCTGTAAAGACCTGCCACGTTGGGTGGGTTGCCAGCATCCTGCTGTCCCTGACAGACGTTTTGCTTTGCTCCTGATTCTCATCTGCAGCTGATGGAGCAATACATAGGCTTTTAACTTGTTTCTTCCGATGATGTGTTAGTTTCTTCCAAGGAGACTCACTTGCTCTGAACTCTGCTTTCAAATTAAAACTCACTGCTGGATCTGCAGTTTTCAGCTCCAGGGCTTGGCTTTTCACCTGCCCAGATCCAGCTGAGCTCACATCCACAGCCTTCACGTTCTGGAGATAGGGTGAATGGAGTATATGGGGAGCTGCAGGGACACTTTCTCTGTCACAATTTTTGTCACTGCAGGTACCCCATTCTAGCATGAGACACAAGAGCTGTGAAGAAGAGCGAGCAGACAGGCGAGGTTTTGTCCACAAGAGTCCATGCATGCACCACAGTCTTAGGAGGACTGGGTTTGCATGACAGGAATTTTGAAAAAGGTCCCAAATAATTCCTTAAATAAAGCTGCTTTAGGACATAGTGTGACAAGAAAATGGCAAATCAATCTAGGTTAAAGTGTGCAGACAGTCACAATGAAAGCAGCATAGTAGATAGCTTTATTGCATGGGATTTACTACAGAGCCCTCAAATATTGTAATTCACTGTAAAAATGTCTGTGTGCCAGTCAAAGACTCAACTGCTTATTTTTGCTAATCTCCAGGACAAATCACTTCAAAGGAATTTCACTTCAAAGAGCAGCAATATAAAAATAAAAACTTCCTCACCTTGCAGACCTGTTCACAGTTTGCAGTCAGCCGTGTGCAAAACCTGCAGGGACTGCAAGGCTTTTTCTGCCTGTTGGATCCAGAGTGCCAAAACTCCTACAGGAAGGAGCTGAGTTCCGGAGCACTGGCAAGAGAGCTGTCTGCTGTTTTCCCAACTGCTCAGGCTCTTGGAAAGCCACCAGGCTTCAGGGGGGGTCACTAGAATGATGCAAAGGCTCACTAAAAGTCACAACATCGTTGTGCCAACAAAAGGGCCAAAGCCTGTGTTGCTAATTAGTCTTGCAGAATCTACTAGAGAGGATGAGCGATAGGAAAAGAACTGTCCTGGAGCTGAGCCATGTTGTTCTGCCAGAGCTAACTGCTCGGGGAAAAAATCTCTTTTAACACTAAAATCTCCCTGGACAGCATTAAAACCACCTTTCAGCTTTCAACAGAAGAGATTTCACTGTAAAAGATTTACAGATCATGTTTGTTTAATCTTACCTAAGACTCGCTTCATGCTGTTAGTCATGTCCCTACCATTACCTGACAATGTTGTAATAATTTTCCCTCACTCTTATCTCCAAACAGTAACCCATCTGCATAAACAAACCTTGCTGACACAACCTGTCTTTAGATCAGACTTCTGGAGCACATGGTAAGACTGCAAAAAGCCTGTTGAAGGCATTGCCACATTATCAGTGGTGATCTAGACCCAGTGAGCTGCAGCTCCCAAGACATTGCTCTCCAGGATCAGTTTGAGCTGTGTCTGGACACCATTTGCTCCAGCAGTGCTGTGTCTCAGGAGAGCAAGAGGCCCAGTATGGCCTTCAGGCCAGTGCAAGTGGTATCTCTCCATTTCCCCAATTAGGAACTTGCCTTTCCCTTTCTCCTTTTATCTTCATCTCCTCCACTCTTTTTCTTTCCCTCATTCAAGGTTTCTCCTCTTCTTCAATAAGCTGTTTATCCTTTTTTTTTTAACCTTTCTCTGCCCTCTGCTTCACCTGCCTCGTTTTTTTTGTCCCTAGCCAGAACCCTTGTCCTTGTCACACAGTTCTGCCAAGATTTAACCTGTTACTTTTAAATTCGTACTATTTTTGTGGCTTACTTTAAACCCTTTTCTTCCCTCCAACAGTGCTCCTCTTCTTTATCTTGTTGTACATCAGCTTATTTTTTGTTATTGCTATGCTATTTCTCTCATTTGCCTTTTCACCCCGTTGTTCTTTCAAGAAATTTCAATCGTGCATGGGCACCTTTTCTTGGATCAGCCAGAAGTGTCCCCCCTCTGCTTCTCATAGCAAGTGATAATGCTTGGAAAACTCCATTTTCTACTTTCATCATTATCACTAGCCTCCTTTCATCCTTTCAAGAATTTATTTTTGGGTCTATGTGTCACACAGCTTCCAAACTTTATTCATTTTATTTGTGGCAGAACACAAGTGCTAGTCTCTACTGGCACTTCTGTAGCTATGTTCATAAACCCTAGTGCTCTGCAACTTGGCCCCTAGTGGAAGAAGCTCCAGGCAACATTGCAACTTTCTCAGGATCAGCAGCTTCGTGTTTTCTTCTGGCCCACCAATGTGTTTTAGGAGCTGATGTGAGGAGACATAACAGGTTGTGTGCAGCCTAGCCAAATAAAAACCAACCTCAAACCAATTCAAAGATGCTGCAAGGTAATTTATTCCCTCCTGAGTGCATATAGATTGATTTTCTCATTGCAGGGTTGAGTTCACATCTGAAATGGTGACGGTTTTTCTTCTAAAAAATGCTCAGTCACCTTCCAAACTCACTTGTGTGAAAGCACTCAGAGATTTCAGAGTGAATTTCACAGTGTGATGACATACCATGTTTATGCAGTTTCTTTCAAATTTCTTCTCCTTGCTATGAATTGTGGAAAGTCTTGAGTGACAGATTCCTGCCCACCTGCACCAAGCTACTCCTGAATTCATATCCTTGCACTGTATCATTTGGCCAACTTCTCCTTTCCCACTCTGAGAGCCCTGCTCAGACTGCCTGGAAGGCTTCTCCACCTCCAAGATCTCTTCTCTTACTCTGCTATTTTTCCTAGCTATGGACATTGGATGTGTGAGATGTGGACATGCCTTGGTGTTGCTAACAGCACTGAAATGCCTTCTGTCTGGTTTACTGCTCTGCTCCCAATGATGCTGAACCATTGTTTGTCCTCTTGAGCACTGTGCATCATTAAGCTGATGTTTACCAAGAAATACAACAGTGACACTTCCTTAGCAGTTGGTTTGGAGGCCATCACTATTTTAACATCGTTTCTGAAAGCAAAATGGGGGAAATTAAAAATGCAAAGTAGAAATCAAAGTACACTTTCCTGAATTTGCTAGCACTGAATTTTTCTGAAGTCATGAGATCCTGCTGCAATTCTCCACCCATAGTTCTGATTTTAACTACCTTGAACAGTTACATACTCTCAGTACTGTTTTCAGTAGTTACTCTTTTATCCAAAATGATTTATAATGCTATTGAACAGCAGTGATCCTATCATAGGTGTCATGGAACTACAATGAGAAACTTTCTTCAAGGTAAAAACTCTCCATAATTCCTCTGTTTCTTGTTCTGTAACCATTCACATGTGGGGAGTTTCTTTCTGGCTGATTTCTTTAGGAGAAAGACCTGTCAACACTCTTTTGGAATTTGAGGTACAATGTATCGTCTTGCTCACTCTTTTCTACAAGGTTATCACCAACTTTTTAGAGAAGGCCATCGTTTTACAACAGGTGCCTGAAAGGAGATTGTAGTGGGATGGGAGACAGTCTCTTTTCTTAGGTAGCAAGTGACAGGACAAGAGGAAATGGCCTCAAATTGCACCAGGAGAGGTTTAGATTAGATGTTAGGAAAAATATTTTCATGGGAAGGGTTGTGAGCCATTGAAACAGGCTTCCCAGGGAAGTGGTGGAGTCACTATCCCTGGAAATGTTCAAAAAACATGTGGATATCACATCTGAGGACATGATTTAATGGTGAACATGGTGATGGTCCCAAACTGATGGTTGGACTTAATGATTTTAAAGGTCTTTTCCAAACTTAATATTTCCATAATTCTAAAGGGCATAATATCCTTTGAGAAAAGTCAAACTGCCTCTTGTTCTTCTTCAACCCATACTATATTTATCTGGTGTCTACTTTTGGTGGTTTTTACTACCTTTGTAGCTAATTAGTCCAATGGAACAGCTGGTAGCTTTTTAAAGTTCCAAACAGAGCTGCTGCCTTCCAGTCCTTTGTCACCGATGACAATTGATTCAACAGTTTCTTATTTGGCTTTCTCCTGGATAAAAGCCTGTTGACTTGTTACTGTTCAATCCGTTTACTTTAAATCTATCTCTGTTCCTGTGCCAATAGGAATATTTCTGAACATTGCCCCAACAGCAGAATTGTTACAATTCTGCTTTTTCTGTTCTCTTCTATTACAATTCTAGTTTTTTTAGCTAGTTATTTCCCATTCATCATTTATACAATTATTTCTTCATATTCCATGCAGTTCTTAGTATTATCTTTTATTGCAATTTGTCATATTGACATCAGACCTTTTCTCCAACACATTGTGGCTGCTTGGAATTGTGACCCTAGATCCCCAAATGCCTGTTTCTCTTTGAAGCATGCCCTCATGTCTGAGTTTTATAGTTCTGTCATCTGTCTTATTATTGAAAATATTGACCAGCTATTTCCAGGATGAAATCTGTTAAGTGTTGTTTAGTGTCTCTCAGCAGCAAATTAATGGCATTACATTAACCATGCTACTTCAACCACGTTCAAAGTCACAGTTTCAACCTATCTCAACCTTATTTCCCTTGTTTAGTAATGAAATATTAAAAAACCTCCCTCGAATCTACTTTTCCTCCTGCTCACACTAAGGCAGTCAATTACACCATCAGACAGGACATCAGACTGGTTTGACGTCAATTATTGCAGATTCACATTGACTGATCTTCCTAATCTCATTATTCCCTGGGGGAGGGGAAGACAATGGATCACTTGAGTTTGTCACAATTTATTTTCAGATCTCAAAACTCCAACTTCCTTCTTTTGTACCCTTCTTAAAACCAGGTATTGTTTTCACCCTCACGCTCCCACAGAGGCATCACCCATCTCTGAGGAGTCCTTGGAGGTGATGGCTTACAGCTCAGAGTCTGTAGCAGCTGGTACTCCCAGTGCTCCTGGGGAAATGCCATCAGCCTCTGCTGACTTAAATACCTCCAACTACCTAAATACTCCTCAAAATGCCCTTCCCTGATCGACATTGTGCTGATGTCTGCTTGCAAGTCGATTTTTCTTCTGAGACTGGGTCAAACACGAAACCTTTCAGCACGTTCTGCATTGCCCCATTTGTTCTCCCCTTCCCTTCATCTGTTTCTCTTTTTCACTTGGTTGAGTCCTGGCACCATGCCTGCCTCCTCCTAGCTGGCAGGATGGACCTTCTGCTTCCTCCAACTTTTTCTTTCTTTCTACATATGTAACACAAAACTCAACAAACACCCATGCACTGGATGCAATTCCTGCAACATAGGGGCTCTTCCATTTTTGCAATGTCAGGTACAATGTGAAGACCTCAGGTGGCATGACATTTCTGTGAGTAATCAGTATGTGTGCATATGTTCCCTTTTTCTTTAGTCAGTGTTTATGTCCAGGCAAAGAGCAAAAGAAGTGCAACTTTTAAAGGGTGTCTCCTGCATATTTCAGATTCTGAGACTGACCTGTATTCAAGTAATAATGGATTAAAATGGGATTCTCATTGACTTATCTGTATCACTCAAAAAAAAAAAAAATGGTAGAAGAACTCTGAATCCTACCGTTTCTCAAACTTCATGATGCAAACAACAAAAATATTGTTATTTTCTCTTTTCATATATTTAACAATATATATTGCAATAACAATGTATCACCTTTTTCCACAACCTTTAAACCTACTAATCATAAAGACACATGGTGCAAAATAATTACAAACAAACGAGAGCTTGACCAATGAAAAAAAAAATTCATGATAAATTTTCCTCAGTTCTTAGTCTTGTTTACAGCTCATGGCTTTGCAAGTCTCTCAATTTGATTACAAATTAGTGGTTTTCTATCCTACATTATCTCCAGGGAATTAATATCTTACACAGTGGATCATGTCTGGTGAAGTTCATGTCACCAGGCAAAAGCAGCTTCCTCCCATTTCAAGTTTGCTTTTTCCTTAGGTGCTGGGTGGGTTTTCTTCCCGTTTAGCTACCTCACTTTTCCTCCCCCTGCAAAGCTCTTCTCTGTGCTCTGGACAATTCCTCAGTCTTCACCTGGACCTGCTGCACCACCTATCCACCAGGATCTCCTGCCTGCTGAGAAGGCCTTCCCAATTCATTTGCAAGTCAAAGGCATGCTATGGTGGAACTTTCTGTGAACTCCCCGCCCCAAACACTCTTCTCTTCCTTTGGGACACAGGCTGGGAAGTTCTTTAGCCCAACTAAAGGCTCACATGTCTCTAGGAGCTGGACATTATCTCTGTCCAGCACCACTCTGTGCTGAGGGGACACCACTACTCATGAAGGACTGCCCAGGCTCTCTGTGCCATCACACAAAATGATGAGGCACTCCTTGAGTCTGATGTCTCCTCTCTTCCCTGCTCCTTCTGATATCTTCTGGCATTACACAATATTTCTCTTCCCTCCCCAGCTCTGCTCATCCAGCCTCTTTTCCCCTCAGTCTCATCCAAAGCACAGGTGCAGTTCTAGATCCCAGCTCTCTTTGCCTCTGCCCCACATTTTTCCTGCAGGAACCTCCTGTATGTTTGTGCATACAACCCCCAGTTCCTTTTTACTTCTCCCCCATTATCTGACCCAGCATTCCCCTGCCTGGTTTTGGCCTTTAACAGGATGCTGATGTGGTATGAATCCCAGTCACCAACTGGTCATAAAACAGGGAAAAGCAAAGCCTAGTCAAATATATAAGCGTTCAATAGGTATTTAATAAGATTTTCACACTTCTCACAAATCTCTATAGTACCAATACACCTTTGCCAATCCCATGTCCATCCTGCCAAGACCTTGTTCCCTGCAGGGTCTTATGCTGCCTCCACTGCCCTCTCCAGCTTAATTTTGTCAGATATGAGCTCTGCAGCACATGCTGCACTGCAATGAGGCTGATCCACAGACTTGCTCACTGATGCAAGGCAATGGGAGACATGGAGCTTGTTGAGCCAGTTTCCAGCAGGACTCCTAATTGGAAAGTAAAGAAAGTGATGAAAGTCCCTCATGCACTCAGCTCTGGCCCCCCATCCCTCTGTGAGCAGGGGTGGAGAGCTTGTGCTTCCCATCCTGCACCTGCTGTGCTGCACAGACCATGCCAGGATGGGCAGGGGAATGCCAGCACCCCTGTTCTGCTTGGTCCTCCCATCAAATTTCATCTGGGCAAGGCAGGAGAGGGCAGTGGAGGCAGCACAAGTCCCTACAGGGAACAAAGTCTTGGCAGGATGAACATGGGATTGACAAAAGTGTATTGGTACTATAAAGGTCTGTGAGAATAGAAGTAATTGCAAACTAAAATGCTATGATGGGTAATGACCTCTCGCACACTCATTTTGGTTGCTTCCAAAAGTTCTTATTTCCAAGATGAAGAATACTATGGGGTTTCTGGTGCACACTGTAGGTGTGGACCTGACATTCCTCTGGCACATGTCCTATGAAGCTGGGCATTTGGAAATGCCTGCTGGGACCTTCAGATGTCATAGCTGGACTGTTTCTTCTGAAAATCAGACACTGTTAATCCTTACTCCGCAACCCTTTTTGCTGTGTTGGAGTGACTATATATAATATATAGTCATACATAGATATATATCATGCTTTGAAATACAAAAAGAGAAAATGCTTTTTGATTGTGTCTGTAGCAGAAGTGATCAAAAGCTCGGTTGGCTGATTTTCCTCCCCAGCTATCTTATGCTTCAGCCACATCATTGCCTCCCAGTCCCAGTAAGCCTCAGATTTTGAGGCAGAGGCATCTCAGGATCCCTTGAAGCAGTGGGTAGATCTGTGGCCAGGGGTCCAAGAGATACTCTAGCAATGCACAGGGAGCACTGTGAATAAATACCACTCTGCTCCAGTGGTTGCTTTTTCACAAAGCATCTCTGTGAGCTTCATGAGACATGAAATACCTTTAGGCATTGTGACTGCTAGGAGATAAATATTGACATCATGTGGGGAGAAAAAAGGGCGGTTCACTATTCAGTGTATTCTACCTCAGGAATGGTTGTTTAGTTTTAAGGAGCCTATTACCCCAGTGAAGCAGGAGGGACACTCAGCAATCTGTGCACAATGTCTGGGCTGAATCTCCTGGGTGAGGCTGTCGACTGCAAACACCCAGAAACAGCAGAAACCACAGCAGCTTTCATCGATTCACAGCCCAGACAGGCAGGGTAATGGGGTCCCATGATGGAACTGCCATTGATCACTGAGCCAGCAGAGGACTCCCCAGGAACCAGAGCAGAAAATATATTTATTGAGTAAAAAGAAATGGGGCTTCAAATTAAAGTAACTGGGTAACAGGTAAAAATGTTTTGCTGCCACAGAGCTGTGACAAGGGGAACAAGGCTGGCAAAAAGAAGCAAAATACCCAAACCAAAGCTCAAATGAACACAGTACTCGGCCGTGGATGGAGCATGGGGGGCATTTTATGCTTGTATGTGACATGGAAATAAAGCTAATTTTAGAGGAGAGAGAGAAACATCTTGAGGAAATAAAAGGAAACAGCCAGGGTTGCTGAGTGCAGAGAATGCGGATGAGTTGGTCATGAATCCTTGATGGCCATGCCTTGAAGTCTCCCTTGACAAGCAGAATAGGGACAGAGCCACTATGTAGCATTAGATAAGACCTACAAAGGAAATTAAAATTAGAAATTGCAAGAACATGGCCTGCTTCATCCCTGTTCAAATACCAGCATTATTCCTGAACAGCTAAGAGTTTACTAGGGCACTTAAAGTCATGTAAATCGGTCAGCTTGTTGCCAGAATCTGCTTATCCCCAAAACACGAGAAATTACTTCCTGGCAGCCAGTAGATGAGAAGCAGGCAGCAGAGAGAAATATCACAAAGAGTTTAGGACAAGGCAGAAGCGTCCAGAAAGTGCATTTTGCATTTGCAATTGTTTTGCTGTGTGATGCCCAGGTCCAAGCAGTGCCACAGAAGCTGTTTCTTGTAATGGCAATGGTGCTGCATGGCCCAAAGACTCCCCCAAACACTGGTTTGCCTGTGCACTTTTTCCTAGGCTGGGAAGCACAGAGCAGATTCTAGGAAAAAATCCTACTCATCCAGTGCTTCATTTCAGGGTGAGTCAATGCAGCAGCCCCACGTGCCCAAGCCTGGCCTGATTGTCTGCTTCTCTGGGGCAGCAGCAGGATTAATTTCCCTCCATACTATTGGCTTTTGGAATGTTCCCAGCCTAGAAAGGAACTGTCCCACAAGGCCTGGGGTTCCTCCACTACACACCAAAGGGATGATGGTGCTCAGGTGCTGACAACCATTACTGCAAAAGGAGTTTTGCCACTGGAAATCTCTACAGAGGGATTTGAAATGTATGCTAGTGGGCAGAAAACCTCATTAGTAAGTTGGAGTTAGCGTTTATTACAGAGAGAAACTAATGTTTTTACTTTTAGTAAAAGATAACTTGTTAAATGTTTAAAACGTTACTCTTGCTCAAACTAGCGCTTACATCGCCAAAAGCAATATTCTTGCCTTTAGTGATCAAATCAAATATTGGCCAAAGACCTGAGAAGACCTTTCTTGACAGCCAGCTGGGAGACGGTATAAACCCAGAAACAATTTTCACAGGTTTTTCCCTTTTCTTTCACCCTCTGAAAATAATTTGAAAATATTTTCTTCTCATGAACAAACCTGGCTGACTCTGGTCTGTAGGTGTGAGGGCTGTGCCCCCACCACCACAGGCAGCTCCTGTCTCCAAAGCCCCTGGTGTTGCCAGCCAAAGCTGGGCAGGTGGGACCTGAGCCACCTGCCTGGGAACTTTGCCAGACAGTCAAAAAGAGAGGCATCCCACCTTACGAAAATCATGGCTCCCCTCCTTTTGCCCTGTCCCCACTGTGAGCCCGAGCATCCTCCCCACCCTCTACCATGCCCAGCCTGGCAGTGGCCTTTGGTGAAAGTGTAAATAAAAAAGGTAAGCATCATTTCTCACATGTGACAGAAGGTAACTCTGCAGGGATCTGCTGCCTCCCTCCTGACACCCTGAGCCTCCTGCCCGTGTCCACCTGTCTCAGCTCTCCCTTTATCCCTTGTTTTCCTGCAGCCGGCCCCAGCGGCAGAGACGGGAAGCCCATGGCGAGGTGCACAAGCAAGGCAGGTAAGCAAAACCCACAGGGGGCTGCTGCTGGCCCAGGCCTGTCAGCCACATGCCCCTGGCTGGGCTGGCTGGGGGAAGGACGTGCCAGCTGTCTTTAGATGTTAGCCATGCCATCAGTGGGATCCAGCAGCCCCCAGTGGAAACCCCACTGCCTGACACCCTCAGGGGGGACAGGCCATTGCCATGTCCCCTCAGGCTTCGTGTGGCACTGATGCACAGTTTGTGTTGCCTGTGCTGTGCCAGTGGGTGCCCTCCCTCCAGGAATCCCCTCTGCAGAGCTGAGCCCCTTCCATGGGCTCTCCATCATACCACTCGTCCTTCCCACTGCCAGTGGCAGGGAGAAGGCACCTTTCTGACCACTGTCAGACCTGCTCTCAAATGTTTTCTTTGCCACTGTCCTGCTAATATTGCTCCTCTGCCTAAAGGCATAAACCTTCCCTAGTGAACACTCCCAGGTCATTCAGAGGCTGAACTAGATCTCAAGCAGAAGCAGGGCTACCTTTTAAAGTGCCTGAGGGATAATTCATGACTAGAACTCACTGATGGAAGTAGACTACTCAAACCTCTTAGCAATTATTGAACTTAGACTAAGCATCTTTCTAAGATACTTTGAAGTCCAGATAAAAGATTTGAGAGAGGAGAGCCGCTGGCACCACCACTGGCCTCTGTTGGGAGATTGCTCTATTGGCTTCTTGTTGCACAGCTTTCAACAAGTCTTTGAGAAGTACAGCATGGCTAAGCATTTAGGAGAAACATTATCTCAGGAATATATTCCTCATCCATTTTCTTTGTCCACCTGCTCTCCTTGAATCTATTCCTTACTTGTTTTATGTATATTCAGACAAGTGCCTCTGATTTCTAAAATCAAGAACCAGCAAAACCTTGCCTGTTTTTTTTGAGCCCTTCTGCCACCCAAGTGGCTGGCGTGCAGCTGGTTCTGCGGGCAGCAAAGGCTTTCCCTACAAGAGGGAGCATCCAAGGAGCTGCTGCCATCACCATCCCAGCCACAGCACTGGGGTACTGAGCAGCAGTTTGTATTTTGGATGTGGAAGGGGATCAGAGATTCCTCTGTCCAGCATCCAGTGCAACTCCAATAGCTTCTGGAATTACCCTCCCAGGATTTTTAATGCTCAGAGACCTCCCAGGTCTATAATGTTGCTTTTTATCCTTGATGGAAATCTGGGGCAGAAGCTAATCATTTTGTCCCAAGTTAGGGAATGGCCTGCCTCCTGGCCTGGTTCCCAGACTGTCTCCATTTTGTTCCTGGGCAACAGCCAGTAACTTATTTGATATATTGTTTCCCTAATTCCTGGCCTCACACTCCATCACAACTCAATGTCAGGAATGCCTCCCCCTCTCCACTCATCCCCACATGCTATTCCTCCAGCCCACACGTTTTAATGACTGTCCCCAGACTGCTGCATGCAAAGAGAATTTTACAGGGACAAAAAGCCACCAAACAAATGCTATCACAGGTGCCCAAACTGTATGCTGAGAGCAGGAATCAGTTTTTAGTGACGTGCTGCCATCCTCTGCTGCAGTCACAGGGTCATGGTCTAAGGGGTGGATGTTCTGAGCAGGAAATGGAGTGGAACAAGCGTGTACTTCTCGCAGGCACTGCTCAGGGCTCACAGCTCTGCTTCTCTCCCCCTGGTAGCCCAATCTTAAAACGAAGCCCTGACATCACCAAATCCCCCCTGACGAAGTCAGAGCAGCTGCTGCGAATAGATGACCATGACTTCAGCATGAGACCAGGTTTTGGAGGTATGAAACATGCACATTTGTCACTGTTCCTGTTTTACACTGTCACTTCTTTATATTGTAACATGTACAGCAGTGAAGAAGCAGATTGGCTTTTTTGTCTCTAACTTCTGTTCTTTTGAGTTGTGAATACTCTCGGGAATAGAGGTTCAGTGAAATAGCCTTCTGGATGAGCGAAAAGCATAGTCAAAGGCATGGAAATGTGATTAACAGGCAATATATTATTCCTGGTGCTCAGTGACACTTTCCTCTGATAAAAATCTGCAAATACACCTTATGTTTATTCCTGGATGACAGGGGAAAATCTAAGTTTTTGTCTTAGTGGCCATATGTGTGCATAATCAAATGACACACTGCACTTAATTAATTTATAACCCTAAATAAAATATTTTGACTGCCCGTGTTAATGCTTGCTCACATTTTTGTGGCTGTGTGCTAGAGCAACCTAAGCTTTCAGGGAAATGGACGGAGGAGAACATGCTTTCTTTCAGCCCATGGGATTAGAGAATGTTGTAATTTATCTACCCTTTCTGGCTGACAGATGGTCATTCAAATCCAGGATACCATTATATACTCTGATGAAAGAAGATTTTATCGCTAAATGCTCAATATACCAAATACCAGCATGTTCAATTAATTTAAAAACATTTCAGTTTCACAGCAGTTCACAAGCATGAACATTATTTTACTTGACAGTTCTCCTGGACTGTAATTGCCAGAGGTATGTGAGGGACTAGCCAAAGCTTGGAGACGGGAAAAAAGTTCAGAATCCCTATTACATGGGGTCACAGTTGGATTCTTCCCCTCAGGAGCCTCAGGCTCCAAGGCACATGTCTGTGTTCTGCAATGTATCCCCTCCTGTCACCCTTTCTTTTCCACAGCTGACCACTGAGTCTTGTGAAAGTCAAATATACAGAGTATCTCTCATGGAATTTATTTGCCTGCAAGGCAAGCAAAAGTGAGGGAAAATCTCCCACATTCCCTTGGCTGGTCCACCACTGTTCTCTCTGCAAATGGATCCTCTTCTAGTAATCCGTCTCACCAGTCCTGGACTCAAGCACTAGAGATAAAAACAATTAAAATAGCTTTTAAATTTTGAAGAGACAAATTTAGGATGACACAATAAAAAGAGAAAGTTATTAGTGGGTCAGTCTCATTACTGACTTTAATTGTTATTAGGAGACTTTTGTTGCCAATTCCAATCATTTACACTTTCTATTGGCTTACTGTTGTTTCTATTTTAGACTGAGCATCTATTTCTACCTGTAAGATAGTAAAGTCAGAGGATTGCTTTGTCTCACTAGGTTTGTACTTTGTGAACTCCTAATTTATTTTTTTCCCTAGGCCCTGCAATTCCTGTTGGAGTGGATGTCCAAGTTGAAAGTCTGGACAGCATTTCTGAGGTGGACATGGTAAGTCACAGATGGGACCTCTGGAGACTAAAACTCTGCAGGCTACCTGGGTTTGTGTCCATGGGGTTTGAATACTGCCAAGGACAAACACTCCAGATGCAGATTCAGGTTTGATCAGAATCTGCCAACAATTACTTTTATTGACCTCATGCTACCCTTTCATGGCCCTTGAAGCAGAAGGAAGAAATTTGACATTTTCTTTTCTCTAGGGCAAAATGACAAAACATAGCCAAGACCGTTTCAATGGATTTGGGTTTCCATATTTTCTTAGATAGTGGTAACACAGTAAAAAACTCCAAGGAGACCAATGAATGTGTTTGTTTTAAGGCACTTACATGCTGCAGACATAGTGTCACTTTGGACAAGTTCTGAGGTAGTCAGGGGCCAGAAAGCTCCCAAGGAAAAGGGAGAATTACTTTGAACTGAAAGAAGGTAGGTTTTGATCAGATGTAAGGAAGAAATTCTTTACTTGGAGCGTGGTGAGGCACTGGAACAGTCTGCCCGGAGAAGTTGTAGATGCCCCATCCCATCCAAAGTCAGGCTGGAGAGAGCTTTGAACAACTTGGTTTAGTGCAAGCCAATGTCAGGGGGTTGGAACAAGATGGTCTTTAAGGGCACTTTTCCAGTCCAAACATTCTAGAACCCACAATGTCTCTCGGTAACTCAGGTTTTGCTTTGGAAGACAAAAAAATGTCACTCTCCAGTACAGAATATTTTTCAAAATGTTTTGGCTTTTCAACAAAATCACCAAACAGCTCTGAAGGTTTCCCAGGAAGCCCCAGATTCTCTGTGCTCCTCATTAACAGAGGGTTAAAGAGCCTGCACTGGACTTCTTCCCATGCCTGAGGCATGTGTGTGGTAGCACATCTGGTGGTTGGCAGACACACTGGTGGCATGTCCTCTCACTGCAGCTGTTTCAGCTCTTGTGTAGGCTGGGAGATCTGCAGTCATCTGACCTCAGGGTTTCCCCAGAACTGGGGACCCCTCCAGCTGACTCCCTGACTCCAGTGCTCTTGGCACCCTGACACCTAGCCATGGGTATCCTGAGCTTTCACCTGTTCTGGTTGAGGAGAAAGCTTGTGAAGGTGGCCAGAGGGCCCCTAAAAAGCTTTGGGACTGGAAAGCAAAGTGGAAGAATTAACATTGAGGACTTAGAAGTTAAAGAAAAAACCCAAACCCCCAAAACAAACCCCAAACCAAACAAAACCCAAACAACAAACCCATTCTTTTTTTTTTTTTTTTTCTTCTAATCAAACATTATGATCTTGAATTAGTTCTCATGGCTTTTGAATACTGCTCCTGTTCCTCCTGTGATGTCATGTTACAACACTTATCAACATGGGAAAACCACTAGATGGCCTTGGGTTAAAAAAAAATCAGGATCGATTTTGGCTGTTAGCAAAATAATAATGGAAAAGATTTTACATTTTCAGAATCAATACTTTTTAACTCCTGAAGCTTTACAGAAAAATGCCATGGTGCTTAGCAAGATCATGACTTGCTTTTTAAACGAATACACATCAGTGACAGAGTTACTCATTGTGTAGTAAGTTCAAGCTTGAGAAGTGAGTTGTGTCTGAACCTAGTGAATCTCTCTGACCCGATGAATGAACAAGCTGCAGCTGGTGCTGCCCCTGGCAGCTGGGGAGGGGATATACCCTCAGGAGAGATGATTTACAGTTCATGCCTTGTCCCAGAGAGGAGCAATCGCTGCTATGCTGATCAGGTGTAAGCTGTGACAGAAACCTGTTTGCTGCAGGACTTCACCATGACGCTTTATCTGAGGCACTACTGGAAAGACGAGAGGCTGTCCTTCCCCAGCACCAACAACCAGAGCATGACCTTTGATGGCAGGCTGGTGAAGAAGATCTGGGTCCCTGACATGTTCTTCGTGCACTCCAAGCGCTCCTTCATCCACGACACCACCACAGACAATGTCATGCTGCGGGTCCAGCCAGATGGGAAGGTACTTTATAGCCTCAGGTAAAACTGCATTCGGTCAATGCAAGCTATTAGTGGAAAGAGAAAGTGGCTTAATTGATTCCCATATTGTGTTTTTGCATGACTTCATACAAAAAAAAGGCATAAAAAAAGAATGAATGTGTTGGCTATCCACAGACCTCGGAGTGCCTGGATGAGTACATTTAAGTGCCTGCTGTAGAAAGCACAGTTTCTGTGCCAGCATTGTTTGTTCCATCACTGTCCCTTCACCTTGTGGGCATGGCTAACCCTTGTTCCTTTTGGGAAGCTGCAGTCAGACGTGGCAGTCCCTTGGAGCAGCTCCATGGGGGCTAGGAGGCTGCAATCCCCATGGGGCACTGCTGAAGATGCAGGGCATATTCTAAATAAAAGGGCAGTGTCTGGTAATAAAAAGAAGCCCAGGGAAGCTATAATTATCCACATCACTACACAGCAAAGTCTCTGGGCTAAGCAAAATGTGCAGTTTCTATTCTTGAAAGCAATAATGAAGAGGTATAAATTATACCAAGTGCTACTTTATAATAAGCAAAAAAACACAGGGGACATCCTTCAGCACATGAAGTGACAAGCTTCAGAGCAAGGATATATAGCTCCTGGTGACTCCCATGTATGGTTAGAGCAACCCAAACACTTGGTTTGTCTCTTCCTGCTTTTTGCTCACCTTTCATGTCAAATCTATGCAAGGTCCTTGCAGGAGACATTTTTGGTAAACATTGCTTTGTCTTCTGGCTTGAGGGATGGTCCCAGCCCTTGCTTTCTCCCTTATTTTCCAAATAGTTCATCAGTTGACATAAGTGTGAATGTTATTAAACTGGGATTTTTAAATTTCATAGTGATAAGTAACACTTTCATGCTTGGAGATGCTAAGTGAGGAGCATCTGTGTCATGATTTAACCCCAGCTGGCAACTAAGCCTCATGTAGCTGCTGGCTCACTCCCTCCTGGTGGGAGGGAGAAGAGAATTGGAACAGTAAAAGGCAAAACAACCTAGTGGGCTGAGATAAAGGCAGATAATTAGGTAAACAAAAGCCCCATGCACAGGCAAAGCAAATCAAGAAATTAATTCACCACTTCCCAAGGGCAGGCAGGTGTTCAGGCACCCCCAGAAAAGCAGGGCTCCATCACACATAAGTCACTTGGAAACACAAATGCCTTTACTCCTAACTTCCACCCTTTCCTTCTTCTTCCCCCACTTCATATGCTGAGCAGGATGCCATACGCTGTGGAATGTCCTTTTGGTCCGCTGGGATCAGCTGTACCCCCCCAAACTCCCTGTGCATCCTCAACCTCCTGCCTTTTGGGATGGGGTTGAGAAGCAGAAAAGACCTTGATGCTGTGGAAGCCCTGCTCAGCATTGATGAAAATATCCCTGTGTTATTAACACTGCTTTCTGCACAAATCCAAGACATATTCCCACACTAACTACTGTGAAAAAAAATTAACTCAGACAATCAATTTGTCAATCAAAAAAAAACAAAAAAACCTGTGCTTCTGTTTTACTTGGCTGCAGCTCCATCCAGTTAGAAAACAAGTACTGCCAGAGGACCCATAAAAACCTATTAGAAAGGAAATTTCTGTGCTATATTCTGATGCAAGAATGTTAACATCGTCTCTACAGTGATGAAATAACAAAATACCTGAGAAATACATAAAGCATCAGATGATAGATAATATGTTCTGAAGGACAAAGAGAAGGAAAACCTGACTGAAAGGAGGTCAGTATCAGCAAGACTCATAGATTTAACTAGTGAGAGAGAAAGTTGCAGAATACACTGCTTGTGAGGGCTGTGGAGATCTTTAGGGAATGTTGGTACTGGCAGAGGTGAAGCTGAGCCTGCCACAAGGTGAGGGGGTAACTTCTCAGCCTGCCAAGGCGTTTTATGATTCTATACAAAAAAGTCAAGCAAAGAAATTCTTGATTCCCCACGGGGCATCAGTTTGACAAGAATTCTTTTGTTCTTTGATATTTTTATCTTACAGTTCATTTGAATTCATAGCCTGAACATTGTCTACCTTCTCATTATCAAAGATTTTTCGTCACTCAGCAGATTAGACGAGGCTCAGGTATTCTTTAGGTCTTTGCAAAGTTTGGCCAGGTCCTGAGTACAATAAAAAAGGACAAGAATATGACATAATATTCAGCTATAGCATGCATGCCTACACACTTAATTAGCAGCCAATCCTCTGCATTGCAAGCATTTAGGGTTATCTAAGATGGGAACAGGAGGACATCAAAGTACTCAGATCCTCCACAGCCTTGTGCTTAAACAATTGCCTGGTACAAAGTGGTGGTGAATGCCTTCAGAGGCAAATAGGTAGAATTTCAGTATTTTATTCAGCAGCAAGTGCAGGTTGCAATGCTCCATGAATGCTGGGAAGGACGAAGGCTCCCCGTGAAAACAAACAGGTCATTCCTGCTGTCTGCCTTGCTGAATGCCTTTGCCTGCAGACTGTATTTTTCCTTGGTGTCTGCCTTTTAAGGGTTCTTTGCCAGTCATTGTTTCCTCATCTTGGAAACCAGCATAGACCTCACTGGCACCTAAATTTCCATTTGAGCCAAGCACTTTCACTCAAAGGCTAAATGCAGACAGGAAAGCAACATCAGACAGAATCCACGCTTGCAGAAGGACTACAAACATAAGGGATTGCATTATGTGTTTACCACTATGTGACAGACATCTCTCTACCACTAACCCTTCTATAACTTATTCTTTCCCCAATATGATTTATACTTTTATTTTAATTTACTTCTCTAGAGTCCAAACCAGTCGAGTCAAGATTTATGGTTGCTTCTGGTTCAAATATGAAATTATGCTATTAAAAATGTGATAATCAGACTATAGCAAGGCCAGAGATTTTGACTGATGGGCCAGAGCATTTCGGTGATCCCTGTTGCATTCTCAGAGCTCCAGCCCTGTGCCATCTGGTGGCTGATTCCCTTGTGTGATCACTGGATTCCCACTGAGCAGCTGGAAATTCACCGTGTGCAAGGAAGTTACCTGCATCCCCCATGGCACTACGATGGCTTTGATAAATGCAAATTGTTTTATCATATAAAACATCTGTTTAAAGGACAGATACCTTTCAGATATTTTTGCTGATTGTCGTGGGGGGAGGGATGGGTTGTCCTTTTTGCCCTTTCTCATTTTCTTTTCCAATACTTTTATTATATAATTGCAATTTCTAATGACTTAATTTTCTAGTCACCTTTTTTAACAGTAGTTTGCTGAGAGGAAGAAATGGCTTTAACTAAAGTGGAATTTAGCTGAATGAAAGAAATTTATTTTCAGTCGTGTGGTGCTGGCTGTACTTGTTTAATAAAAACCCAAACTCACAGCTTTACTATTTTTCAGTCGCATAAGGAGACAAGTTTTTAATGGAGAGATTTTTATTATTCCTAGAGTTACAGTAACAGCAATGTGCAACATGGATTTTAGTCGCTTTCCCCTGGACACGCAGACGTGTTCCCTGGAGATTGAAAGCTGTAAGTAAAGTGGAAATTTAGGGAAGCCAAAGGGACCTCATGGGCACCCAAACTGTCTAATACCAATAATTAATTATACCCATAATTAAACTGCTGCTACGTTCATGGGAGCTCTAACCAAAGTCATCAGACCTCAATGCTAAGAAAAGCTCCCTGCCTGTATTTTTTCACGAGAATTAGATGGTGTTTGCAACAAGTGTTTTCAAAAACCAGCTGTGAGCACTGTCTTGCTAGTGGCCCTGAATGCCAGCCAGGCTGCCCCTCTGCCACCCCACCCCTTGGGGCCCTGGGCCACTTGCCTGCAGGTCAGCAGTCTCCAACAGCTCCTGCTTGCCCAGGAGCCTCAAACACGTGGATAAATGGCCACATGACCTTCATGGCACCATCTGCTCATCCAGGGTGCAGAAACCACGATGGGGTAGTGACATTAATTGCCTTCCTCTTACGCTTCTTAGTCCTATTTCAGATAAAACCAGCTTGTGCCCTTTGTCCCAAGTATGGTGCACATATGAATTGGACAGATTTCATATAGCAACACTTTAAACTTTCAGCTTTTGCGAGTTATTTTCTTCTCCTTCTTAAGCTTGCAATAAGAAATTACAATCTTAATTCTGTTCTAATACATTTATATGTGATTTTTTTTCTCCCTATGTGAAAAGAGCTGCTACAAAACCCATCTGAAGGGATTAACATTACTGTTACTTCCACATGTATTAAAAAATGAAGTAATACTCCTGTGTATATCATAGGCAGAAAGTTGACCTGAGAGTTTTTTCTCCTGCATGCCTCAGACATTGATGGATTGTTCCTCTCGTCACCCCCAAGCAGGTTCTTTCTGCTCAGGCTCTCTTTCTTTGCTTTTGATTTTATCAGGTTTACAAGGAAAAATTTTTCAAGTTCTGATGCAGTAGGTTACTTGACACACATACAATGTGTGTGAAACTATGATTAGAAAAACAGGAGGATTAACAAAAGGTAGCAGGCATCAGTCCTGAGGGCTGTGACAATGAGCTAGTCCACCCCTTGCCACAGCCATACCCATGGCCTAGATGGGTGGCATTCAGGAATTTGAGCTTTCCAGGAGGGCTATGTGGGCACACCCTGGGCTGTGGGGGTGGTAGCAGCTGTCTCAGTGCACTGTCCTGAGTTTGCTCTGCTTCCCTAGATGCCTACACTGAAGATGACCTTATGCTCTACTGGAAGAATGGGAACGATTCCCTAAAAACAGATGAGAGGATATCGTTGTCCCAGTTCCTGATTCAGGAGTTTCACACCACCACAAAGCTTGCCTTTTACAGCAGCACAGGTGGGCAAGCAGAGCACCTGCCAGAGCTGGGGGAAGGAGGGGTGAAAACTGTCTCTCTTGATCCTATGAGTCTTGAGTCTATGGCCCCCTTGGCCATATGGAGGATTGTCCACTGGAGGGTCTCTCTGTGTCCCACCAGACCTGCCACTCTTCACTAACAAACTGGATGTCCCTGCCATATATTTCCATCTTAATGGTCATGCAGTCTGGATCTTCAAGTCTTAAGTTGAATTAAACTCTCTGTTTCAGAGGTTACATTTTCTGGAAGATATCAGCCCAAGAGATGCTTTGACTTTGATAGTTGGTTCAGTATGGAGTTTTTTCTGTAAATTGCAATGATCTGCAGCCAATAATTGTGTTTTGATAAAAGAAAGTTAGGCACTTTTCCCCTAGTGCAGCACCACCCTATCTGAAAGTAGTCTGATGTTGGTGTAACTTCTCTTTTTCATTCTCTGTTTCACAGGGTGGTACAATCGCCTCTATATAAATTTCACTTTACGCCGACACATCTTCTTCTTCCTGCTCCAAACCTACTTCCCTGCCACTCTCATGGTCATGTTGTCCTGGGTGTCCTTCTGGATCGACCGACGAGCAGTTCCTGCCAGAGTCCCGCTAGGTAAAAACAATCTTGTAGCCAGCAGAGCTGAGACAAAGCCTTGACCATCAGGGTGAAATCCCTGGTGCCATGCACTGCCCCCGTGTTTGCCTTGAGGCACAGAAATCAGCTGTGCCATACCCGTGTGCCCCAGGGACAGGGCGTATGTCCCCTCATCCTGTGAACTCTCCTCCTGCCTCGCAGTGCCAGGCGAGTTTCTTTCCCTGTTTGCACAAGATGCACCTGGAATGAATCTGAGAGCAAATATCCCACTCTGCTTTTATTCTCTAAACAGAGACAGGGCATGTGTACAGCCCAGGTGTCAGTATCCTTCAGAGACTTCAGTGAGCGAGAAGGTGAAAATTACTATCAGCAACCCTGACAAAATTTCAGTTTATTGAGTTTTGCTAGAGGAGGGAAGTAGAAGGTAACTCAGCTGAACTGTGCCATGCACTTTAACGTGTTAAATGAGTTTTCATTGCAGTGTGAGGGATTCAGCTTCCCCTTTTGCAGCATCTTTCTGAGAGATGAGGCCATATGTCACAGGAGTCACCATAGGAGCAGAACTGTGATATGGACATAAATCTTCATCTAAAGTGGATGCTTTGCCCTCAGCAAAGTGGTGATTGTTTTTTTGCAGATTCTGAACTCAAGCTTGCTTCCTCTTATTCCAGGCAACACGCGATTTTATTTATTCCTAAAACCATATTCCTCAGTGGAGAGAATATAGAGAGACAAAATAGAGATGGCAACAGAGTAGTTTTTCATGTCTGAATTTAGAAACAGCACTCATTGCCTCAAGACATGGTTAAAAGAAGCATAAGGCCATGGCTTTTCAGAAGATGTAGGCAGTGCCTTAGCAGTATTTTTAGCACCTATATACTCCTATTAATTCAGTCCTTTGTGTTTATCTATATAATTTCAACTTCCAGACTAATCACTAGTGTGACATAATTAGCTCCTGAAATGAGAGGGCCATGGAGAGGCTCTCTCACAGCCAGGGTAATGCTGAACTACAGGGGCTCCTGCCCTTGCTCAGGTGCTCATTGTGCTTACCCAGGGTGTAATGTGGGGCAGCACTGCCTTGTGGGGCACCATGTTCCCTGCTTCTGCTCCAGTGAAGGCACAGACCAGGTGTGAGAGTCAGCTGGGGACTCCTATGGTTTCTCATGAAGCAGGACTTCCCAGGAGAAGCCTAGCACACAGAAAACACAGGGCAAACAGGTAAAAGCAGCAGCTTCGCTTGTGCTGTGGAGGGTTTGAACTATAAGCTCAGGATTGTAGTAGAGATACTCAGAATTGTAGTCATAGAATATCTTGACTTGGAAGGGACCCATAAGGATCACTGAATTCAAATCCATGTACTTGTACCCCTCCAGGGACTGTCCTGAGCCTGGAATGGGGTGCAGCCAGCACAGGGTCAAAGTGCCACTGCCTGGCCATAGGGTGGGAGGCTGATGGCGTGGTGAGGAGCCAGATTAGTAACACCTGAGACCAGAATTAGAGCTGTGCTCACCAAATAGAGGAGAAAACCCCAGCTACAAATCAGATCTGCCTGGACTCTCCTCAGGCAGTGAAACTCATTGCCCAAAAGTGAAAAAAAAAATATTGCAAGGTAAATTCAGATGTCAGGAAATTGTAGCAACTGCTGTACTTGTGATGAAGAGTCTGGTTTGAAAGCATCTTATGGTCTCTTCTGCTGATGTATTTCCAGGGATAACCACCGTGCTGACCATGTCCACGATCATCACTGGGGTGAATGCCTCCATGCCTCGTGTTTCCTACATCAAAGCAGTGGACATTTACCTGTGGGTCAGTTTTGTGTTTGTCTTCCTCTCTGTGCTGGAGTACGCGGCTGTGAATTACCTGACAACGGTGCAAGAGCGGAAGGAGAGGAAACTGCGGGACAAGGTGAGGTTTTCTATCTCCAACGTTATTGCCCCTGGGGAGAGGTGTGGCAAAAGTCTGGAAATGTCCAAAGCTTTGCAACTGCAGTGTGCTGCCCTCAGCTGCTTGGGGAAAATGCAGTGTGTGTAAAAACACCAGCACTGAGGCATGGCGCATTATAAAGATTTGCCATCCATGCAATCCATGCCCAAGCTCACTTCTCTTTCTTTGGAGTCTGAGCAGGCTAACTCCCTCTACATTGCCTGTGTAGATGGGATGGGTCTTAGGATTTTACCTCTGAATATTTTTTTATACTGTAGATTACAGCCTAAGATCTCTCCAAATGGGGCAGGCTTCATACATTCCTTCTTGTGATTTCCCTGTTTTCCTCTGATTTTCTCAGCTGCAATGTGCAGGTCCAACTTTTATTGACACCCTGATACCTGTGCCTAAGCCAAAGGAGCTTTTCCAGACAGCCCTGCTCTTCCCCTGACTGCACCTCTGCCTTGCAGACACGGAAGTGGAGATGGGAAAAGCTCCAGCCCAGCTCCACCGTTTTGTTCTCCCTTTTGCATCCCAGCAGCCTGAATCCCCCAGGCCTTTCCCCATCTCTATGGGATGGAAAGAGGACAGGGATGTCTGTGACCGTGTGGGCACAGCTCAAACCCTTGCTGCTCTTGTCTGTGCCCACAGCCTGCCTGTGCATGCAGCCTACCTCAGCCCCGGCCCATGATGGTGGATGGCAGCTACAACGACGGGGATGTGAACGAGCTGGGCCACTTCATGTCCCATGAGGATGGGGACAAGCAGGACCGCATGATGGTGCAGCTGGCGCTGGGCTCGGAGAGGGGCTCGGCCAGGAGGAAAAACCAGAGATACGTCAGCATGCGGATTGACACCCACGCCATCGACAAGTACTCCAGGATAATATTCCCTGGGGCGTACATTCTATTTAACTTGATATACTGGTCCATTTTTTCATAAAGATTCATAACTTCTGTAGTCACAGAGTGTTGTGATATTAAATGAAAGTACAGTCTCATAGGCTAACAGAAAGAAAATAGAGAATTGTTTTAATTGGAAGACTGATTGATTTTTTTTCCAGGATTTAATTTTTTTTTATTAGAGGCAACTCATCTGTGGCATAAATAATTGTGGAAGTTTCACATGTCAGCAAAATATAGGATATACAATCTAAAATTTTATACTTATTTAAAGATGTGCTATGTTCCTTCTTGTGCCTCACAGGCCACTGTAAACTAACAAGTGACTATAATTGCCAGTTGCTTATATATGGTGCATCCTCCATTTTGTGCCCCTGAAATCCTAATTCTCTGAGTACCCGAGTGCATGCATACATCTCTCAGCTCAGCAGACTGACCATATTCAATACCAATAAACACAAGAATATGCAAATACTTGCATGTTTGCAGGATGAGGTCAGAAATGGTAATTACAAACACAAAATATTCAGTACTGGGAAACACTTTGGCAAGGTTATTGATGGCTACATTTTTCACAGCTTAATGCATGACTCATTAATGGTACTGCACTGACAGGTCCATGTAGCAATACTTTCAGACTTGTGCTTTATCTTAACAATATTTAAAACACAGAAATAACTGTCTTGACTAAGTTTTTAAAATATGATTGCAATGTACATTCAACAAGGAATGAACAAAAGCCAGACTTCCTGTAATGCTGACCAAATCCTCTGGGAAACACAGGAACTCTCCTTGGATCTGCTTATTTGAGTCACTGGTAGTTTTGCTCTTGAGTTTCCTGAGAATGGGTTTTTCTACAAAATGATCCAGTCAAGACAATCTGTTGTCTATGAAAAAAAACCCAAACCACTTCAGGAGAAGCCTCTTTCCTCTGATATAGTCTGGGCATTACCTGCCTCTATAAGCCTGAAAACCTGTTGCAGCCTGCAATGCCAGCAGTAGTTGTACTCGCTTCCAGGAAAATCCAGGTTCATCTGTTTGCAGTAAAAGCATAATAGAAAGGTGCTCAACAGCTGACAAAGCAGTAATAAGGACTTTACAAGAGATACCATGCCAAAATGTTTGGAATGAAGTAAGAAAACAGCTTCTACCGTAAGACAGCAGCTCCACTGCAGACACAGGCACAACACCATCTGCTTTCATGCTACATTGTCTCCCAGCATCCTGCAGCCCAATATGCCCTCAGAGCCACGCCTTCCAAGGCAGAGCTAGGGGACACAGCTGGAGCTGGAGGCAGCTAGCACTGACTTGACTTCAGTCTCAACTCTCCAGCACAGCATCTGCAGAGCAGCCAGTCAGTGTGAATACACTCCATAGGGAATAAGGCAGAATCTGTAATACAGATGTGATAAAATAGTTCAGAATAGTAAGAATCAGTTAAATGGAATCAGGGACATTTACAACACCAGCAGCACCAAAGGTGTCTCAGAATTGTGATCATTCAGTTGTTCTGCTGCTACACAATATACACCTGTGTTCACAAAGCTACCTGGGGATTTGCATTCACCAGACTTTAAAAACACACACACACTCTTTGGCACACAATTACAGAATTCATTACTGCCTGCACAGCAGATATCCTTGTGTTTTGCAGGTGGAGCTACTCTAAGCCTCAGACCAAAGCAGTTGGTCTCCAAAAGGAGAGTGAATCTTCTTATGTGACACCTGCCCTGGCCTGCCTGTTCTGTCACTCTACCATCAGGTGTGTGACACAGTCATTGCAGTTGTTTGAACACTGCTGGTTGTTGTTCTTATTTCCTATGTAAATAAATGTTATATAAACATACTCAGCATTTCTTACAACTGCTAAAATTGTGACCTGAAAAACCACCTACACGCATCTCACACAGCCTACACTCCATAGGTAAGGCAGTAAAATCACAAAAGCTAAAAATCATTGAAAAACACACCCACCCATAAGATAGTTCTACTACTTTTTTCTACAAGTTTTTTTTCCACATGCACATATACTATTATACCTTTGTTTTATCAAGTCCCCTTCATATCATATTATTATCCTGTAAATTTTTTCAAGAGATTAATAAAATGCCTTTTTTTTTTTAAGCTGTAAATGTTTCAGTCAAATTAAAATAGAAATGTCATTCTAGCAAAAGCAGATAAAAGGTTGACTACCAGCTTTGCCCACCCTACCTTACTCCTTATTCTGATGGCACCTCCCCTCCAAATAGCTCCAAGATTTCTTGGGCAAACTTGCACAGGAACGTATTTAGATTCTCAGTATTACAAGAACCCATTTATTGCTACAATTTAAGAATAGCATGAACAGGAATGCCAGATTTTATAGTAAGCTCTTCAGCTCCATAAGAAGCTTAATGTTATGTACTTTGCTGCAGTACGGTACATTCCTTTATAGACTCATTAATCTCATACTACATACATTATTTGGCATCTGATCAGTATATTAAAGGAGATTTTGAAGACACAAATGGGAGCCGGACTTTTGAACTCCCTGACTTTCAGTGGGAACCTAGTTTCTAACTTCCCATACAATTTTTCAAAACTTCCAGCACAACTCCCTGATTCCCCAGCCTCAGTGTTTGGATTGACACTGTTCATTTACTTGTGTTTTATTTGGGAAACTCTAGTGCCTTTTCAGTCTTATATAAATGTGTATATACATGTATTCTATTAATACAGGATATGTCATATACAGTCAGCATTTGCTATCAGCAACTGTACTCATTAAACATATTTACATATGCACTTTTTTGGCTTTTAACCTTTCACTGTATAGGTTTTGCATACAATCATTAACACTCTGCTCCTTTCCACTTCTGCAATAAATCAGAAGTTTGTTCGCTTTTGTTTGTTTCTAGAAACACTTGAAATCACAATAAAACTTCAAATTTTTACAGCATCGTGCATTTTCTACCTTCAAAAGCACGATATCCATGAGTTTATACACAGAGAGCTCAGTAGCTGATCCAGATTAATACCAAGTGCATCCTTAAATCTGGTTATGCTGGTAGGGCTGGAGAGTCCCAGGACTCCACAGGCAGGGTTCTGATAAGAAGTCTGCATGCAAACTCCAGATCGCCATGAAGATGACACTCAGCTTTCCATCTCAGATTGTGTTACGGTCCTCATTCTTCTTGCTTTGGGTGCCAATCTGCAATTTCTTTGAGATTAACCCAAAGCCTGGCCTGGAATGAGGCTATGTACAGAAGGCAGGTCTGTGTGTATGGTGGATAGACACAGGTTCTGCCTGTGAGCACATCTAGCTCAGGTCTAGCTTTGGAGTCTGAAACCTTTTGTAGTCTTTAAGGACAGTGATAATTACTGACAGGGTGAAGCAGCAAGGAGGCAAACTTCGGTCTGCAACTGAGAAGCTGTAGGTATCCCATTTCTGGGAGTGTTCAAGGCCAGGCTGGAGTAGGAAAATAAATTGTATGATTCTAGGAATAGTGAGAAGGCATGAAGAACTAGATGGTCTTTTAATCTCCCTTTCAACCCAAACCATTCTGTGATTTGCTGAAAATCTAGAGCTATCATAAACAACAGCACCATATTTTTACACTATCCTCAACCATGTGGATTTCATTAGGACATTCTGAGACCAACTGGAATTAGCTCACATGGGGAGTTGAGAAAGGAGGCTGAATGAGGATTCAAGGATTTAGCAAATGAAGCCAAGATCACCTGACCTAGAGCTGGTGTTAATCCCACTTCAAACTGGAAGCTAGACCAGCTTTAGGCTAACAGATACTTCAGTGATCACTCACAAGCTCACATTACGACTTATTCCATCAACTCCAACATGCTTTATAATCTTACAGCTGTTTTAACTGTTAAAGACGAACATTAAAACATGTATTTGAACATGTATTTGAACAGCATTAACCCTCACAAACATAGACCAAAATGGAAAGCTTAAAACATCCTTAATCTTACATAATCATAAAAAAATAGGGAGGGGGAAAGAAAAAATCAAACATGCTACTCAAAATCAAGCAGCATCCCAATGTCAAGCATAGGACAAGAAAATTCAATCACAAATTCCTTTATTAATATCAACTCATCTTTAGTCAGTACTTCAATTCCATTTTAATTCCAGCAATGATTACAACAAAATGAAGACACACTTTTTAGTTCAGAGTTTAATTAACTGATCTTGGATATGATGCAGCCAAGAAGTCCAGACAAAGAGAACTGAGAAGGTTTTAATGCATATCAGCTTGTAGGAAACACAATACAGCATGTGCTAACTATGTGGGATCCAAACACTTCATCTTAGAAACAGCAAAGCAATGAGCTAAGCAGTTCTTGCAGGAGGAAATAAAGTCACGTGTGCTAAGGAAATCAATGCACTAGCCTGTTAACCCAGCAGATTTTAATGAACTGCAACTGTGTTCGAAAATTGGCAAGGCAGACTGTAAATTAAAAGTTAAGGACAAAGTCCCTTTGACAAACCTTAGAACAAATGTCAGATGGATTTAGTATTCAACTTACTATCCTAGATACATCTATAGCTCTGAGTCCCACCTTCATCTGTTTCACACATCCATCTGTGAAAACCGTTTGCTAATGAAAGCAAACTGGTGGAAAATTAAAGTGAATATAGAAATCAATTAACTAAAAATACTGAACAGAATGTTAGAGTTTCCCATTCAGAGACTGTTAAAAAAAAAAAGATTTCTGAAAGTCAGTTATTCTGACTTCCTGAGGAATACAGTTTGCCTGCCTTCCTTTCTGAAGCTTACAGTAATACCTGTGCTTAGGAAAACATTAATCAGTAAGTTGCTTTCTCACTCCATCTGCCCACTGACTTATTTTCTGTGTACTCACGAAATCCTTTAACCAGTGAATTAGAAGACATCCTAACATGTTTGGGCACACAGAACATCACCTAAATAAAACTGCAGTTTTATTAATGTCTCTGGGAAGAAAAATAAAGACTAAACAGAGTAACTATGCAACACACAGAAAGGACAACTGGCAAGACTTAACAGATGTACTGCCTAGGACATGGAAAAAAACAGGTTAAAGAAGACAGTTACTGGCACCAGCAGTGCTCACTGCAAGCTCCTCTGAGCTTACTACAAGGCCTCGCACACAACCATTTATTGCTTCATGGCACCACACTTGTAGCTTTGTGACAAAGATTTTCACTGGTTTAGCTAAATTTATACACCTCCTTCAGAGAGGTTAAGCTAATGAAACACCTTGTGTTTCATTACACCTGCATTGCCTCAGAGCAGAACTTTTCCTGCAGTAGTTTAAAATGTGTTAATTTAATCAAATAAACATTTAGCTGCTTTCCAATTTTGTGATGACTTCTCCACAGCACCTTCAAAATTCATTAGGAGGAAAATCAATGTATTTCAGGACAATCAAGATTTACAGATTGCATTCCCATACAAACAGTCCTCTTCCATCGCTAGAAGCTACTATTACCAAAACCAAGTATACTTACAAACATAGCCCCTTTTCTCCAGTGAAACTGGCTCATGTTTTAAGTGTCCATCTTGTCCCAAGAAAACTGACTGACCAGGAATTTCATAAAAGTTTCACAGATCAGATTCAGCATACGATCACTGAATGAAAAGTGCTTATTTTAGAAGAGAAAACTGCCATAGTTCCTTTATAAGGAATATCACTACAGCACTACATTGAAAATCACTGACAAGGGATCTGAACACTGTAATTTATTCAACACTGCAAATTAAAGAGAACATATCTGAGATCACTGTAAGAAAATAATCCCATAGTGAACACAAACATTGAAGCTAGATGAAATTTCACATTTTTGAAAGCAATAATACTATTTACTTCTCCTAAAGTCTAAATAAAATTAAATCGTAATTTCTCCAGCTATGTACTTATCCAGCCCCTACTGGGATTTAAATCCAGCATCTCCATTAAGTCAATCCTACTGAGAGTATTTTAATCAACTTTAGTGTGATGCACACGCTACTACACCAACACTAGATTCTTTTTTAGGTTCTACTGTATTTGTTGGCTCTTCTTCTTTCAGCTTCACTTTTCTAAAGTCTTCCCTCACTTCTTCTAACAGACCTGGCTTGAAAATGACATCCAGTGCTGTCATTGCCAAAGCTTTTGCTGTGCGCAAGGTGTAGAACTGAGCGGTCTGTGACCCTGCAGAAAAGAAAGTAAGAGGAATTTCAGGTTAGATTACCAATAGTAAACAACTTGCTTATTTCATAAGGGATATTTTATAAAATAAGATCGTAAGTTTCAGCTACAAGAACATTTTCTTAAAAATCTACTTGCATGAAATAAACCTATTTTCCCATGCCTCAAAACACTTTTTTGTTTTGCAAGTAGTTAGTTTTCTGCTACTGATATAAACAACTAAGACAGAGAACGGGAAAGCAAGTGTTTACATTATGCTCTTCAGAAAATAAAGTTTTATAAGCTAGAACTGTTATGTTTCCTACGTACTGTGTTTTTTGGAGCAAAAATGAATTTTATCTTTTGGCTTATGTTTAGAAATTCTTCTGAATATGCTGTTATGGATAATCCTTCTAATTTCTTTTGTTTAGATTATAAAATCAGGCTTTTAGTATAAGGAGTGGTTATCCTACCCATATACGTATAACCTCAAACACAAACCAAGAAATTCTACATTTGTCAGCTTTTACTGCAACTCTATGAATTAACAGTAATTGTAATTAACAGTACAATTGTTTCAGGGTCCTTATTCAGCTCAGACCACATCATGCTGGACAAAAGCAACCCTGTTTCTATAGGTATTCACATGTAGTCAATTTCAGATCTAGTACTATGCTTCTAAACATTTACTACACAATAGCTTTGAATGCCAGTGAAACATGGGAAAGCCTTAATTCTGTGGAATTTGAAATATTTCTAATTCCTAGATTTGCTGTAGTGAGCTGTCAGCAAGCAGACTATATAATGATTAAGGATTCCAAAAATAAACCTCTAATCCATTTCACTTCCACTCACCTGCAGCTTCTGTGTACTGCTCAGTATGATTCAATGCATCAGAGCCAATATAAAAATAAGGATGAATCCCAGGGACCACAAATGTAACATTGCCAAAGTCTGTGGAACCTAAAAGCAGCATAGAGATTTTCTTAATGAAAATGTGTTGGGCAGTTTTGAATGCTGTAAGAAAATGCATGATAGACATTCTCTCCAGCCCATCTCTAGAGTATCCTTTGCGCTCCAAATACTAAAATAAAAAAATTTCTAATGAGTCATTATCCATACAATTATCTCCTGTCACCAAGGTGTTTTCCCTAACTAGCCATCTTCAGGTGCTGCTCTGCAGTGTGCTTCTGAACAATGATCAGTTACTGGACTGCAAGGAAGATGTATCAGCACGTTCCTATTCCTTTTACCACTCATTTTTATCAAGCATCTCCTGATAGTAAGCTGCTAATTCAGAAACAGGAAATCTGCAAATCTTGGGAGTGTCAGGCATTTCAGCCTGTTAGAGCCTTTTAGAACTAGGCCCAATAAGTCCTGCTTCTCACCAATATGTAAATATTCAGCATTCTGGAGGGGACTAAAGTAGAAACTATCTATTTATCATTAAACAAAAACAGATCGAGGGTAACTTTTTCCCCCAATGTCTTTTGATTATTCCCAGTTACAGAAATCTCAATGGCACAAGCACCCTTGAAATGAAATCAGAACTAAATTCTAGACAAAATGCCCCTAGCATTTGTAGACAAACATCTGATAGCAATGCCTGCAGATTGTAATGATGATTCTTTCATACCTATCGCTTTTAATATGTTATCTAGCACCTATCTCATGGCCTTTTCTACTGAATATCATCCCAAAGCAGAAGATTCTTCATAATAAATCATCCAAGAGTCTACAACTACATCCCAAGTGTTTTTGGGTTTTTGTTTGTTTTTACCCAAACAAGCAATCCACTCATTATTTGTTAAAATGACATTTCAAAGCTAGAGAAATCAACATATGAGTTATTATGAAATCCAGGTACCAGAGGAAGCATTGTTTTGTAGCCAGGAAAAATAGGATGACCCACTAAGATCTCAATTAACTTTTTGGGGGCCAGAGACTCAAGAATTTGTTTCTTTAGCGATGGTGTATAAAATTTAATTTTAACACATCAAGTAGCCTCTATATCATGATACTCTATGAAGGGAAGATATTGCCAATGCCTTAAGATTTAGTAATTAAATGATTGAAGAACACAAATTTTACTTGGAAGCCTATAGATATTGAAAGTGAGTCCACAGAGTCTACATGATGAGTGAGGACAAGTGTTTGCTATTTATCTTGCTTACAGATAATGGAAACAGTGAAGCTTGTTCAAAAACATCTCCTCCCATAAATTCAGGATGCATTTGAAGAAAATTCAACTCCTGGCACAGCAATAAGTTATCTTCATTTCCAGTAGTCTGTACTACTAAATCATTCTTTGGTCAATCTGGACAGACAAACCAGAAATTCTGCATACTCCAGACTAAACCAAGGGTTCTAGGCCTACCTTACTAAGTCCCAATACACAAACTGCTGCAAAGACTGTGCTGCCCTTTTCCCTACTCTCACTCAGCAAATGAAACATTAGAAATTTCACTGCATCATAGCTCTCAGTCATGTCATTCCTCCTAAATTTATATCCATATTCGATGTATTACCAGTTGACACGTTATTTTTGCTGAATAGATTTAAATTGGGTATTTTCTAGTAATACAGAGAGGCAAAATCCAGGCAGCTTTTAATAAAAATGTGACAGCTAAATCTTTCCCTCTATCAGACAAAATGTTGCACCCTTTATGAGAATAACAGAGGTATGTTTAGAACACCAGTGCTCCAATAGTTTCCAAAAAGACATCTGAAATTGTATGCTTGCTAGACACATACAGATTGGGAATCCTTCTGGAAGCATAAGTAATTGCAGTTATCAATGCAACATACATAAACCTGTGCTGCCTTCAACGAGAGATACTGGAGTTCCAGCCTCTCAAAAATATATCCTGAAGCCTCTTCAGGTCACTGAATATTTAATGGAGTCAGTATTACCACAAACATGAACAGAGGGGAAAACAAAAGATTCCAGGAAACATTTATATACAGTCCTTTGCTTCAAAAGCAGAATTTTCAAATATACGAGAACTTCTTAAGATTTTCTTTATCCGTTTTGTGCACAGGAAGGCAATGACCCCCATGAATACTACATTTTGACCAGATTAAATTATCACAGGCATGGGTACCTCAACTAAGACATGTTTAAACTAAGCCACCTGCTTTAGGAGGTTATGGATATCCTGTAGTAAAGCTACCATACGACCAATAGAAGGAAAATAGGTCCTGGCACCTGGTCCAAGCTAGCTCAGTCTCACATTATGTCACATCCCCCTGGCTGTGTGCCCAGCGAACAGAGCATGGGGCACACCTGGAGTCTGTGGTTTGAGGTACTCAAGGAAGCCCTGGTGAGGCTTATCTGCCTAGAGCGATACCTGGGAGCAGAGCGACACTAATACCCATGCAGAGGTGGCAGCGAGTACGCTCAGCTCTTAACGACTGTTCTGCTGCACAGACATGGAGAAGCAACTGAGCTATCTTCCTTCCCTTTCAACAGAAGGAACTGATATCCTAAAAGAAAACATTGAAAACCACATGAAAACTAAACAGAAACAGAGGTCTTGAAAAAGATGACACAAAATACTCGAAACCCCACCCGCCCAGAAAAGGGTAGCATACAAAGTTCCACTCCTATGACTCTGGAGACTGTGCTTTGTTATCTCTCCTGAATTCCCACTGCAAAAATTCAGAGGAGAAGCTGTGTAAAGAAAATTCAGTAAAGCCTACTGCAGTGTGAGATAAAAAAAAAACAATTGCTCAAGCACGTTTTGACATCTGACATGCAATTCAAGCACAGGATAGTGATACAGGGAGTTTTGGTTTAAGCAAGTTAATAGTTAACATTGAGCATATCATATAATTTACACATGAAAGCCCTAATGGGTGCCTGTGGAAAGTTACTTCAAGACCTCTGAACAAAAGCAAGATCACCAGTATTCATGATCATCCTTACTACTATGGTTTGGAGGAACCAGCGAGCAGAGCTCCATAAAGGTGCACTACAGTAAACATTTTAAGGTTCCTCAGCTGCTTTCTTTGACTAAACAAGCAAAGTAGTAAATCTTATTTGTATTACACTGAAGAAAGAAGGAAGAAATCTGCCTTAAGTTATAATTTGTTTTTAAACACTGTCTTGGGTTTCAATGCAAGATGTAACCACAAGTATGTATTCTATCACCACCTGTTGAAACCAAGTGGAGCAGCGTTCTTTATCTCTTCCATGACCCATCCCTCGTAACTCTGTTATGGGATATCCTCTGTTAATAAGCCAGCTGTTAAATCCAGGTGGGGCAGTTTTCCAGGGAGATATCTTCTTTTAATGGGCCATTGAGTCTCACTGCATGACTGATAAAATTACATCATCCCATTGTGAAATGTCCTATCCAGGGGGAAGAGGAAGGAATTTCCTACCTAGATAAAAATCTGGATTTGGAACATCACAGCAGCCTTTTTTCCACTGGATTCCCAGAGGAAGACCAGGCCCATCTATACAACCACTAGACCTTCAGAGGAAAACTGTACCCTTCTACAAGATCATTGCTTGAATAAAACCACATCTGTCAATCCAAGAAGACTGCAGCCACCATTTAATCAGACTGCTACCACCACCCCGACCAACAATAGGGTGTCAGGTTGTATTCTGACTGTCAGTGTTGGTTGGTTTTTTTTAATAACTGCATTATTTTAATTTTCCTAGTAAAGAACTGTTATTCCTATTCCCATATCTTTGCCTGAGAGTCCCTTAATTTCAACATTACAATAATTTGGAAGGAGGAGGTTTACATTTTCCAATTCAAGAAAGGCTTCTGACTTCCTTAGCAGACTCCTGTCTTTTCAAACCAAGACAATGAACCAGTGTTTAATTTGGAAGGGAAGGAAGAAACAGAAAAAAAAAAAAACATTACCATTAGATGCCAAGAATATCATTACATACAATGTCTCCCCTACTCACAAAAAAGTCTGGAGAGCTGTTCGTAAACACCAAATTTGTCCAAACTTCAAAGATAATCTCCATTTAATATAGAGAAGACAAGTACCACAAACTAATTAAAATAACTTTTTACTGAGAACAGTATTTTCTTTCTAAGAGAAAGGCCTTTAGCACGAATGGGGTAAAAATGGTCATAAACACAGTTAAGATCAGTAGTGAAAGCTAAAAGTATGAGCAGAAGTTGAGACTTGAACAGAGGTCCTATGGGAAGATTCTGAAAAAAAAAGTGTGAAGGATAACAAGAAACCCACCTAAGCATTCAAGAATTCCCATTTCTGTTATAGCTTGGAGACCAAAAAAGTTAAATAATTTGAGACATAGTCAAGACCCAAAAGTGAACACCTACTTGAAGAGCACCCTTTGGAAAACTAATCTGTTGAACTCATGAACTAAAATTAGAGGCGTGTAATTACCTGTTAATGAAAAGATTAAATTAGTGAGATCCTTAAACTTCCATTTATAAATCTCTCCAAAAACTCTCTCTAAAATAATTGTTAGATTCTAGTAGATTTGTTTATATATAAGCTTGGAAAATATTATTGAACGAGGCTCCTAAAAACAAAGTCACATCCCCATTTACAGCAAACCAGGATTCTGTATTTTAAAGCCATAGAATGAGACACGATTCATTACATATTCTCGTGTTCTCAGACTGCTCTTAGCTTTCCATCCTTTCCCCAACCAAACTGTTTATTACTTGAAATATTTTCAGAACTATTATCAGAAGGCGTTTATTGCTTTTCTTACCTGTTCTTAGCTTCTACAACAAATACAGAAACACAGGCCAGAGATATAAAACTTCTACAGAGCTTCAGCTTTGTAATTGGCATTTTCTTCTGATCAAACTGGGTTTAACTTAGCTCTGTTTTGTTATTCTATACCTGCCAGGGTTGATCAACCTAAGCTTAAGTCACAATGAAAAAATGCAGGTGGAGTTACCTGACAAACCATTCAAGATAGCATCTTCCGATATAAAATCTATTCCAAGCTTCTTTCCATTCTCCTTGTAAATTTTCTGCAGGCTCTTATTTGGAAGCACATTGTAGTAATCATTTTCACCACCTTTTATTTCCACCTAGACAAAAACCCCAAATTATTTTAAGTTTTTCTCCAGTGTAAGCCAGTTCAATGTAAACAATCTGAAGGCCAAAAAACCCCCTACATATCCAGACTTCAAGCCCAAGGCAAAACAGACATAAGTGCTAAGTTTCTTCCAAAACTACAACATTCTGCCACATATTACCCTCAATCAAAACACAGCTGGTGTTCTGTTCAGTTTGTACTAGACAGCCAAATTTCAGAAGCAAGGATTTCAAAATTTTCTCCAAAAATAGGAAACAAATATTTCCTGTAACAGTGTCTAATGATTTCACCTGCAGGAGCTACTAAACTACATAAACACAGGCTTTTATCAAGCTATATGTCACCTTTTTTTTTTTAGAACGCTTCCCATAACTACAGCCCCATTCATGAACTGGCTTCACACAGGCAAGAAATTTAGAAACAAATGGAAAAAACCTATCAGTGTCAAATTTCAAAAGAGATCTTAACTTTCATTCTGCATAAAGTGCAGTTTCTGAAACTGTTTTCTAGATATAGTGAAGGGGACATGGTAGGAAAACATCTAATGCCTCCAACAGACTATAAAAGTGACATGCTAATATTCACATAGCCCATACCTATTTGTTTTGATAATCACATACGTTCTTTTTACAGCTGAATTAGTCATAAGCTTATAATTAACAAAGCAAGCAGAACCGTCTATCTTAGCAACACAAAAAAGGTATGCATATTGCTTTAACCAGCTAGATGAGACACATTTCCATTTACTAAAAGCAAAAGAAATGAGAATGCTAATTGAAAAATCACTGAGTTGCTACATGAGCCTGCTGTTTAACGGGGCAGTGGACCTAATGACCAAGAATATGGGGAAAAAAAACAGACAGAAGACCCAATACCTGTTTTGCTTGTTTCTACAGGTGAGGTTTGCCATCAAGCCTCCCAGGTCTCTGAGCCTAGCAGCACTGTCTGTAGGATAGAAGCATCACCCACAGCAAAACAAAAATAAATTACAGGGCACTTAAAGAAATTGAATGTACATCGGATCAGGCAGGATGCATCCAAGGATGCAGAGTAAAAGAAGCAGAAATGCAGTCTGGGAGCTACCATTTTTTAAGTGTCACTGAAACAGAGGGACGTTCCAGCTCACTGAACAAGAGCTAGAGGCCAGATCCTCTTGAAGGGCCAAGAGGAGGGCCTTAAAAACTACACACTCCTCAGACCATCCTATCCCCAAGTTCCCAGAGGGATTACAGAGCAAATAAATCCTCCTAGAACTCATGCCCAGGCTCAAGAATCATCAGGTGATTGTGAACATCCAGCACACAGGATGGAACTCATTTAAGAGCACATAGTTCATGACCAAGCCTCGCTTTGCATGACAACATGTCTGGTTCACATGACACAAGACATGCAAGCTCCAAGTGTTTTATAATCAGTGGCACAAAATACCACATTGCTGTTACTTGAAGCGCTCATCTGCAACTGAGATTGGTGCCATTAATATTTTCATATTTTTATTACTGATGTGGACAACCTCTGTGAGGCTACATCTGGTGCTGTGTTTGTTTGGTTTCTCCTCAAATCAAGACTGGAGCTAGGCCAGGGGAAGGCCACCAAGATGATCAGGTGGAGAACACGATGTACAAGGACAGGCTGAAAGAATTTGATCTGCTGAGCCTTCACAGAACAGAAGGTTAGTGGGGCATCTTACTGCTGTCTAGAGTTACCAGATGGGAAGAGTACAGAGAAAGCAGAACCAGACTTCTCAGATGTCAAAGTGATGCAACAAGAAGCAACAAAGGAGGTTCCCATTGGATACAACAGAGTCACAGAGAGTTGATGTGGGAAAGTACTTATGGAGATCATCTTGTCCAGTTCCCCTGTTCAATCAGGTTGCCCAGAACCATACTGAAGCATCTTTTGAATATCTCCAAATATGGAAACACTGCAATCTCTGCAGGAAACCTGTTCCAGTGCTCAAGCCATTGCAGCATAAACATTAGGAAAACCCTTGTTCACCATAAGGTGGGTAGAGCACTTGTTGAGAGGTGGCAGAATTTCATGCTTGGAAGTACTCAAAAGTCCACATGACACTCAGCAAACTGCTCTAACTGGTCCTGCTCTGAACAGAGAATTAGATCAGATGACCTCCAGAGGTCTCTCCCAACACAGATTCTTCTAGGATTCTGTGGCATTCTATTTATAAACCAAAGCTTTCTTTCAGGATACAAAGCAACAGAACAGCAAAAAGTGTAACAGTAATTTAGATTTACTTCAGCTAAACACTATGCAGACAAAGTAAATTTACATTTCCTGTTCCGTGTAACAGAAACCCATGACAATGAATATATTCTTACCTTGCATCCTGTGGCCACTGCTGCAGATTTGAAGCAATTTTCAACCTTCTCTGTCAGAACAGAAAGCTCTTTCCTTGAAGGAGCACGCAAGTAAAACTCTAGCTCAGTGTAAGAAGGAATGATGTTAGGTTTTACACCACCATTTTTTATTACACCTGCAGAAAGGGAAAAGTAGTGCTGTCAGTGTTAAATGCAATTTCTTAATCTTCATCTCTGTCATGAAATTCCTGAGTCAAGAACTATAAAAACATAAACCAAAAAAACAAAACATCATCTGAGCACGAAATACAAAGACTGTAAAAAATGCAGTATGTGGACAAAGTTTCCTCATCATGTCAGATTACATGGAACATGTACATGTCTTTCAGCACAATTTCACAGCTTTCTTTGGTTAGACATTTGTTTTACATCCCAGAGTCAAGCCAAACTAGCATTTCTAATTAATCCCCTAAAATTCAATGCGTTGGAGTCATAAAACAATCCGTCTGCCAACAAGAAAAAAAATTGCTGTAAGGGATTCCAACTTTTAAACGTTTCCTCAATTACAGTGTTTCCAACTTACTTTGTGAGCTTGAAGAAAAAGAGAGTAAATTGCATTTCTCAGCAATATCGGAATAATGTATGTATTGCAGTGCCCAGAAAGTTTCATTTAGATTGCTCATATTAATTCTTCAGAAATACTAGAATGTATAACACATATAGCTTCAGTCACAAGTGTAGTTTAAGTTGAAAGTGCTCCCTCGAGGAAATGTGTGGCTAACTACATCTTCTACCATTATGGCATCAAAAGCACTACGATAAACGACAGTAATATTTAGATATTTTGGTAAGAACACCCTGTAGATCCCAGTTCCACGTTAGATGTCATTGCACAAATAGCCAGTTGCTTCCAATAGGGTGTTTTCCTGGCCTTCTACCTTTAACTTCTTGTACGTGGAATTAGATTTGTTTTCTGTAGAACCTGAGAAACTTCTACCTTAAATGGAAATATTGCAGGAGTTACTGAGGTCTATCTGTCTCAGTTAGACCTGAAGAGATAGCACTAATTTTAGGCAACAAAACATATCTTTTGGTGCAGAAAACCCATTAAGATTATGAACTTCACCTCCAGTCTCAAACAGTCAAAATAAAAAACAGTGTAGAATTAATCCAGTATCAGTATTTGTCCAGAACAATAGGAACAGCTCAGATGAGAGGGATAGACATCACAGGAAAGGAGACAGTAAGTATTCATGCAAATTTGCATGACACATACCCCTAACGAGTTTTCTCAGAACAAGTAGCTTCATGAGTAAACAGCTTTCACTTGTCTTGTCCAGCACAATTGTAAATGGAACTGCATAGAGTCTGAATAGGTCTATAGTTATATTTCAATACAACTGCAGTATGGACTGGACAGCCCTGAATTATAAGCAGGCTGCCTGCACACTATTAGTAGCACCCAATTTGCCCTTCTGGATGGAAACTTTTTTTTACAACCTGTTTAATTCAACTTCTTGGGCAGGAAAAAAAAAAAAAAATCGACATTCCTGTTTTCAAGTGGGCCACATATACTCCATTCATAAGCAGGGAAGAAAGATAACAATCTCAGATGAACTCAAGACAACAATATTTTAGTACACGAAACAGTGGTTAGAAATTCTAGACTTTAAGCAATGGAAATTATTTCAGCTTTTGTTAGTGGGTTAACATTACTATTTTTAGGATCACTTAATTCAGCCACTGATTATACTGAAAGCCTGCACAAAGTTGTAAAGAAAGCATTCCTAAAATTCAATCTCACTCTGGCTGCTTGCCCTTTCCCAGAAGTAACTTAAATATTTCCACTTTGAAAAGCCAGATTTATAACAGCAGTTTTATCAAACAAAAATTTCAGTTTTGCTGCTCTTCAGGAAGCATTACCTCTAGAAGGCTTGTTTAGATACTTAGATTTTATGCTAACATTACCCATGTCACCTTTTGAAACTACAAAAAAATCAGTATTTAGGGGTTTAGGCTTAGATTCAACAGAAGACTTAGGCATCTTTAGCCTTAAACCTGCAACACATGGGTTGCAGACACCTAAACTCTTAATCATGTGCCTTGTTTGAGACACAAATAGGACAGAGGCTGTGCCTGCTGTCTGAAATTCATTTGGGCATGCTGCACAGCAAAACTGCAAACAGCTTCATCTACAGTCAAAAGGATTAGGACTCCATCCAGATATCGTGGAGAGAAACACACACACTGTATTGTATACAGCACAAGCAGCCAAGGTACATAATGATCAGCTCAGAACTTCTGGAAGGATTTTTAGCTCATAACAAGTATTCCAAATAAACAGCTCTACATTCAAATGTCCTGCAGACTGGCAGAGTTTCTTAACTTCAACTTGGACAAAGTTGTGTTGGGTGCAATAAGGAGCCCTGGGTTTATAGCTAAAGGGCAGCTTCACCTCACCTTTTGAACTTTACTTTACAGGTAGAAATGCATGATGTTGAAGGAGGACAATTCAAGTTTAATGGTTAACTTCTTACTGCAAAACAGCCTTTCTAATCCAAAACCAACTAGACACTAAATATTAGAATCCAATGAACATCAAGTTGGTTGAGCTACTAACCAGGACAATAATCTTCTGCCATCACTTGTTGTTTGTACTTGACCAAATAAATTTCACCCCAGACCACCAGACTCTTCCAACAAATGCCATCTAATCAATGGAACGTCTACTAAAAAAAAAGTGATGCAGTAAGTAATACTTCACTTTTTGGAAACATTTAATCTTACACCTCTGCAAATCCACATATATTAAGGAGTCCAAGGCCATGTACAAAAATAAAGTTTGCACTTTTTTCTTTTCTTCTGAACTGCAACTTCAAGACTTAAAAGCAAATTAGTTCTGGACACTGACATGATTTTAAAGATTGCAGACACACCATTTAAATGAAACGGTGCTGTTTCATAATATTTGAAGTGACTACACTAATTTAGTGCTTTAGTGCAATACTTTAGAATGTGTGATATTCTATGTTAGTAGTTCAACAGCCTAAACTCTTACTTGCTGGACATTAGGTTTAATGAAGATCTCACCATGAACTCTCCAGGTCGGTTTCATTTGCTGTCTTAAAACAGACAGATTGTTGTACGCAAGAACAGCAGCATCTAATGCATTAACTCCTTCCCAAGGATAAGCAGCAGCATGAGAAGCTTTTCCATAGTATTTCACAGTCACACTAGGAAATAAAAGGATTGCTTATTTGTTTCTCATTCACTGAAAAAAAAAAAAAATCTTTGAAATGAAAAAGTTCCTTTTGTTCCCACAAATACATGTTATTTAAATTTTGTGCAGCATAACACCAAATAATTTACCTGGCACTAGACTGTTGCATAGTTAAACTATCTTTGAGTGCAAAAAAACACTGAAAGATTTCTAGAAAACCAGTAAAATTGAATTATACCAAGAGCCTGTCAGGCAGGGAGTTACTGGTAACATCCCATTATATAGCCTTTTCCTGAAGGGTACATTTCACATATTAATTAAATTTCTCCATCACTTTTTTTATACTGCCTGACTCTTCTGAGACTTAAAGTTACTAACACTTGTCTCAGAAGATAACAAATCCTTTTCTCTGATGCAAAATTGGAAGCTGAGTGTCCTAATTCTTGTCAACTAAAATGTGTACAGTATGCAAGATAACAAAAGCACATAAGATCACATATAACCCATGTCTAAATAACAAAAGTCAAGTTTTACAAGCATGGGAAAGCACAGCCTACTGTAAAATACACATTATTATGCTACAGCAAGGATGTTCTCTCCTTGCACTCTTCAAAAAAGGTGGTAGAAAGGCTTGCAACAAGAAGGAAATCTAATGCAAAGGCTGTCCTCCAACTACACAGAAGTGTATTGCACCTCAACATGCCCAGTAAAAATTCATGCTTTGCTTCACCTGAGGGCCATTAATATTAACCTTACAAAATAATTTAGTATTTCAGACTATATGAGAACTCTTTACACAAAAGAAAAATATTAAATAGCAACATCTACATATAAGGTCTCACTATTTATAAAATGCACAAAACTAAATCTGTTTGTACTCCATACCCACTCCTTTACAGAAGAAACTCAATCTTAAGCATTCCTCCCACACCAAGACACAACCTATTTCTTATCCAGGACCAGATATCCCTCTGTCTTGCACAAATGCCAACTTAAGCAGTTATCCTGAAGTGACCCCTTGTGCTCAGAAGTGTGCCACAGCTGCAAGTTAACACCAGCACTTGAATTCTGGATAGCAAAGAGGGAAACAATGCAGTGTACTGTTGCAACAGGAAACATCTCTTACTACTGCTGCAATCCAAATTAAGCATGCCTTTTTCTATCCCCAGTAACCTTCCAAGGCAATCACAGAACCTGTTCTTTAGACGATGAGTTTTACTCAAAATTTATTATCATTAAGAAATATAAGAAACTTGACAATTAATATCCCAAGTATTAGACTGCAACTCCTCAAATTAACTCACGAAGGTCCCTTATTCTCAAAAAATAGAAGTCAAAGTACAGCAAAAAGTCATGCTGCAGTATTATTTTCCACAAGAAACATGTGTTTCTTATTACAAAAATGTTCTTCCAGCATTCCTTTACTTGTACTTCTTTTGCTACACAAATGCCACAGACTCTCAGAAAAACCCAAGAGATTTTGCAGAATAGTAACACCCTAAGCCAGTTTAAGAATACCAGCAGAAGAATGTGGATCCTGTTTGACCAACAATAAACAGGCTGATTAAGTGAAGGGTAAGTGAATAAGAACCAGCAAACTTTGGCATGTATTCACCAGTTATCCAAATATATTAATCTTATTTCAGGCACCACATAGCTTTCAGAATTGCAGTTACATGTGCAGCAGACACAGCAATACTAGCAACTTAATGATCACCAGTCCTTAAACTCCCTGCAAACAACCAAAGATCAATTACAAATTACAAAAACTGTCTTTGAAACTTCATAATTACATAAAACATTACAAAGTCAGTACTTCAAGCTTTTGGAGATAATAAGTTGTTTCACTGAGCGCTTCAATTCCATGCCTCCTCCACGTTCAAAGGTTTAAAGGCTATCTAGGACTTGCATTCCACCAACCCTGTCTGTTTTACCATGAAACTTGGCAGTAACAGAAGCAAATTATCCACTGAAAATAGCCTTGGTAAAAGCAAAGTGGTCAGTAAAATCAAGCATACCAGAGCTGGACAGTAGCACAACCAAGCTGAAAACTGTTCCCGGTACATCAAGGATTACAAAATTAGTTGTTTAAATAATTCAGAATTTAGTCTGAGACAGTTAAATGTAATACTTGAAAAAACTGTTGCACTGGAGGGAGTTTACTAGTGTGGTCTCTCCTGGGATCAGGAATCACATAGCAGATAGAATGTAACATAAAACATAGGAACAAAATCTGCTGGTAGACTCCTGCTGGGACACGGTGGAAACAGACGTTTATAACACTAAAAGAAGAACAGCATGGCCTTGCAGACTGGCAGAGCAAGAAATGAATGAAGCTCCAAAATATTTTATAAAAATCATGTACTTAAAGACCAAGAATTTGCCTAAGAGTTGATTGCTTGAAAATGACTGAAGAAGTCTCAAACATGCCAGCTATCTCCAAAATTGTAAGGAAACACTATGGTCCCTGCAGCAGCTGAGTAAGAGCTAAGGCAGTTGCACCTCATGTACTGTGTACAATTCCGGGGATGCACAATCAGCAAGGTGTACTTTAAGACATGTCAAGTGACTCAAAGCACAAGTAAGCCAGTGCTGTCTCTGAACATCAATGCTAATCAGAAGACAAGGTATAATTTTCAAAGAGTTATATGTCTGACAAAAAAGGCAGCTGTGTGAGGGTAGGACTGTTGTTCATCTTTACACTGGGGGCAAACATGAAGGAAAGACAGGTACTATTTGGATGAAAAACAAAAAGTTGATGTGAGAGTTAACACACACAACACGGCCGTTACTAAATTTAGCGTGGAAGTTACTACAGAAACAAACTTCAGTCATATTTAGCTGGCCAGTTCTTTTCAAAAGGAGGAACCCTGAAACACCTTCCAAACGGATTAAAATGCATAGAGGACCACATGACTGGCATCCAGGAAAGCACAGAACTACGACCCTTGAGACCCTGCAGCTTCATCTTTAAATTCTACTTTAACAGACAGCATAATCACACGAAAAGAAACGCCTAGAAACATCAGAATAAAAAATGGATTTTTAGCATACGTGGAAGATTATCTCAGATCAGCCAGGGATTTGAGCAGTAGGCTGAACACAGCCCTCTCGAAGAACAGCTCAGAGTGCCGTTCCCTAATACTAACCTGGCTCCTTATCTGAGCGCAAATACCTTTGTCTGAAAGGCAAGGCTTCAGGTTCAGCCACTGCTAAAGTAGATCCCCTTCTCAGGAAGGGGACAAAGGCTATTAACAAACCACCTCTTTCCACCTGAACCCACACACTCACTCGTGCTCGGCCACGTCGGGCAGGTAAGCAGCGTTTTCTTGCGAGGGGTGCGCCATGAAAACCACATCCAGGCCATCGAACGCCCCAGCCTTGATCAGGTCTATTTTGCCTCCTCCTTGCTCTTCCGCGGGCGTCCCCAGCACCGTGATCTGCAGCACAAACGCACAGAGAGAGTCAGGGGCTGTCAGGCAGCGCTCAGCACCGCTCCCCCGGGAAGGCTCCCACCTGCACGGCCGCGGGCTCCGCCAGGCTCTCCAGGGCGGCCTTCAGCGCCAGCGCGGCGGCGGCTCCCACCTCGGCGATGAGGTTGTGGCCGCAGGCGTGCCCCAGCCCGGGCAGCGCATCGTACTCGCAAAGGAAGGCGAGGCGGAGCGGGTCCTGCGCGGCCGCCGTGCCCCAGTCGGCGCGGAAAGCTGTGCCCAGCTTGTATCGCGGCTGCACGGCCCAGGCGGCGCCGGGCAGGTCCCCGCCGGAGAAGAAGCGGGTCAGGGCGTCGTGCGCCTGGTGCTCCGCGTACGCCAGCTCGGGACGGCTCCAGATGTCGCGGCTTAGCGCGCCCAGACGCGCAGCGTTCAAATCCACGCTCTCGCACGCCCGCTGCTTCAGCGCCTCCAGCGCGGCGGCGGGGCCGCTCTCCAGCGGCTCCTGCGGCTTCATGAGGCCTCGGGAGCACCGATCCCCAGCTGACCCGAACCTGCCACCCGCACCTGCCCTCCGGCGCGACACCTGCGCTGCCGCCCCCTCTTATTGCCTCAGTCACGTCGCGGGGCACGCTGGGAAGTGTAGTTCATAATCACGCCCTGGTCTAAAGACGGCTCTCAGCCGGAACTCCCCGCCCCAGCATGCCTGGCGCGGCGCCCTCGGCTACCCGGCCGAGTTTAGCGGGGCCGCTGGGATATTTCTGGGATTGTGGAGGGAATTGGAAAGGTAAAAGTAGGAAACTCACGAGTTGAGATAAAGGCAGTTCTGTAGGCAAAGCAAAAGCCGTGCACACAAGCAAAGCAAGGAATTAATTTACTGTTTCCCATGGGCAAGCGGGTGTTCATTCATCCCCAGGATAGCAGGGCTCCACCACACCTAGTTGTGATTTGGGAAAGACAAGCGCCATCACTGCAAACATCCTCGCCTTCCTCCTTCTTCCCCTGCCTTATATACTGAGCACGATGTTCCATGATCTGGAATGTCCCTTCGGTCAGTCTGGGCCACCTGTCCCGGCTCTGTCTCTTCCCAAACTCCCACCAGCCTGGCAGTACAAAAATCAGGAAAAGCCTTGGCTCTGTGTAAGCCCTGCTCAGCAATAACAAAAACATCTCCATACCATCATCACTGTGTTCACCACAAATCCAAAACACAGCCCCATGCCAGCCATTGTGAAGAAAATGCAGCTCCACACCAGCCAAAACCAGCATAAGATAATACCTTTTATTAGAAAGATAAATTATGTTGTGGAAAAATTGCTTTGTTAAACTTAAGGCCTTGGTGTGCTTCAGTGGTCTCAGACCTCCTGGTGGGGAGAGGGTGGTGTTAAAAAAGCTTGGGAAGAAGGACGTCCCACTGATAGTGGATAAAAAGAATGCAGAATTTACAGGCCACAAGGATATTTGGCAGAACTCCCACGATAAGGAGGAAACTGACAAAGCCAATTCAGCAACTGTGCTGAAATCAGCTCCAACTGGGTGAAATGTAATTCTGGCAGAGGGAGATGATAACCACCAACTCATGGCCCCCTGACTCAAAAGAAGGGAAAGACTGAGTATGTGGACTAATTAGCACAAGAAGAGAGGAACTCACTTGACCAATAGAAAATAGAACACTAAGTAATAGGAGAACTACATAACTTGTAGTGAAGGAACAATCAGGCCTTTGCTAAAATGTGTAAGTAGTGAAATGTTTTGATGGTGGATTTGCCACCCAGCACCTCTTTTTTGTGCAGAAGTACAAATAAATCAAATACCTGACTCTGAGTGTGGATTGGTCTCTTGCACACTGGGTGAAAGAACCTTATTTGGCACAACATGCTGATGGAACACATGCCTTGTTACATGCGTGTGTTACCATCACAACACCCAGAGATTGCATTCAAGTGCAAGGGGTGCTGTGGCTGTTCTGGGCTTGAAAACACCCTGTCTTCTTCAACATCTTCTTTTTTTTATCCAACCAGGAGCCCTGTCTGACTGGATTTGGGTTTCATCTTTACATTTCTCTGGGATTTCTGCAGTCTAGGCCTATATAAAAACTCCCAATTAGTCCCAGCTAATTGGAAGTTTTTAGGTACAAGCTGCATAGCAAGGAACCTGCCTATTGAACTAAGCCATACCTTACAAAAATTGAAGTCAACAGGAGCAAAATGACAAATTCTGGTTTGTTTGGTTGGTTTTTTTCCTTTATTCGATTAATTACCAGAAATTTCGTTTTTATCCATTTATCCACTGTATTCTTTCTCCATGACTTTTCTGTCAACCGGAGAGGTGCTTTGGTGTGCTGAACTGCAGGTTTCTCCTTTCCACAGAAGATAAGAGAGGTTCTTTCCTTATAGACACCCAAACTCCACAGGACTCTCGGTGACTCTGAGAAGAGCTCAGGCTCCCATGCCTTACATTTGTCATGAGCTATTTTTACCCTTGCAACATGCTATGACAAGTATTATGGTTATGGTCTGTTCTTTCCCTCCACCCCCAAATTCTTCCGAGTAGAATAAAGCCATCAACCAAAACGTGCTGAACTTAGTTTGAACTCTGGATACATGTTGAACTATCCTTTTGAATACATGCAATAAGTACTTGGCAACAGCTGAGAGGGCACATACTCAGAAAAGGGTCACATAATTCAGATCCGTTTGCCAAGGGATTTTTAGAGCTGGAAGCCCTTTGGGGCAGGCAGAATGTCCCTGAGGATAGGGCCAGGCCAGCATTCTTTAGGAACAATCACTCTAGGCATACATCAAGCTCAATCACTTTTGTACTCATGGAAAATGCTGGCTTTCACTTTAAGTTTTAGTGAGGAGGGGAAAAAAACATGTCATGTATTTTTTCTTCCCAAGTATTCCTTGAGGAATACTTCATTCCTGGAGGCACTACTGTTCACTATACAGTTTTGTATTTCTTCAATAAAAACAGGAGGTCCTGTTGAACCTGCACAAACTCATTTGGGAAACTCTATGTCTTTACATACCTGATCAGTAGTGTGGTATTTCAGCTGAGGATGCTGAGCCTCAGAGCCACAGCTAACAGGAATGGTGAGGCTTGGCCACAGAGCAAACTGCACTGTGGCAGCTGCCTGCAAACAAACTGGCTGCTTGTTTGGAGGACTGAAGGAGGAGTAGAGTGCACAGGAATGCACTTTCAGTGCACAGCATCTGAAAGTGGGATAAAGTTAGCACTGGCTCCTCCAGGAAAATTTACCACTGGTGAGGAACAGCTAAGTTACTTTTAGGGATTATGCTATCTGCTCACAGTTGGTGGTTTTCCTTTCCAACTGAAATATCTCAGATAATCAGAGGGTTGAATTACTCACGTGACCACTGTCTCATTTGCTTGAAATTAACCTTTAGAATATAGTTGGAATCCTCTTTGTCTGCTATGAGGATTTGTGAAGCCTACAGCACTAAGATAGCCAATCATTTTATAAATTTAAGCATTACAGAGTTTATGCCAGCTTGAGAGTTGCAATTTGCATGTTTGAAAACTGGTAATATGTATCATAATTAGTGTTAACCTCAGTTACCATAATAATGAGTATGTTATTTTGGTATGTTCCAATTCACAATCCCAGGTAATTTGCACACTCTGTGTGCAACCTGCAAGTGTGGTTCCTTGAGAGGGAGTTACTGACTGGGAGAGTTTCCCTCCATACCTCCTGGAATGTGCTCCTGCTGCTGCTTTTCTTGTGTGGGTCCAGCAACCATGTTGCCTTCAATGAGCTAATTCAGTCAGTAAAAATCTGCTTAGAAAAGAAAAATGGATATTTTTAATCTGGAAACAGTTTTGCAAGACACACAATAGGTCTCTGTTTCCAAAAGTTCACAGTTTCAACATGATTTTCCCTCATCCAGCCAAGAATTTGTGCCACTCACTAGCTGCCTTTGGTATTTATGGGACCTCTACCTGAGCTGATGCAATTCACTAAAATGGCACAAAAATAACTTATTCAAAAAGTTTGTTAATTTCCTGTTGGTTTAGTGAGCTAAATTGGGCAAAGATCCACAAAGAGCCAGGACAAGGAAGTTGTAGTGAGACTAGGTGTGTGGAAGCATGAGCTGCTCAGCCAGCTCAGCCACTCTGATAAATCCTGCCCTGACAGAGCTGCTGGGAGCATCATTGTCAAGGACAGCCCACAGAACTAAAAATAAACACAGCTGCAGCATGTGTTAAAGCAAAATGGGGGGCTTGGTTGTGAGCAAAGCAAAGAAACATCTTCACATAAGGTGAAGACTAAGCAAGGCCATAAGAAATTTTAATCTGGCACAATAAAAACTGTGCTGTGACTCCTGAAATCAGACCAGTTCAGGAAAGACAAAGGAAAAGGTGTAAAGTTCTTTTATTCATAAGAAACAGATGTATGTTAATGAGGCTTCCATTCCTTTAATAAAGAGCCTTTGCACTCCTATTCTTTTTCCTATTCTGTCTCTTTGTCAGTGTGTGTTGTTTGTGTGGAAGAACCACTGGATATTTATCCCAAAGATGGCATGATACCTTTCAAATTAGTGATAATTTTCTTGCTCCTTATATTAGAAAATTTCAGGTCTCAGTTATTACACTATCATGTTTTTTTTTTCTAATTTAGGAGAAGGCATCAGTCTTTTGACCTTTTATGTTGATTTGAAAATTCAAAGAGGAAGAAAAAAAATTTTATTCAATACCTTTGTTTTCTATAGGTTGTGCTTTGGGTCATGATTACAAAAATGTTGTATTATAGTCAGTCTAAATTATAAGTTTACAACATGAAAAACGTATAACCATAACATGTTGTTTTCTAAGACAGAGGGAAAATATTGGTCCATTTTTAAAAAACGAGGTTAAAAATACTATGATGATATTTTGATTGTGCTAAACAAATTATAATGGAGCATTAGACTGTTTAAAGTAGTGTTACTCTATATAGGAAATACAACCCAGGCAACATTTCTTTGGGAAAAGCAAGAATTTTGCATATATTTGTTCATAAATACACAAGAACAAACCTCACAGCTGCTGATTCAATTCATATTCCTGGAATCAGGCTGTAAACAAATGCTTGTATTTTGGTTTTGGAGGGTGGATGAAGTTCAGTAGCTTTCCATTGGTCTAAAAGAAGGAACATCTGTTGTGGCCATAAAAAACTGGATGATCAAGTTTACCACATCCCACATTAGCAACATTAGGTACTGAGGTTGAAATCCAGATCAGACTGAACTCAGTGAAAGTTTTGCTGTTAAATTCTGGGTGGCCTGGATTTCAAGCCAAAATCCAAAGCTTTGCAAACAATAGCACAGTGAGTATTAAAAACAAAAGTAGGCTGTTGCTGTGTGTAGGAGCTATACACTGGCCTGCCTAAGATAACATTCCAGCCTAGTTTACAAATAGCTTTATATTAGGAAGTACATATCAAGGCATACAATGCTACAACATTGAATCCTATGTTTAAAAAGAAAGCATGGGAAAGGCTTCCTTGGTCAGATCACAGTATCAGTATCAACACAGAGTAGAAGAATTTTAAGGAACTCGGGAAGAGAAACAACTTGAGTCACTGTCTCTTTTAACCATTACTGGATCAAGGATGTCACTACATGTCTTTTACATTTCTTATTAAGGGAAAAAATGCAGGGTAGGTGGGTTCAGAAAAGTGAAATCTTCTCCCTGTAGACATATCATTCCCACCACTTAAGAGTTAATCACAGAGAGGTCAAAAATACAGAGCAGACTGAGACAGAAAACATGAGGTTATTGTTCCCTCTTAATGTCTGGTTACATCACATACAATACTCAGAATTAAATCTGAATCTCACACAGTGTGTTTTATTAGCTATTTGACTTGGTGGTTAAGGCCTCACCATTTGCCCAAATGCTGTGAAGCTGTACCAGAAAGGTAAAAGACATGCTTAGAGCTCAGACACCCTCCCTGAGAAAGCAGCTGTGGCTATTTGCTGCTGCCCCCAGTTCTTTGTGCCTGCCAAAGATGCCAGCCCCAGCTCTGGTGGCAGAATGAGACACAATTGCCTCTGAGCTGTTTCACTGCAAAGTCCAAAAGCTTAATTCAAGCTGCCTCCTCCCCCCCGGCATTTTACGCTTTAAACACTGGATTTTATCCTGAAGCAGCTTAGAGTTATCTGTGTTCTCAGTCTGCTGACTCCTCTATGTGGGTGGTATCCTCTGGGAGACAGGCAATAATATTTTAAACCGACACAGTTATTTTCAAAACAATCACTTCCATGCACCATTAGCCACAGAGGCTGGTATAAGCTTTGCCAGCTTTAGACTGGTTTAACAAACAGTACTTTTCTATCTGATGCAGATTTTCATTTGCACTCTGAAAGCTGCAAGAATGCAGCAAGGGCTTAGCTGTAGCTATTTTTGTTTTTTTAAAATTTTTTTCCAGCTGAGGTGAGATTGTTTTAACAAGGAACATCAGTTAACTCCAAGAAAAGTTCAAAAATTGCCTGACTTAAGCATTGCCAATTAGAGCAGATAACTCTACTTAAAAAAGGCAGGATTAGATAAACTTAGATTTCTTTCTTTGGTTTGCCTCTCTGAAGACTTATATAAAACTTATCAGCTACTCTGGGTCTCTTAGAATATGCACAGCATAATGTAAACAGAGAATTAAATTACTGATATCCAAGACTCTTAACACACAAAACTTACTGACTGCTTGCTCTCTCTTTCACACTCAAATTTTACTTTTGTAATAGCAAGAAAAGTGTCAGAGATTTTATCTCAGCAGAAAATGCCTTTGAATCCCTCTCAGTCCTCCAATAAAAAAATCCTGCCTCAACTATCCTCTTTTGTTTCTTGTACTGTTACATTTTCATATCTATTTTAATCTGTGATATGGTCATTATTTCACATTATATTATAGGTCAATTTTTATATTTATGTAATTACTGTAGTAGCAGCATCATTACAGTCATATTGCTATCCCAGTTTGAAAAGACTTGTGATGAAAGCAGCCTGATCACATGTGTCTCTTCAAGACACTTGATGCTAAAACAGCTCCATTACTGACAATATGAGCCTTTTTTTGTTTGTTTTATTTATTTAAGTATTATATTATTTGTTATATTATATTTAGTTCCTTTCTTCCTTTAAGAGGCAAATTTTTCACATTTAATGACAGGTAAATTCAATGGTTCATTTAATAGCATTGAAGCCTTAAAGACCTAGAAATAAAACAATTTGGAGACAAAATTAGTATAGGAGGTAGTATAAAGGCTGGTCTTTATTGGAAGCTTCCAAGGGACAGATATGGAAAAATGCCCACCCTGCACAGGGTGAATACAGTTTTATAAAGTTTATCAAATCAGCATAATTGACGAGAATCCCCAATTAGAAAGCGCAAGTGATGAAATTATTGCCCCCTTTGGTTCCACCTCTTCTGTAGCCCTCCTTTAGATAGGAGCTAATCTTTGTTTATAAATATGTGTCTCACAGAGCTGATTTCAGCCTTGGCTCCCAGGAAGAATCAAGATAGGGTCCTTGGACCCCTCCAGGGCTTGGAGCCTCTGGAATGTGTTTTGTCTTTCTGCACATCAGGGTAGGGAAAAGTACTGGAGCTGGCTAGGAACTATATAACTATACAGCAACAATCTACAGAACTACAAATACATACCAAAGCAGTATAAAGCAAAAATCATTCTGGCATCAGATTGACTTACTAACTGGGCAACGAACACAAACAGCCCAGAGTGGAAGGAAAAGCTGATGATGAGATGTGAAAAGCTTAAGGCTCTATGGCTGCCAGCTCCTCATGAAAGCCTGAGGTACCTCACGTTTGGGCAGGAGAGGAGCACGGCAATGAGCAGGGACTGCAGCTTTCCCACTGTGCGTGTGCTGACTCATAGACCACAGCATGGAAAACAAACACACAGAAAACACGGAGGCGTGTGATGGCCACAAACTGCAGCTGCTCTGTCCATTGCTGTTAACTGCCCTCCACTGCCTCTAAAAGAGAGCTAATCCATCCCTGAACACACAAGACCAAATGTTTTCCCTGTTAAATCCTGATAGAGCTGAAATAAAGGCAAAGATTGTTACACAGATTTCCACACATTAAATTGCTTCTCTCAGCTCCCAGTTTAAAAATAGTTAATAACATTTTTCATATTTGCAAACGTAAGTGAAAAATTAAATCTAGACTGTGTTAAACTTCTCAAATAATGAAAAAATCTTATCTTTCCTGATGTTAAAATGACCCTTTAGTTATGCCACCAGTTATTTACATCCTATGCCATTAATGCCACTAGTCTATGCTGCTAGAAAGAGTTTAATTTTGCTATTGATTCAAACAGAACCACAGTTAGGTCCTAGCACTTTTATTCCCTTGGAGGAAGAAAGTCCTTTGCAACTCTTAAAGTTCTTTATTTTTAATACATTGAGGCTTTGAAGTATTACAGCTGTTTATTCTGAGACAGTATCTATTTCTGGGTTAAACAGACAGAAGATGACTACTCAACTCAAGCAATTCAATATACCATTTTCTATTTTTAAATTTATATTTAAATATAGATGGACATTTTCTTCTCACAAAATTTATGTGAAAGTCTCTAGTTTGTTTCGTATGAGTATGCTATTTTGCAGATAGACAGAAAATTTATTGTGTATTTGCAAACCACAGGAATCTAAAATGGATTAAATCTGTTAGACATCACAGATTACTATTAAATACTTTGTTGTGGATTTAGTAGTACTGAGGAGCTATTAAGACAGAAAACCAACAGCTTACTGTGTCTAATTGAAAATCTCTTTACCCTCAAAGCTTTTATATTCTTATTTTTTTAAATCAGAAGTATGATATATTGCATAATAATAAAAACACTTGTATTAAGTGTTGACATTTTCCATAATACCCTGGGAAATTACATTTAAAAGAGTAATTTTGTTTTTGTTCTTGATTTGTACCAATTATGCAAATATAAACACAACAAGCCTTAAGGGTGTTAATTAATAATTATTTGCTTAAAATATTAATTTCAAAAAAATACATTCAAACCCATACTTTATCCAGTCTCAGTGGGAATGTACAAAGCAATAACACAGTAGCTATAACTACTATAGCACACAATGATTTTTTAGTCTTTTTTAAATTTTAATTTGTAGTATCACAAATATAAGCAACACAGAGTATGTTTGCACTCACCATGTATACTTCTAGGTTTACTGCTGACAAAAAGAGGTTTACAGGTACAGTGAATGTACAGGTATGTTGGAATTGATATCAGTTTTCTGGGAAAAAAATAAATGAAGAAAGAGACAAATATATTTGTCTACAGGGCTACACGATATAATCATATTTCTAATTTACAATACTATGGACTTTGCTAATTTTCTACAGATAACTCATGAGATTGCAGCTGGATTTCTTCAAATCAATGTAACACATGTGCAGAACTTTGCCAGAATTTCAGGGTCATTTCGAACTTGTGCAGTTATCACTGTGAAATGAAACAAATATGTTTTTGTGTTTTTAAAATTCAAGGAAACAAAGGCATCCAATATATCCAGAAACCCGTGAGCTGACAATTGCAAACAGTGGAGGTCAAACTGTATTACTGAACAAGCTAGTCCGATCCGTTTTGGTTTCCACTAATGGTTAAGATGATTCCGAGGTGAAGTCATATATTGCCCAATGATATCTGGCAAACTTAAGTAATGTGTTCTAGTTGTTTCCAGCCCAAGAGGGCTTGATCTTTAGTTACCTCAGCCTGTTTGTTATTGCCTAGAGTTAAGCTGTTTGTTTTAAAAGCACATTTTAGAGACTCTGAGCTGCAGTCTGTTGGGGTGCTTTATAACCTTGTTACTAACAGCCAGCTAGTGGCAAAGAGGTCAGGGCCAGTTCCTTTAATTAAAAGGAATCTCCTACATTCTCAGGCACAATGTTCATGTACCAATGTCTGTGTATGCTGTACTATGTTTTATGTATGTTTTATATCACACATATGCGAGTTCCCCTCTCCTTACCAATGCTGCTTACTGTACCACATACCAAGGATATTTGTTATATTTGTGTGTGATGCCAGTGTTGCAACCAGGTGGACATGTGCCTTTCCAGAAATCTTCCCGTGGGTAGCTTGAATGTCGTTACTTAAAATCAGGAGAACTAGTTTTTTGGTTTTTTTTAAAAAATCATCCTCACAGTGTGTGGGTAATTCACAATGAACAGGCACATGGCAGAAAGCTGAGAATGCCATGCAAGGAACTTAAAGACAACTATGGATGTGAAATACTCTTCAATTCATATACTCACTGTTAGAGAACAAGAGAAGCAAATTTACCTGCAGCCTGAAAAGACCCACTGTGTACCTCTCTGGGGACTGATTGCTTTCCTAAGCTTTCAACAAAGCTGCTGGAGAAGCAGAAAGCAGGTCATGAGGACATGAGCACCTCTGTTGAAAGCAGTATTGCCCAGGATTCACCATCAGCAAAAAAATCAGGCCTTTCTTGTTGTGTTCCCTCCCCTCTCAGCCATACTCACCTCTAGTATATTACTTCAAGACCTGTACTCATTTGCCCCATGTGTTTGAACAAGCTGTTGTGATTAGTAGTCTCAGTACATACAGCAGCTAGGTAGAGCAACAGGGTATTAAAAATACATGTTAAACTGCACGAGACCACAGGGAATCTGGGAACCTCAGTGGATTTGAAGTGTCAACAGATGGCACAGGATGACCTACTTTGGAATAAATAAATTTAAAAAGAAAGGGTAAAGTTGTTCTGTCAAGGGGTGCCTGAGCTGCAACTGGGAAGCTGCAGAGCTACAGAGCTCAGGGGCCCAACAATGAGGTGTCTGGAGGCTGCCAGCTGACTCTGCAGCCCAGGCATCATTAGTATGTGTTGGCTGTTCAGTAGCCTACTCAATATGTGCTGGTAATATTAATCTGGGTTTCCTAGCAGCAGGTGCCTCTATCATAAGATTTTCTAGCCTGATTACTTTGCAGATTGGCAGAAAGTCCAAGGTTTGAGTAACTCAGAATAGCAAAATTAAATTTTCAGCCCTAGCAATGTCTCTTCTGGAGTCAGGCTGAGTACTGATTCTGTGGTATCATCTTTTACTTTTAAAGGATACTTATGAAAAAAGGACTTCATTCTCCAAAGGAAATAATGCAGCCCAGTATTTCAATCATTCCAGACTTTCAATCAACACCACACACACAAAAGCAATTGTCAGATTTTTCAACTCTCCTCTTATATTTGCTTTAAGGTATACACCATCTATTAGCACTACTGCTAATTTCAATGGGAAAATCTCTTAATTGTGTTGTTTCTATAGCATCAAGTGTCCTCACTCTCCTCATCAGCTATTTTGTAAATGTCACCTATCTTCATTATTGTATCTGGCCTTTTCCAGAATGTCTCTTATAAAAAGAGCATATAAATCCTTACAGAAGTATGGAAAAAAACCAAACAACAACCAAACTGGATAACATTGTCTATTATGAGACACAATGTGCAGACAGGTCAGATGCTTTACTGAGCTCTGCTTGTGGAGTAACATGGATGTGAAGCTCATAGTTCCAGCAGGTATTCACTTGATGTTATGGACAGTTAATGCAAAACTGCTATTTGCTACATGGCAGAGAGAATGAGTTGTCTTAAGCCTGCTGAACATCCTGTTTGTAGAACAATATAACCAATTAATTATGCAGTATAGATAATTTAGGTTTTTTTAATCTGTTCAAATTTCTACAATTTAAATACATATAAACACTCAGTTCAGTTATGAATACAGTGTGTGTACTTGGCATCCTGTGTGTAACATAAGGATATGCTTTCCCACCAGTCTGGGACAAATCCTTTTAAGGGACACTAGACTAAATAATCATTTGATTTTAGACGACAATTCAAGAATCAAAATGCTTCACACAAGACCCATTGTGATTTTTTAAATCTTCTTATTCTTTTAATCCTGTTCATTCTTAAACATTTTATATCTTTCAGCCCTTTTAACTCAATATACAGGTAACAGGGAAAGATTTTAAAGCTTTCCCAATCTGTTAGCATTATGGAGATATATTTATACTCTCTGACAGGGAGAATCCTGTATGACAGGGAAAGGCTGAAGGCATTCAGCCATCCAACCCTCTGCCAGGCTCCATTTCAGATGATCAGAATTGGCCCTGAGTAGCCCGGCCTGACTTAGCAGCCACCCCTGCTGTGAGCAGGAGGCAGGACTGGAAGACTCCTGAGGTTCCTTCCAGCCTGAATTACCTTTTGGTCAGGTATTGGGAGCTACTGTTTGCTTTAATATGGTGAGCCTTAGCAAAGCAATTTTTCTAGAGTGCCAGAGGAATTTTCCAAATCTCCAAATGTGCAGATGGACCTGCAGCTCTCCCCATGGTGTAGGTTTTCAGCTTACATGAGAAACATCTCAGATACCCCACCTTGGAGCCACACATCTTCTGTGAAAGAGAAGGAGAAATTATTATAACTCATTGATATTCTCAAAACATACATCTCACTTCCCACAATAGCTGTCACATCTCTTTCTGCTCCTTCACTTAATACAAACCATGAGCCATGGCCACTGGAGGTCCCAGGGAGGCACACTGGCACTGCAACCACATCATGCTGTGCACCTTCCCATCAAGCAGGCACAAACCCTTGCTGCCCTCCCATGGCAGCAGATCTGATGTCACCTCCTTGGCTGGGGAGGGTTAGACACCATCAAATCGATGGCCTGCAGCACACAACATGTTTCTTCCTGCCTCAAAAGGATGCACAAACTTTGGATGAGTACATCATTGAGGTGATGGTGTAGGAACAACACACCCTTCTCACAAGGAAGGTCTCACCCTAGTCCATGGGGTAACCACCATCTATCCATGTTTGCTTCCTTAGTGCCCTTTGTGTAAGGGGAATGAAACTTATGAAGGTGCATATGGAGTGTATAGGGAAATAATCAGTATCTTCATGGTTAGTGTGCAAACATAGACCTTTGGTAAGGCCCTGAGCAGGAACACAGGTTCAGTACTGGCTCGATTTTGTTCTGAATTGTCACATAACTAAGTGCACTCACTAATAGAAAAAATAAGGATATGTGTAAGTGTCTGTAGAGCCAGGTCTTTGACTCATGGTGACACTTTCTGTGACTGTAATTCGGTGTGCATGTTTGTACTTGCTTTTTCTCAGAAATATCTTTCCCAGCACTTTGAAAGTCCTCTCTTTAGTAATGCAGAAGTCCTGCTGTCTGGACAGGAGACTCATGCTTAGTTAAAAAGCCAAAGAATGAGAACTGTCTGCACATGTGGTAAATGTCCCAGGGTGAGGTGCACTTTATCCCATTATTATGGACTAAATCATTACTGAAGCTTTATTTAGCTTCCTGGCCAGGATGTCCCTAAATTTTTATCTGTTGCATATCTCATTTGCTTTTATCCTCTCCAGATTCTGTGCTTAGACAGGAATACTCAGTTTACATGCAGAATATAGAAAAGTTCTTATGAAATTACTTACAACAAAGCCCTAGATTCACAAAAACCTGTCAGCACCATTTTCATTTGAGGAGAAGGTAGGGATAATGCTGTCTTTTAAGAGTTTTCTTATATTTATTTGGCTGATGATATTCAATTCACAGCAATATTTTTTATTCTTCTCATGACTAATTTGGTAGCACAAATCAAAACAAGAGTTGTCAGAAATCTGGATGCAAAGAAACTATTCTTAAATAGGAAAAACAGTGTTGTGAGGTATCTAGATATAAGACCAAGCAATATATATGAACACTGTTTACAGAATTGACAAGACAGATCAAGGATGCATGACTAAGATATAATTTCTGCTATAAAAAATACTTTAGTTTTCCTGAGGAAGTGCTGTAATAATAGTGTGTTGGGTTTTCCTGTCAGAGTATAGGTGACACTGTGACGCTTCCACAACTGAGATTTGAGAACTGAGATGACAGTCTCAGTTCCACTCCAGATCATTTCCAAGATGCTGTAGATTAACAAGGTAATCAAGGACAAAGTCACAGTCTGAGTCATTATGGGAAAGGTCAAAGAATGTGGAAAAAATCGGTGTCAAGCTCTCAGAAAGGGTTCTCAGGTTCAGGAACTGGTGTTTCCATCGTCAAGAGAAAAATCTGTCCTGGCACAGTGACACTCCAAGACCTCCATTAAATCAGACTGACTGTTCATGTGAGGAAACAGAGTAGGAGGAGGATTTCAGTTTCTGATGTTCTGGACCTAGATGCTGTTCAAGCACCTGTGACATTGAAGTGATGTTATGAGTACCTCCAGAATAGAGCTGAGGCTAAACTGCTGAGTCTTGCAAAACCTGTCAAAAGCTTTGCTAATTAAAAAAAAAAAAAAAGCTAACTCAACAAAAGGCCAGGCTGAGTGAATATGAAATAGGATCCATGCTCTGAAGTGCAGTTAGCTCATTTGAGTCAGGTGAACAGTCAGCTTAGTTTCAGTTTCATAGGGTATTGTTAAAATGCTTAGGTTAATCACAGTGAAAGGTGATGCACAGATAAATTAGACAAGTAATCATCTGGTATCTCATATAGAAATTCTAGTTTAAAAATAAAAATTAAGTATATTCAGTTAAAAGTATTAGGGACATTTTGATAAGCTGTAATATTTTTTGATTCATCTTGTGTAGAGAAGGATTTTCAATTGTGATAATAAATGGCTTTTAGGCTTTTAACTGAAACATTAAACATTTTAACTGGTGTTAGTTATAAAGTATGAGCACAGTCCAAGCATACAATTTGATTGGTTCTAACGTCAGAGTGAGACAGTATATTATAAATAACTTGTTTTCAACAATTAAGATGCTTTTAATTAAAAAGAAACTTTAAAAGCCCTCCTTCTTTTTTCTTAAATATTTTTGCCAATTGAGTAGTAGCTCTCATTAGCCATGAGGTTGCCTGTACATTCATGTAGCAGTGAATCTTAATTTGTCACTTAATTGGCATCTAGTCTACAAAATATACTGCTGAACAATACTATTAAAGTTAAAATTCATCAGGCCTGAAAAAGTATTTTAACTTATTTACATTTATGAATACCATAATTAACCAAAAAAATTACAAATATTTAAAAAAAAAGAAGTTTGAAGGAGAATGAAAAAGCATTGTATTTTATACTTCTGTCTAAGAGCTTAAAGGAGATTTCTTTGGAAATATATGACTTGATACCTATCACTTCTATGTTCTGACTAGGTTAGTACTGACAATATGTACCAGCCTAGATAAACTAGTGAAGTTCTGAAAAACAGAATTGTTTATAATCTCCTCCAAACCTGTAAAAATAATTGCCAGAAATATATATGTCCCTTTCTGTTTGCTGACTGTTAAGTTGAAGCCAGGGTTAGACATAGGTATCTAACTTTTAGGCCCTTGATTTATGACATTCTACACTGTTATGACATATTCTACACTGTGATAAAAGGGCAGGATAGAGAGCAACAATATATAGTTTTATTTACTGAAATTTCCTCCACAGTTGATAAGTTTGCAGTAGAAAATGTGATTTTTAAAAATTTTTAAAACCCCAGGGATGCAGTCATTATTAATATGTCATGAGGTTGTGTTTTACAAAAGACACTATTTTTTAGTGCATTTTGTACATGGTGCCGAAAGTGCACTGGATATTTTATTTTAGAAATTAAGTTTTCCTGCCTAATCCACTTGTTCTAATCTCCAGCTGCCTTTTTGGTAAACCATGAGCTGAAGGAAAACAAAAACATTAACATTTTCTTTGTTTTCTTCTATTCCTTTTTGGTTGCTATTCTTTCATTGCTCTGACGCACCAGTACAACAATAATTCAAAAATATTTTTGCCTAATAAATTACTGCCTGCTGTTCTCTGCAAATAAATACATTACACTGAGCCACAAATACAGATTGAGCTGCTGCTGGCTGTGTTTTCCATCTGCAGAGCCTTTCCCCAAACTGCCTGACGACATTGCATAGATTATTCTGACTCACTGGGATCTCACAAAGCCTCTGCCTAACGCAGGTATTAGCAGCAGCAAATATTAGGAGTGGACATCAACTCGATGAAGCAGCAGAGCAAAGCAGATAGAGAATTTTTAAGAGTGGTTGAGTCTGCATGTGATGAAAAATAAATACAGGGAAGGATTGATTTAATCTGTTTATATAACTGACTTAAAATTAACTTGCAATTAGGCCCTCACCAAGAATTACTCAGTGATTATACCCTCCAGCTGCCTAACACAAGCATGGCTTCTGGGCCAGGCTGTAATGGGGAGGGATGAGCTGCTGCTCCCCAAATGGATCCTTTCGAGGCCCCCCTGCAGAATGTCAAAGCAAGCCACTAGAGGGGACTCAGCCTATGCCCTACGAGGCCTTGACACTGGGTTTTCCCTACCACTCACTTCCTTGGACCCTTAAGCATAGCATACATAAAACTATGTGCATGTGCTTTAAAGACACCTGCAGCAGTAACTCCATCTGCTGAAGCAAATGTAGCAGTGTTCTTTTGCATCGCATACGCACATGGCACATTTCATTTTTTCTGTCAGGAGTAGTGTGGTTTTTTAACATTTTGTCTGTTAATTCTTGTCTTTCCTCCTCACCTCTGTGTCTACCTTGTGTCAATGCTCCCTGGAAGTGAACCAAAAAGTTACTGAATGTGCCCGTGGTTGCTTTGTGTGTAAAATGCGTTCCTTACATTTCTGGCACGGAAATTAAGAAAGGTGGAGGTGTGCTAAAGGTCCTTAAAAAGCCATGTCAGGAAGACTGCCTGCAGCTGAGGAAGGCAATATGGAGAAAGGTTTCTGTGTTAGGAGAGCTCCTTCCTCTGGTCATCAGGTATCAGCTTTCCACTCCTTCACCTTCATCAGTATCTCACTGAAGCCCAGAGGGAAAGCACGTCCTTCCCACATCACCATCTCAGCAGTGCTAAAAGTGAGCAAAGCCCTTCCTAAGAAAATTTTGACTAAGATCAAGGATGCAAGACTTGATCAAGATTACTTTTACCCTTTCCCACATCTTCACATTGTTTTCCCATAGTATTTTAAAAGTAGGGTATGTATGTGTTAAAAATCATATAAACATGCAAAAGTTTGGAAGACTGCAAATAGTCAGTTATAACAGCAATACAGGTTAACTCTTCAGTGTTGCCACAGGAGAGAGGATAAAATCAGGCTGTGTTGCCTGTGCAGAAGTTTCTGTTTCATCTCAAGGCTATTTAAGGAAGTGGGTTGTCCTCTCACTGAGTGCTACTTCTGGGGTTGTGAAAGGAAAACCGGAAAACCTGGGGTTTTTTGGAAGACTGTCTTCTTTAAACACTCTGAAATACACTGATACAGCCATCAAAGCTGGCATGTTTCAGAACATTACTGAGGCTGGTGGCTATGTGATCCAGATGGGGGCTCACCAGAGGGGGTCCTAACCTGACCCCTCCTTTTATCCCAACACTTCCTAAAGACAGAAATTTCAATGTGTATGTTGCTTGTTCATTTTTGTGTACCCAGCTATGGCTCTCCAGAGCTTCAGCATGTATTCCCAATGGCATTGTAGTCAGAAAAATAAAAGAAATAAAAATTCATGACTGAAAAATAAAGAGCGTTGAAAATAGGAGTTCAGTAGAACTAACAGTGCACAGGCAAAGTTAGTTGATCAGAGTTATCTCTGTGGACAAAGTAATGGCACCTGTGTTACCAGTTTCTCTTTATTAAAACTAACTTAGATGCAGCAAGAAGTCACATGGCTGCTGTTGAATTTGGTCTCAATGGCTATAAATTTGAAAGATGACCCTTGACCAAAATGAGAGAAAACACAAAGGAGTAGTGTACACTCTTACCTTAAATCGCCTACAACACAATCAGGTCAGAAATGTTTGGCTAACCGTGGAACTACCACTGAACATTCAGCCAGCTGCTGTCCTGCAGCAGGAGGCTAAGGGGGTTTGGACACATGCAGCAAGCAGGCTGTATGTGTGACAGGCTCTCAAACAGCAGACCCAGCCTAGAAAATGATATAAAGAGCCTTGGTTCATGAGTGTCAGAGCTTCAGACTGCATTTTCATCTTCCTGGCATGTCCTCCTGCCAGTGACCAGTCCATGTCAGACCTCTCAGACTTCCTGAGCTCTGAGGAAACAATGCTTAAACTCTAATTGTTTGGGGTTTTGAGTTGTGTTTGACAGATTAATTCTATGGTAACTGTGTGGACCAGTACATCAGTTGTTTCTAGTCCTCCAGGCTACCAAGTGACATATGTTATGGTTATCAAGGTTTGACAGGTGAATTCATATCAGGCTGACAGGAGAAATCTCAAGAGAATCATTGCCTCTTGTAAAAATCTAACTGTCCTCGAGGAAAAAGTACATCCTATCTTGGAGGAATTGTACCCAGAACACAGCAGAATAAATGTGGGACACTCAATTTGATTTTTCAAGTGAAAAAACATACATGTATGGACACTTGCCCAGAAGTGAGGGAAACTGAGAATGGTTAAACGCATTTGGGACGAAATACAAGAAAAAAGACACAGCTGCAGTGAAAAGTAAAGAAAACACTTGGGGAAAGTGATGGGAAAGCTTAAGGAATTAAGGACTGGCTGGTGGTAGAGAGAAATTGGATCCCTCGCAAATTGCACGTTCTCTCCTCCTGGAGGAAGATGGTCTCTCTTGGGAAAGACTGGGCCTCTCTCTTCCTTCCAGGATCAAATGAAAGGCTAAAGATAAAGCAAATGTAAACTCAAGGAAGTGTGAGGATACTGCACATGTCCATGGCCTCTCAGCCAGCTGCTGCTGCAGCATGTTTGTACAGCAGTGGAGAGCAGCAGCTAATGAACAGAAACTGTTGACTTATCATCAGCCTCCCCACTGCTGGTCATGAGCAGAGGACAGTGGTGTGTATAGATTATATATTGTATCAAAAGGTCCAAAAAAATGGTTGAGAAAAGTGTAACAGTCATCTTTATTGTGCAAATTACTAAAACTATCATGTAATAAAACTGTGTGCAACACAAAACCTAGGTGCATCCTGATTTAACTCACCAGTCCTATCAAACTACAAACATTTCTAAGCAGAACCTTGTATTAACTGCATTTTCCATGCTATACAATGAGACAAGGAAGACTTGCAGATCACACACGTGGCAAACTATATGTACTGGCAAAGGTAATACCTGGCTGGACCTCCAGACACTCTATTTCACTTTCTGGGTGAATGAACAGCCTACTGAAGGATCTCAAGCCAGCACATTCCCTTCTGCATGCCTTTTTTCCTAGCTGTAAAACATGAAGGCTTCTAACACTCAGTAATGTACATACTTGATCAGGCTACTTCTAAAAAACCGTGAAAAGCTGAGAGCAGTAAGCACTTGTGCAGCATTTGGTGACACTGAAGCAGTGCTGACCATTAAGAATGCAGCACTAAGGTGCAATTTCTAGTGAATAGTAGGTACTGACCAGTCAGAGAAAAAATCAGTTACAAGATTTGTCATCTCACATTGTCATTCTCCAGATGGTCCCAGTCAAGGAGTAGAAGCAAACTGAGTTTAATCTAGCCATTAAAATTCCATAAATTTGCAGTAACATCAGCTATCTCAGGAGAAATTTTTTTCTTGCACTATCTTTCCTTCCAACATTAAACAATGGTGACTTCTACAGTGCTTCTCTCATCTCTTAGTTGACCTTGTTTTTCAGGGTATTTTTTTCTACCTCTCACCATTTTTTCCCTTTTCACTCCTAGTACACAGGAGAAGGGGCACAGAAATACATCATCCCTTTTTTATTGCTTGCATACAAAGAATGTCTGAAATTTGGACAAGGTCTATCAATTTACTACTCCATTAATTCCTACAATGACCTATTGCTATTCTAAATATGATAACCTGCAATTTCTGAATATCCTGATGCTAGGAATGAAACTAACAGAAGCTTCATGCTGTATACATATAAAAGCAAATTACAGATCTCAAATTATGTATCAGTTTAAGTAAGGGCACACCTTATTCTTTGTTGTGCAGCTATGTCATTAGGCAGTAAAGAAGACAAGAAGCAGAATAGAGGAAAGCCTGACCCTCTATATTAAGCCCTTTATTAAATGTAGCTCTAGGTCTTGTTTCAGGAAATGAAAAACAAAATAAATTTTATTTTGATGGCCATTGCTATCACCACTTATAAGGACATTGGCAAATTAAAGGGTTCAAAGGCCTACTTGATGAAAGCATACCACTTCATTAAAGGAGCAAATGGCATCTTTAATATCAACAGCAATCTCCTCAAAACCTTTTGCTTTATGACCTTAAGAATGGCACAATGGCCATGATGATTACACCACTTCTTGAAATACATACAGCTACTTAGTGAACTACAACAAGAGTCAGCTAAGTCTGACTGTATATGAATGAGAAATGTCCTGGATCCTCAAACTCTTCTTCTTCCAGGTATAATTTAGGGAAATTGCACCAGTTTACTCACCCCTGGCAACCTACACTGTGAGCACACATAATCAACCTAGTTCTCAAACTGAAGAAAAAAGTTTATGAACAACTCAGACTAAGTGATGCGTGTGATACATCTGCCACACACTTGTAGTAATGTCACTAGGCTAAGATGAAATAAAAATACCAATGCAGCCATCCCAGATAGTCAAGGCTTTGCAAAATCTGAAGGCCTGTTTTTTGGGAGTTGAACAAATGAAATAATATTACCCCATGGGAATAAAAGAGAGAAATGCTGACTTCAACACAGGGGGAGACTCTGCTACATGTTTGTTGTGCAAATTAATTCCTCAGGAAACTTTTTCAAATTCAGCTGAATTGAAGTTGACCTTCCTGTCTTAGCTCTAATAACATTCTCCTACACTCTCAAAGCAAGCCAGAAAGTTCACAGCCTAAAAATTGCTGATAACATTCTATTGCTCAACTTCAGCACTTAGGTCCTTTTATTGGATAATGTATTTCTCCTTAATTGATGGATATGCCCTTCATCAATCTTTTCTAGTAAAACAGCACCTAAATATTTATTTCTAGCTATCACAAATATTTAACACTGTGGTTCCTGTTCAACAAGGTAGCATCAGTTTTTCACAGTAAATGTTTACATTTTACAACTTTACCTCTTACTTAGATCACAGCCTCTTTCAGGTAAGAACCAGCCTATTCCGAACAGAAAACCATCTTAGAAATTACAACCAAAAATAAACCCCCTTAAAAGCTCAGTCAAGCTATAATATGAAAAGAAGTATTTAAAGAATGCATTGTAAAATCAAAATTCAAAGAGCTCAAGGAGTTGTAGAATAAGGAATGTGTTTAACTGCATAATGGAAGTGTCAAGACTTTCCTTCCAGAACCTGAAGGGAACCTGCAAGAAAGATGGAAAGGGACCTTTTATGAGAGTATATAGGGACAGGACATGGGGGCATGGCTTCAAACTGAAAGAGAGTAGGTTTAGATTAGACATTAGGAAGAAGTTCTTTGCTATAAAGGTGGTGAGGCACTGGAACAGATTATCCAGAGAAAATTTGGGATGCCCTATCCCTGGGGTTCTCCAGGCCAGGTTGAATGGGGCCTTGAGCACCCTGGTCTAGAGGAGTGTCCCTGCCCATGGCAACAGGGTTGGAACTAGATGATCTTTAAGGCTCCTTCCAACTCAACCCATTCTATGATTCTACGCAGAAAACAAAGATAAACTTATTTTCAAAATTACAATGAAACATAACCTATAATCTTTAGGCTTCGTATCATCTATAGAGCTTTGTACTTGATTTCAAAACTGTGTAAAGAAGAAAAAAATCCTCAAGTGTGATAGTTATCAAATGTTTTATAATGCAGAAGCTTTAAAAAAATCTTAAAGTACTGCTTAAAATGACACACCTTGGAAAAAATATTAATCAGATGAAATAAAATTAAATTTACCATCTCATATGCAGATTGCTTAACTATTCAGCAGAATTCAGCAAAATCTCTGAAGAGATCCTGTAATAAAGTTCAAATGTACATAGGATTTCTAGCTCCTGTTGCATTAGGAGGCAGAAACATTTTAGCCTTAGTAGAGCACGGAGCCAGCCATTATTAATGAAGCTATCTAATGGGCTGAGCCTTAGCCACACATGAGAACTCAACAACAGATACTTCTGTCCTCCATAAGAGCCAGCTTTTCAGGACCATGAATGCATAATATTTAACTGTTCAAAAGTAAAGTGGTAGTTAACTCTCAGCTGATTCCCCTGCAGTTCTGAACAGCATTGCACTTGACTTTTAAAACAGGAAGGATTTCCATTATCTAACTGAAGTGCTAATGTTCAGTTTCCTTAATGACCTCAGAAGATTTAATAAGCAATTTATTTAATTCCTGTACAGCAGACACATATCTAGCTGACAACACGTCCACTTATTTTGTTCATTTTCTTCCTTAAAGGCTGGTCACTCTGTAATTTTATATTACACTGCAAACAAGCCCTCCAAATACGACACTAATATTTTGCTGGCTCTGAACTCAAGAAGAGTACATTCATGTAATACAATGGCTCCTCTTCAGGGAACTGGGATAAGGAGTCTGTCAAAATGAAGGAAATATTGAGTGAAACTCCCTGTAAGATGATATCGTAGAAACAAAAAGGAAAAAAAGCAGGCAAGTGACATGTTAAGTGCAGAATATGGTCTGAAAAGATGACCACGTTCTGATTTTCAGCTGGTCATGTTGAAGTGTACGTTGCACTTAGGCCAAATATACAAACCAGTCCGTTGTGCAGGTAGGGGCTCAGCCCAAAGATCTCAGGAAGACAGAAGAATGAAGTGCTCCAACACTTCTGCTGGATTATCGACACACGCTTAATAAGCGTTGGGTTTTCTGCTACTGCTTGGAAAGACCAGATTGTTATTTTACCCTTTAGGGTCCAACAAGGTAGGGGAAGTTTTAAATTTTCAACACTTCATAAGTCTCAACCACCAGCTCCAAAAGAATGGACTGAGGAGCTGAGAACTATTGGCAATTAACATTTAATGAATTCTTTAACCCTGAAGGATATGTTGGCAAATCAGGGCAGGAACAAAGAGGTATGTGACACTGATGAATTTTATCCAGGATCAGAGCTAATATTCACACTGCCAGCTGGGAAGGGTAAGGAGGAGGCTGATAATAATGAGGTAATAATCAGGCGAATAGGACACATCCTTCTGAACAATGCCAACCCACAGGACTGATGGAAAGTCCCTCTTGTCAAGCTAGTTAGCAAGATTCACGGTGACCAGACAAAATTAACCACTGCCTAAAGCTATGGGCCATTGTTAAGGCATTTCGCTTTGCACTTGGGTGACACTCAGGCAAAAGAAAAAAGTGGGGGGGGCGGGGGAAGGCAAAACGACAGATCAATACAGCACTTAACCAAATGTAGCAAAATGGGACTTAAGAGCATCCTTGAGTCATCCTCGGTGGGATTCCAGTGGAATTTTTCTTTGCCTTGACACTGTTCATTAAAAAAAAAAAAATTAAAATCCCACAAACAGAAAACTAGGAGGGGTTTTGTTCATTTTTAGACTAGAAGATGGAGGACACTAAATTATGGAGTATTTAGATTAGGCAGGAACCTGGGGCATTGAAGCCACACACTGACCTGGAATACACAAATACCAGTCTCTTTTGCAAGACAGTGAACCTCTAATTCTTTGGGGGAAACCAAAATTTTTGTATCCACCCTCAGTTTAGAACATCTATAGCCTAATTTTAAAACTAAATAACCAACGTCTATAAGCAAGGCAAAAAATCCTTGGTTTTTGAGCTTTAGACCAAGCTCACGTCAGGGCTTTACTAAGGAATCCTGCCACCTGCCCTGTGCAGAATGAAGTGATGCTGCTCACACTATGGAGCCACCTCAGCCAGATACAAACAGCTGCTTTCTTCCTATGTACCTCTCCTAGGACACCACAGAGTGTACTGTTTTTGGTGGATCCAATGCACTAGAAGGCAGTCAACTGATTTAAATTCACATACTTGAATTAACAGACACACACGCAAAGAAAAACAGAGACATGTATGAGGGGAGGCCAAATTGTTTTATTTAATTTTTTAGTGACCAATTGAATTTTGGCAGAAAGCTCTGCTCTTTTTTTTTTTTTTTTTTTTGGTTGGGTTTTTTTTTAACTTTTTTAAAGAAATCAGCAGTGCTCAAATTGGTGGGTTGGAATTTCAGTCAAATTCCACTTAATTTGAAAAATGAACAGATGAACAGGAATTCCAGATAGTTTCCAGAGCAGAGGGCAAAACTTCACATTTGTATGAAAATTCCATGTTTGTACTTGATTGGGAGACAGAATGTAAAACTATTGTCAGTAGTGCACGAACATTCACATTTGATCTGGAACCTTAATCAGAAAGCTGTACTCTCCTTCTCAAATTTTCATTGCCTTGTGCAAAGCAAGTCAAGTCTTCATGTGTCAAACACACACGTAAAGTTGTCCATATTTTATATACAAGACATCTACCAATCAGGCAGTGCAAAATACATCCTTTCATAACAAAACTAAAATGTACCTCTCAAAGTATGAACAAGAATATACACATAATACAAGATGTACATTATTTACACAACCATAAAAAATATAATACAAGGATTTTTTTTTTTTAATGTGATTGTAAGACTTGACAGTCTTTTGCAATTTTTGTTGCAACAAGGCATGTTTAAGTTTCCTGGATGGAGTTTTCTTTGCCAATTACTCAAGAGATTTTGGAAACTACGCTTGAACTTTTAGGAGAGTTTTCAAATGGACGGCCATCAACTCCCTGTTTTGGTCAGACAGTTCAGCTGTGCCACCCACCCAGTGGCTGGGAGGCTTTGGAAGGACACTGGGAGATGGTGGGTCACTAAACTTTGCCCCAGCGTAATTTTCTTTTTGGCTCACTTCATTTAGGGCAATAGGTTTCTTGGACTTGGCATTTCTGAAGTTCTCTGTATTTTTAAGTGGCTTTTTCTCCTGCTTCTGAACTATTTCCGGCGACACAGAATCCTGCCAAAAGTTCTCTATCTTTTTCGCCGAGGCGATCTTCGTCACTGGCGTGTTACATTTACTCTTCTGCCTGTTCATCTTTGGTTGTTCACACAGGTGTAAGCTGTGAACGGGCTGGCCGTAGGGGACGGCCGCCTTCTCTGTCTTTCCCATCTTGTTTTTTAAGAACTGCGGAGACAAAGTAGAGTCACATCAACCACGACCCCTCTCTTCCGCGTTCCCTCACCGCCCCCGACACTTAGTGAGGCGCCGGGGGCCACCTCGGCAGGGGGAGGGGTACCGAGAAGCCTTCTCCCCGCTCTTTCTCGCTTATCCCACAGCTCATCCCACAGCTCAGCTGGCACAGGCGGCCTGAGGGCGCGGAGCCCCCCCCGGCCGCCATGGGGCGCTGCGCGCAGGGCACGTCCCGCCTTCGCTGGGCGCGGGGCGGGGCTGGCGCGCGGCCAGCGGCAGGGCTAAATCCGGCTTGTTGCTGGGGCGCAGCGCCGGGCGCTCATTGGTGGGCGCAGGGCAGCCAATCGCAGCCCGCGGTTCGACCTTCAGTCCCGCCCCGCCCCGTCCGAGCGTAACGGAAACTCTGCCGCCCCCCCGCCCGCTCCCCCCCTCACCGCTCTGAGGGGGCGCCCCGCTCGCTGTTTCCCCCCCAACCCCGAGGGAAAGGGAAAACGGTCGCCCAGCTCCGGGAGCGGGCTGAAGCGAGAAGAAGTAGCGCAGCCTTGTCTTTACCTCCTTCCTGAGGGGTTTGCCGGGCGCGGGTCTCGAGGGGGCAGGCGCAGGGGGCTCCTCTGGGGGGGCGTCCGTCACCAGGTCGGTTCCCAGCGGCGTCCTTCTCCCCAGCCCGGCGCGGTGCTGCTGGTACTGCTGATAGCGGCTAGGCAGGAGCCCCGCGGGGCCAGGCCGGATCTTTCCCTTCCTCCGCCGCACCCTCTTCAGCGCGGGGCGGCCGCTACCCCCCGGGCCCGCCAGGCAGCAGCTGGGCTGGTTCTCGCAGTTGCTGTCTCCGCGGCGGAGGCGCTGGAGGAGGGCGGAGGGCGGCATCCGCCGCGGGTCTTCGGTGCCCGCCGAGATCCGAGCCAGGAAGGGCGGCGGCGCCGTAGTGGTAACCATGGTGGGACGTGGGTACCCAGAGTTGTGCCGGGGAGAGGGGTCGAGCCCAGGCGGGGATGAGCGGGTCGGGTTGCTGGGGAGTGTCTGCCCGGGCTTTGTGACGGGCTGAGGAAGTGGTGGTGCAACCGGAGCCGCCGCTAGGAGAACATGGCGGGGGAGTGAGGAGAGCCGCCAGCAGCTCCCCGGTGTTGTTACCCGGGCGCGACCCGCCCACTTCCGCCTGCGCGCCAACCGCCGTTCGCTCACGGCGCCAGCACCACCCCTCCCCGCTGCGCCCGGCCAATCGCGGTGGAGCGGCGGCCTCTCGGCCCTCGCTCCAGCCAATCGGAAGCGACACAAACACTCGGGGCCACGCCTCCCTTGGGGCCGCCCAATCCGAGCGGGCACGCCCTCGGCCTCCAAGTCACGGGCTCGCAGTGCGCTGCGGGCGGGAGGTGCTCCACCGGCCAATCGGGATCCACACGAGCAGCCGAGGCCGCACCCCCGGGGGCCCTGCAGCCAATCACGGGAGACGTAAACAGGCGTCGGCGCGCCCCCCGGTGGGCGGTGGCGGCGGGCGGGCACGCGTCGCTCGCCATGGAGGAGCCGGGCCCGGCCGCTGCGCCGCCGGAGGGGCGGGACGAGCGGAGCCTGGAGGCGCTCAGTCTGGCTGGTGGCGGAGGGGCGGCAGTGGCGGCGGGGCGGCAGCTGCCGGAGGGGCGGAGAGCGACGCTGGCGAGCGCCCTGGAATTGGAGGGGACGGTGCTGCGCGAGGGGCGCCTCACCCAGTTCGTAGCCAACAATCTGGAGCGCCGGATCCGGCTGAGCGGCGCCCCGCGGGGCGAGCCTCCGGCGGGGGGGGGTGGGTCCTCCATCCCCGCCATCGACCCCGGAGCGCTGCAGGACGTGGTGGCCCTGGCCGGGCAGGTGGCGGCGCAGGTGGACGAGCTGCTGCGGAACGTGCACTGCGGGCTGCAGGCGCTCACGGCGCTCAGCGTCGGCTGCATCCAGACCTACCGTGACGGCGTGGAGAGCCTGGGCGAGGCGGCCGACCTCAGCATCCGCGCCATGTACGCTCTGGTGGCGCGCTGCGAGGAGCTGGACCGCGCCATGCAGCCCGTGCCCGCCCTGGCCAAGCGCATCCGTGACATGAAGGGCACGCTGGAGCGGCTGGAGGGGCTCTGCAAGTAGCTTCTTCCGCCGCCGCCCCTCCTGTGCCGGCCGCGGGGGCCTGGGGCTGCTGCGCTCTCGCTCCGGCGGCCCAACCGCTCACGGCGTCCGCAGCTCCGCCTGCACGTCCTCGCTCGCTCTCCCCCGTGCGTGACTTGCCGGCATCAGTGGCCAGATCGCCTGTGTTGATCTGGACGAAAGAAAATTTTTGCGACCGACGAAGGAAAAGATCCCTGTTGAAAACCGCGGGGTAAATGGCAGATGGTGCTTTTTAGCTTCAGCTCCATTAAAGAATTTGGATTCCACATGCCTTACGCTTTCTTTTTATTGAGGGCTAAGAGAAACTAACGAGTCTTAATTAAAGATAGCTTAAATCAGATTCAAAATTCTTGTGAGTACCTGCATGATGCTTTCAGGCATATGCGCTTATTTGTAGTTGATTTGGTACCTGAAGAGTTAATTCTCACCTATGTTGTTACAGCAAATAAACTCACAGAACACCACTGTTTCTTACTGGACACAGTTTTAAGATAAGAGTAAGTTTAATACATACAGCAAAGACACTTGTTTTCTGAGAACAGTATAAAGTCCATGGAAGATAATTGAGGTTCAGATAAGCAGAAATCCATAAGCAAAGTTCTAAATAAAAGCCTTCAGATGAAATGTGCTTTGCCTCTACTAATCTTTACAATTTTCACAGTGTAAAAATTTAAATGGCATCACTGTGAAATGACCCTGTTATTTTGTAGTTTGCTTTTTTGTTGTTGTTTTTGTTGTTTTTTTCCTTTCCAGTTGGGAAAATATCTAATTACGTGAGGAATACGAGTACATGATGACATTATGTGGCTGTATGACTGACAAAAAATGACTGCTTTGGAATAATTTATTTGTATAACTTGAAGCTCTTGTATACGCATCACAGTGTGCAGAAGTGATTCTGTTATATCAATGGGTGTTTCCTCTGAGACCTGAGAGTAGCTGAATGCTCTACTCACTAATGTTCCCATGCAAAAAGCCTCTTAGATGATGCTCTTAGCAATCCATTTAGGTCACAAATGTCCCTGTAACAAGATTTCAGCAGAAAAATGATCACGGTGGTCTTATATAAGTGTAATAGTGCTTTTGGTGACCAGCGGCTCCTAAAAACTTTGGAATGAAGGTAGCCAGAAATACTGCTCAAGTCCTGTACCTGTGGTTGAAGAGCCGACAGGTTTACGATGGACAGGGCTTCTACCCCACTGTAATCTCGTTAAAAACATCAAGTGAGGGATGGGCACTGTGATACCCTGTGCTTGTGCATGCGGACCATACTGAATTGCAACAAAATAATTCATGTTAATGCCACCGTGGTTTGCATGATGCCAATGTCTGGCCTGTTCTGAGCCCCTTGGCATGGCCATGTCTTTCCTTTGGCACAGGGGTGTGTTTCATGTGTGGCCTTATAGCCCTAGCAATGGGACAAGACTGGAATTGGGCTTTGCCCCAAGGTAGGGCTCTCTGGTACTGTCTGCTGGGGAGTAGCCGTGGCTCTAGGGGAGGACCAGAGGCCTAACAGAAGTTAGAGGGGAGAAAAAGACCTTTGCTGCTGCGTCCCACGGGCCTAGAAGACATTAAAGATTGCTTAACACCACAGCAACAGCTGTACTTTTAATGGCTTTGTTATTCCTGGGAAAGTTTGAACTCGTCTATTATGCAGATGCAGTAGTTTTGCTAAGTGTGTTTGGTATAAGCCAAGAGTGAACACCAAAGGTTGATCTTGCGCAATTTGTGAGTACTGTTGAAATATACAGGAAAGACCTGCAAGCTTATTTGTGTAGCCACATATGCACAGCTACTCTTCACTCACACAGGCTAAGGTGAAGCCTTTAAAGTGTTTCAGTACACTCCTGGGTTTTGAAAGTGTTTAATTTGCAGTCATCTTCATTCAATGCTAATTCCCTACTAAAATTGTTGAGTCTGTAGAATAAAGTTATTACTTTTATGTTTTAATTGTTAGTGATTAGTTGTTGTTGAGGTGTTTCACTTATTGTGTTTCTTACTTGGAAAAATAATTTGAAAGCTAATTTAAACTCTGCTCTTGCATCTGCACAGAGACTTTTTAATGTGATTGCAGATCTGGTTTCAGTCTAGGTCCTCAGGCAATAATTTCTGACAGTGATGTCATTCATGTGATGAAAAAGGAACGACCGACTAGTGAATTGCAAGCATGAAGAAAGCAGTAATTATACTGTTTGGGTTTGGTTTTTTAATATTTTTCTGAACACATCAGCATTTTTGAAGGGCAGATTTAACTGAACTTGTTTAAGTGACTCCTGTTCCCCAGTGTCTGCTTTGTGCCTTTGCCATTCCTGGGGTAGGCACAGCCGAATTGATGCCAGCATGTTCTGTGCCCCCACAATCGGTATCGGTTGGTAACCACATGGCTGCCGTGGTTTCCAGCCGCCCTGTCCATAGCTGCCCCCGTTGCTGCAGGAATGGTGACACTTGCCAGCATCTCTGTCAGCACAGCTCTAGTGTCAGCCCTGCCTTGAAATCCCGTGTGAACTGCCTGTGAGCTACGTGCAGCTCTGTAGCTTCTGGTGAAGCCGGTCCTTCTGCAGCCATACACTTCTGCACTGCCTTTTTGATCCTAGTCCAGGCTTTCTTGTGCATATCCTGTATTAATGCTAGCACCTTTCAGCTTTTGGATGTCGAGAGTGAAAACTTTCAAGTTCTTTTAGCCTTTTTTGCTTAGTGTATGGAGGAGCAGTGTAAAACCATGTTTGGATTTTCCAAGACATTCAAATGGCTTGCATATATTTCCTTGCTTAGTCACTCAGCTTTACAATTGGTTGCTTTCCTTATCAGCTGCCAAGTGAACTTTCATTGTAACAAGATGGGCAAGGCCAGGGAAGAAAATTAGCAAAATAAAATGATGTGCTTAGCACTAAGCAAAGCCAGATGCAAAATTAGCTGTGGACTAGGAATGACTTCTCTACTCTGAGAACCACCACTGACTCCATTAAGATTTGGCTTAGTCTGATAATTTTTTTTTCAAGTGTAAAGTCTGACTGTGGAAATCCTTTTTTTGATTAAGGCATGGTTGGTCCTGCTTAATTTAGTGCATTTTTAGTCTTCCCTCCTTTGTGAGGTTTTTCTATTCCCTGACTCTGATCCAGTTCCATATCTGTGCTATTTAAAGAAGCTTTACCAGATAAAACCTTACTACAGCTGAAAAAAATCTTGTCACACAAAGCAAGAATGAACTTCACCAACAATTCACCTTTTAGACTTTTTTTCCTGTGTTGCTTAACTGCATCAAATGTTCAATAAGTAAATAGGTCAACTTTGTGTGTGTCTTGTTTCTAAAATGCACAAAATTTTTGGCTGCAATGTGCAGCTTTTTGGTGGTACTTATTCCCATGAGTAAGGTCTTGACTGAGTTACCAGTGTGAGGAACAGCATGAGAGTTGAATCCAAGAGCAAACTTCTTAGCATTACAGATTAAACTATTTTGAAATGGTTTCAAACAGCATGCTTATACTACCAGAAGACAAAAAATTGCAAAGCTTCCAAATTATCAACAGCTCTCCAGAGGAGTAAAATCAGTTCTTCTAGCAAACTGTATTAGCCAAAGAGACCTCTTGCAATAAGGTGTCATCCAACATGAGACAGGTTCTGGCTGTCAGATGCCACACTACCTTGTCCTGATCAACCCTAGTGTGTACTCTAAACAACTCTTAAAAGAACAGCAGATCATGTTTATGATACGGTCACAACCTGGTTTATTGCCTGAAAATTACTTTGAGAAAAGAACATTCCTATCAAAATTATAAATTAGTCTAATTAGTACTTTTTTGTGAGCATTGTCTGTACTTCTGGCATTGTCCCCATCCTGGAACCTCCTACCATGCATGTAAGAGCACGTATGGAAAATCCGTGACACTTCTCTTTTAGAAAGTTTGACGCAGTAACTGCATCAGATGCAGGAATTGAAACACGACTGAATTTCACATCTGCACCTTCAGCTTAGTGCCTCAGGAAAACTTGTTACTGTTGTTCTCTGTTGTTTGAAGCTCCAAAACTAGAGATGTGATCAATGGACTTGAGCCCTGAGCTTCCACCTTAGCAGTCAAGATCCTTGTGCCCCCTGTTGCAGTAACATTACCCTTGTAACAGGAAAAATTATAACCAAAATTTGAAACCTTCCTGCAGTTCTGATTCCCTTCTACTATTTACATGTGTTAGAAGCCATGCAACAAACAAACAAAAAACTCATAACCTCTTCACCCAAAAACTATTAACTGATCCTCTTCCCAAGTCTGAGAGAATATGAATAGGTTTGCTGGCAGGGTTGGACTGTCATGTGCATTGGCCAGGATGCAGCAGCACTGCATAAGTGGGAGAGCAGAAAAGCAAAGGTAAAACGACCTTGATTATTTTCCTAGATTACAGCTACAAAGTGCTGCTTGTTTCCAGAATTTGAGTTAACTTTGCTGTGATTAATTACTATGAAGTACCTTTGTTGAAAGTAGATTTTTATCAGAGAAGGGTAATAATTTATATCAGTGTTTTTATTTTTATGAATGCTGGAGAGGTAAGAATCCTAGAATTTTATCCAATACTGTATTTCTTGTCTCATTGTCACCAAGGAAGTTTTTCCCTTGTTTTCTTTACAGACAAGTTGGAAAAATTCTCACCACTGAACCTGCTTTCAAGACAAAGAGCCATGCCCAGTGAGTTGTTCAGAAGGGTTTAGTTAAGAACTTCTTTGTCTAGAAATACATGTAAATTAAGGGAAAAAAAATTCCACAAACTTGCCTAATCCGGGGTATCTGGTTTGTCAGTGGGATTATTTTACTACACTCAGTAGCTGAAAATTCAAAAATTCCCAGGTTGAAATCTTAGATTTTTAATAAGTGAATTTCTTTCAATATCCTAATATCAGCAGTGAAGTTTACCAGTCATTTTCACTCTAATAAGATTTTTTCTCGTCTGAACTTGAGCTGGTGCCACTCAAGGAAATGCTAACCCGAAAATAAACTCCTTTAAAGCCAAAGTATCATTTGACTTTGTTCCACTTTCTGTTTTCACTGCCTATGCAATTTGTTTACTCAGTGGATTTTTTTCCAGGCTGGGACTTTTCCAGTGACGTGTCCTTAGCTGGAAGGTGAGGGAAGTTTCTCACCACTGAGCAACATTGTGATTTTCCATTTTCCAAAACTTCCTTGTGTGCCATTTATAGTTGATGATACCAATCTAGTTTGGTTTTGTTTCCCTCTTTAAAGAAAGAGATGTGCAACTACAAGCCTTTTATCTCTCCTGCTCCGCTGCCATCAGCTTTCTTTTGTCTGCTGAGAGGAACTGGAAAGTTACAACTGTGTCCCCACCCCCTCTTTCCCTCTCCCCGTTGTTCACCATTTTCGACAGCCACCAGCTGTACCCCATTTCCCCTGGCAAAACCTTGTTCTGGACCTCATCAATTCTTGGTGCTATTCTCTGATCCCACTTATCTTCTGTCTGCAATTGCATGACTTACTACATCTGTGTTACTGTTCTGGCAAGGCACCAGCCTTATTAGCTCAGTTACATCCTCTTCTAGCTGCCCTTGTTGTTTTTCATTCCTGTTTGCCTGAAATTTCAAATGGCTTATCTGCAGATCCTGGCCAAGGCTTCTGCTGCCTACCTGACCTATTCTCTTTTGATGTCATACATTCCTTTAGCCTTTAAAATATCACAATAAATTACCTTATGCTTTCTTTTTCTATAATTGCTTGCTGCTGTCTTCTGCAGTGCTTCTTGTATCCAGAATAGCCACCACCAACTGTCTTGCTTTAAAACCAAGCCTCAGGCACTGGCAAGTCAGAAACTACATATATAGCAGATAATTGTACTAAACAGGAGGCATTATAGAAAAACATCTGTAATTGGAGAGAGTTAGGCCTTATTATTTGGTTCTGATCTATTTTAATTATAAAGCCAACAAATGCAAATAAAAATTACAAACTACTTGCAAAATAATGCTAGTATAACTGTGAGTGCTCTGACGTATCTGATAAGAGAGGTGCAAATCAATCAGCTGCTGCTTACGTAGGCTGCCAAGGCTGGGTTATAGAACACCAAATAGGATGTGACACAGTGATGTGATGCGATATGTGCAAGCCCTCAAAGCAAACTATATTGTTTTTCTTTTTAATCATTGAAACATTAAGTAAATACTGTAGTAACGCTACTGCTAAATGAAATTCTGGTCTCCCAAAATCTTCATTTTGGCATGCATTCACACAGGGTTTTTGCTGACTTTACAAAGAGCTGGATGTATTTTTGTGGAAGTTATGAAACTCAGTGGTATGTGTTTTATTTATTACTTGCAACAGACCTTGGAAAGAAATTGTGGTAAAAAAGGATAGGATGGAATGTTTGGATTACAGAATATGCCAAAGCAGTTACTTTTTTTTGTTCACCAAGAATCATGTGTACATACTTTAGTATGGCAAATCACTTCCTTTTTGACAAGATTATTCATACTGTCTGTGCTGCACACAGACAGTGGAAAAAGTGCAAGACATGACCAAAACACTACATAAGTGATAAAACATCTGTTTCAAAACAAAAATTAATGTTGGACTGTACTGAGTAGAATAGCTGTAAAAAGTCAAGCTTAAAAGTTGTTAAAATTTGGGTTTTAATAATGGTCAGCTGTGCAGATCTTAATAAGTATGTACAATCTTATTTATTAAAATACCTATCCCCAATGATTGCAAAGACTTCAGTCCAACCTAATGCTAGGGTCTGTTTCTTACACTTTAACTGAACTGATTGGGACATCATCAAAGTAGGAGTCATGGAACATGTTTCCCTTATGTGTTAATATAAACCAGAAAATTTGTGTAATTTGTTGATGACTACTGGAAGTTACGTAGCACTGTAAGAATTTTTGGTTGCGGCATTCATTCATCAGCACTTACAGTTGTGAAATCACTTGTACATGCTCTTTGCCCTTGATTATTTATGCTATGCTTCAAAATAAGGGTCAGTGCTTTGTCTCAGAAATAGTTCAGCTTGGCTAACAGACAAAACAAGACTGGGACAAAACTATATTTGTTTCTCTACCAATCTATAAATGAGACTTTGAATTAAGTATCCTGATGATATCCATTTGCACAATATCTGGGAAACAAAATTTTCCTGGGTTGAATATAACACCGTGTTACACATGCATGGTACACATAGGGCAGCATGACTTGTCACTGCTGCCTGCTAGATAGCCTATCTTTAATAGTATGTATTACTTCTATGAAGTAATGCTGGATGATGCAAGCAGTGGGGAGTCCTATCAAAAGGTTTCTCTGTTACACTGCTTTGTGTGTTAGTTTTTTTGTTTTGTTTGTTTGGGGTTTTTTTGTGATCCCTGTTCAGTTCTTAACAGTTCCTCTAGGGAATGCTACTACTGAGCCCTTTTTTCCACTCCCAGTTTTCCTTCCTTGTCAGTGGATTCTTTTTTCTAGGTTATACTGTTGTTCTAAACAACTTCTAAGAAAGTAAATTAACAAATGTACTTTGTGTATACATCATGTTGGCTCAGCCAGTGTGCTAGTAGGCTGAAATACTTGTATTTTGGTAACCTATTCAATAGCAGGTGTAATTGAAAGTGAATTCTCACTGCAGAAGAGTTTTTGCAGTTGCTGCAGAAGTGGCATGCCCTTAGGGCAGAAAGAGATCAGCGATTCCACAGGGAGCTCTGCAAGCTTGGCTCCAGGTTACTTCTCTAGAAGGCAGAATAAAGAATAAATAGGGCAGGTAGGTGGTAGATTGCTTGTACCACCACAGATTGGCTGGGGGACTCTGCGGGGCTGGCAAGTACTCACTGCAGGCCACCCTCTCCTTCAATGGCAGAAATTTCTGTATCTCCAAGATGATTTATGCTGTCGAAACTGGATGCACAGTTACTTATCAGGGTTTTGGATGTAATGGTCCATGTAGAAGAAAATAATTGACATTAAACAGACGATGAATGTAATTGAACCATCCTTTGTAGCTGTCACCCCGTTTAAAAAAAAATTATGGTGACAGTGGGTGTCAGTAACAGATGGAACAAAATATAGCTAGATCAGGAACAATAGGGGATATAACCCTAGTTTGATGACTCCGGTTATCTGAGAACTGTCCTGGGTTTAACTTTTTTTTTTTCTATTTTGCAAATCTGAAGAGACACTACAATAAAATTTCCCCCCCATTCTTCAGTTAAAGTATAAATGACATGTTTTTTTCAAGATCTGGATTAATAATGTCAGTTCTAACTTTAATTAGTTCAGCATTACACATAAGGCTGACCCAGATTTCTTTGGTAGATCACAAAACTAAGAAAATCTGAGGCTCTGTTTTGATATTTGGCTGCAATGCCAGGCATGTGTTAAAGGTGCCTGAGCAGCTCCTTTCCTGCCCAAGCCATGCCCATTTGTTCCTTTTCATCCACTGCATTTCCCTCTGAGTTTATCCAGACCCCTTGTGCAGCCACAAAAAAAACCAGAGCGAGGAACTCCACCCAGCTGAGCCAAGCAAAGAGGGAGTGGAAGACTTGTTTGTTTTTTGGCTGCATTGATTCCCAGCCTTGTCCCACTGCACAGTTGCTTAGCACAAGGGAGGAATCCTTGTGGAGAAGAAAGGGTGTTCCAGCCAGATGCACACAGCTGAGATAAGGGAAATGCTCAGAGAGGGTTTGCAGCTGCTACCATTTAAACCATGTTGACCCACTGCCTACGAAAGTGCATTGCTTCTTTTGGTGGTTGGGTTGGTCCCAGGAAAGAGGCCCGTAGTTAGAAGCAGGGTTGCATTGAAAACAGTTATTAATGCCTTAGAATTTAATTTTCTTTTCAACCTGGCTGAAATTTCAGCTACAAAGTGGATAAAGAAGATCACCTAGCAACAGCTCTACCCGTTTCAAAGCTGATACAACTGCAGTACAGAGAAGAATAGAAAATAATGAAGTGGGCTGTTTTTCAGGACAAAATGTCTTGTCTTTTCATTCTCTCTGTTCCCTCTGTGGTAATCAAACTTTGCATCTGAGACAAATAATCAAAACAGGCTTCCTATTTTAAAACAGCATAACCTTGTGTATTACCAGCATTGTGAAAATGTTGTTTATATTCATTTGGGCATCTTTATCTCTGTGTTGTTGTTTCAATAATTTAAGTTTAGTAAATCATTTTTAGTTCTGTTCATGACTCTCTGCTGTTGTGTAGGAACATATGCTGGCAAGTTTTTCTAATTCTCTGTGTTAGAGAACATGTACAGGTCAGCCCTAAATTCACCAAGACTTGTAAGTCTTTCCCTGAGGTTTAGAAAGCCTAGAATGTGTGACATAGTGGGTCTCTGACAAAACATCTAATTATAAAAAAAAATACAGTATTAAAATAATTTTCACAGATCTAACTCCCAGAAAGTAGAAGGACATGAAGATTTTTCTCCCAAAGGGGATTTTTGAGAAGCTGTTTCTGCAGGGCTAAGCTAGATACATGACCTCACAAAGTCACTTTTCCGAAGAAGTGTTAACAGTTTCCAGTAACAGCCTGCACTCTTTCAGAGTGTACAGATAGCAAACCCAAAACATTAAACTACTCAGAGATCTCGGAAATTCATTTCATGCAAGTACAGAGTAATTTTCTTACCTCCTTCCCTTTCTGGAGAAACTTAATCTCTCTGAGTAATTCCCTAAAAGTCCATCTGGACAAAGATATTTTCTACACTGAGTGAAGGTTTGAGTATAAGGATGACAAGGGTTTTTTTCATTAATTTTAACCTAGTTTCAGGAGGTAAAACAAGCAGTGGAAAGATGTGGCATTGAGTCCAACTGTGTCTGTGTGAACAGCAATGGACCCCAGGCACTATGTTCTCTGAGGCCCAGTCTATTCCATCATGTCCATCATAAAATGTCATTGTTCTGTGAAGCCTAAAGTGGTGAGAATGTGAAAGGAGCATAGGAAGTTACAGACATATTCCAAACAAAAATTAATTTTTTTCCCCTTTCTCTAAGGAATGCCTGGATGACCAGAATTTACAACCTATTCAACATTATTATTTAAAATTACATTTGCCAGTTTATTCTTAAAGTTCTCTAGATCAGTGGTGCTGCAGATGTAGGATATGCCTCCCTCTCTCTACTTTAGAGTGAGGCTTTTTTTGGAAAGAGTAGCATATGTTCTTGTACAGCTTGTTCCACAATGCATACTATCAGAAAGTGAAACTAACCTCACAAGAGCAACGTTTGAGCATCCGATTATATATATAACCATACATATATATTACCATAACTTAATTTGTATAGAATATATATATTCAGATTTGATTTTCAAAAAGCCTGTGAGGCTGTCAGGCTGATCCCTCTCCTTTAGTCTGTATTCTGTTCCTTTGCCTTTGGCCAGTTTCTTGGGGTATTTTCAGGACTTCAAGCACCTTAAAAGAGAGATTGTGGTCTTAGTTTACTTTTGTACAGTATGTTACACGTATTTTGTATAATGAGGTCTTATAAATAAAATCAGGTCTGTATGTATTTTCTCAGGTACTTTATTATAGCTCCTACATGTATGATTCTTCACAGGCTATATATTCACATAAAAAATCATAGCATATATATCTATAGGTACAAAATTATGATGCAGAAAATCTGAGAGAGTGCCCATAGGTAATAATCTTTTCTTTGTGTGACTGATCACATGTGAAAGATTTTCTGCCAGTATAGTAACCCAGATCTTAATCATCGTGCATGCAGGTTTGTAGGCTGAAACACTGCCAATCCCTTTGCTATTTCAGGCTATAGAGAAGTGGTAACTCTGTAACAGCTATTTCTGCCCCAGTCTGCCTCCTGCGCTAACCAGCATACTCCATTAGTTTTAACCACAGCCTCCAGTCAGGGCAAGTTTTTTATTAAGGTACCCATATTCAGGCAGTAGAGGAACTAGAAAGTGTAGCATCAGAACACTGCTCTACTTTGTGGAATCCAGTCACTCCCCAGCCCAGCTCTAAAGACTATGAGTCATACTTTCCACTTAATTAAATTAGATTAGTTTCTCATATATCATGTCATACTTTACCCTACTGCTAGTCATCTCCCATCGTGACATTTTAATGGTTTGATTACTTCATCTGTACTCAAAGCACACTACTATCATATGATTCATTTTATGCAGTAGAACATATACTCTTCAGTGTTAAATGTGGATATTTTTTCCAGTGTGGATTTCCATTGAAAAGCATCCTTCAGAGCTGATGCAAGTAAGGCCTCAGTTGTCTAGGTCAAACTGTAAGAACACTGGCAGACCAGTGTTAACTCTTCCAGGAATGACAGGCATCTTTCTTATAAGCTTGTTGTCCAGCTTCTTATCTCTGATACATCAAACACACCATCATTTCAGCTGTAGAGGATCAATAGTAAGGCATCTTGTTTTTCAGGCCTGCAAATGAGTGCTTGAAGCCACAGCTGTGTCCCTCTTCAAGCACACAAATATTCTGGACAGGCATCTTCTTCCCGAATAGATCTGCTGAGTAAATCATCTACTAAGTAAATCATCTGCCATGTCTGCATGTCTTTGCCTAAGACTGGTAATGTCCCCCCTTGCAGTGTGAGATTTACACGTCATCAGTGCAGCACACACGTGTTTGGTGGTGTAGACTGATAGCTAATGGTGATTACCCCAAGCATGATCCCCATTCCAGCGACCTGGATTTAAATCAGCTCTGTCCCAAGCTCACTCTGCACATACAGAGATTTACTCCACTGATTGAACTAACACTGTGATACCTTAGAGTCTTGAGCTAAAAGGAGACTTCAAGATTTAAATAGACTTGAAAGGAGGCTGTATATATAGCATCCATTACTCTGTTAATTTTATTACTCTTAGAAAAAGGAGGGTATAGTCTATATTCTACTGAATGTCTGGGTTGAAATTTTATTAAGAACTGTATCATAACTTCGCACTAGGGAATGATTCCAGGAGTTGATTTAGCTATTTTATGCTGTTCCCTATTTATTTTGGCTAGGAAAAGTAACTGTACTTTAACTTACATCATTCCAAGCCTGTGAGGTTGTGGTGCCCCCTACTGTCAGGAAGACTAAAGACTGGTAATTTTGTTGCTGACTTTCTCTCAAAGCTCTCGTTAGAAACAACACTGTAAATGACATTTTATTTTCTCAAATATATTGTGGCACTCAAAACTTTCTTTTAACATCCCTTTTTCATACTGTATACACATAAGGAATAAAATCACTTTATTTTAAAATATTACTTTCATAATTTGTCTCAAGTTAAGTTCTTAAATGTTTGTTGACACAAATAGGAATCAATTTAAAATGTTGCATTCCTAGAATTTTCTTTTGATTTTTAAGAGTCAGTGCATATGCATACATTTTTAAATGTAAAAGCCTACATATGTATTAGAGAACATAACCATAGGTAAGCATAATATTAACTTCCACTGAAATCTAAAACTATGCTTTAATTTTACTATTTTTAGTTGTTTTTTCTCTTACGGTACCATTAGAATGTACATACTATTGGAATAAAACACAACCACCATAATAAAGTTAAAATATTTATTTGCCAGTACTCATCCATCCCCACAAAAGATTCATGCATGCTGAAATCAGTCATAAAAGAACACTCTACTCCTAAATCAGTTTGCCATGAACATTAAAACTAATAAGCAAGGAATAAATCAATTGAATCAGTAAATAAAAGCCATATTTTTCTATGTTCCATATACTTACAAGCTTATTGCATCAAGTCTCTTTCCAAGTGAATACGTACGCCACAAGGTGATGAAAAATAATATTATATGAATCACGTTTGCATACAGTTAGCTTCTTTCACAGTTACTTCCCCTTAACTAAATCCTTTTGCAATCTCAGTTTTGCAAATAATCTGTCTGTTGGGGAGGTTTTGCTTGTTTTTTTTTTTTTTTTAAGAAGTGTATTTACTAGCTGGAGTCAGAAATGTCTATTTCATAGAGCATCTCAAGGGGTATTTTCCACATTCCATTCATTATTACTTTATGAACACATGGAAAATAATGCTATACTGAAGCAGAACAGTAATAGGGTCACTGACCTGTATCACTATAGAAGAGGGCAACACCATGTGTTCTTCTGCCAGGAGAAGTACCTAATTTATTCATTTTCTGTAGAACAGGTAACTTACATTAATAATTTAAGTAGCTACATAATTTATGACATTAAAAGTGTAAAATTATTCATCAGCAACAATTTGGGTAAATGTTCAGTACGTAATTAGGAAAAAAGAGTTAAAACGTGTGTGGTTCCTGTGTGGTATTTCTTTAATGGTTTAAAGTCAAGGAAGAACAAAAACTGAGCTCCCAACTACCTAAACCAACATGGCTGAGCTGAAGCCAAAGTGGTGATACTCATGGCACAGAGGATTAACTGCATCCTGAGAAAATGACTTCTTGATTGTAGTGTCTGCTCTGCCAGGAAAAGGATTAAAATTGGTGAGCAGAAACCAGAGTTAGGTGTACAAGCATCTAAGTACCTCTAAGACAAAAGAAAATTGATATATAGTAAAGAGGAATGTTATATCATAGACTATTAACACCTTGCAGTTTTTTTCTCAAAGCAATCCTTGAAATGACCACTATGGCCACCCTCACAGTCCTTGTTCAGACACAGACATGTCAGCTTTGGAAAGTCATAGGAAGACATGAAGGACTTGGATTCCTCTGCTGCTACACCAGAAGAGTCAGATTAACTGTTGGTATAAAGGCAAGCAGGACATGCCTGTTCACAAAGAATGATGTCACATGCAAACATCACCAGATGCCTGTGTAAATAGTTTCAAAGTGTCTAACGTGGCAAAATCCATATATATGCATATAACACAAAATATCAGGCCTAAACAATTACTTGACTTGTGCATTGCTAAATAAAAAATACTCTCCCATTTTAACAATATATATTATATATATAAAACATGATATTCATGATCTGCAGCTCTTACACTTGTTTAAAAGCTATCAGAATCTTAAATCTAGGTGATGAGAATAGATGAGAACTGCTCATTAATGATATCTTTTTGTACTAATCTTCCCCTCTCCAAATGGTTTAGTTCCTAATTTTGCCATACTGCTGACGTTGCTGCACGTTCCTCCCAATTTACTCAAATCAGATACTGAGTATTTTGCTGTTGCTCTTTGCTTCTCACCCTTTCTGAATACGCCTTGCACTGGGTTCACTTTCTTTTCTCTCCAGTCTTGGGCACCACCTGGTGTCTGACTTGTTGGTTGTTTGTTCTGTAAAGGAAAATAAGCACTTCATTTCAAACAGCATAAAGTAATATTATAATGGAAGTGCATTTAGCAGTTAGGGAAAATAATATGATTCGTCTTTTTCTGTAGCAAGACCTTCAGTTTTAGGTAGGATGAGAAGATTAGTATCTGATGATGACAAAAGCCTTCGAAGACAAAATTCAGAAACTTCTAACATGAGAACCTAATGACTCAGTTATGCAAACTACCTAACTGAACACCTCAATTACTATGAGAGGATATTCTAAGGAAGAAATTATGTCTAATAAAATCCAGTTATAAAATGCAGGAGGAAAATGTGTAATGAAGTTTGTAATAAATTCTAGATGGATTAAATTATTTTAATTGTTTTAATGTGTTTGCAGAACCTAAGGGCTTCCTATTATATCTGTACACACAGCTCTGATTAGTTCTGAAGCTGTGGCACCTACAAGCTGTGACTTGCAAAGACAGCACATCTGGCTTGTGGCAAAACAGAAAGTGCAGACAGAACAGTACTGAAATGTAACTGGAAAATTAGGTACAAAAATAATCTATTGCTGTTGTTTCCCAATGCTTCACTGAAACCACCTGTACTGGTTTTGGATGATGATGCCTATATAACTTTGATCTTAGTTACAAGGTGCTTATAGAGCTTGAGTTATAATATATCAATATAACTTAAATCATGACTTTTTATATACCTATATAAACTGAGTCATAGTTTTTTATACCTCTATAACCTGAATCATAATTTTTTATGCAATGTAATGGTTACTATATGGTTAACTAGTTGCTTAGTGCTGAATAGACAAAAAAAAAAGAACAAAAAACTCGCCAGGTAGATAGCTTTAGAGATAGATAAGTACAGTACTATGAAAAATTGGCAAGTGAAAAGCCAACTAGCCACAAAACAAAGAATTTAGGCCGGTTAAGACCAGACAAACCAAGGAACACTGTAACTGCACATGCTCTGAAGACAAAGTTGAAAAGTTCAGATGTGAAGAAGATCTTAGAAGCCTTCATCAAAGACCTCCAACAACCCCTGAATTGGGGAGACCCAAGTGCAGTGCAAAAGAACTAATAACCTTGAGAGCATACTCGGAAAATTAGTTCCTGGGCATATGTGATGATGTTGTAGTGAACACATTGATACTAAGCAATACTTACTGTATAAATATACCACAGCACTTCACAGGGGTGGCCAAGTTAGGTGTACAAATCCCTCCTACCACCAGAGCTGCAATAAACAAATACCTGCTCTTTAGCCAGTCTGTGGGGATTTATTTCCAGCCTATCTTGCATGCATCACTGAGATAGTTAATTTTCATAGTAGTAGCTTGTTGGGTGCTGCATTTTGCATTGGTGACCAAAACAGTATTGGGAACATTGGGACATTTTAGCTAACGCTGAATAGGTCTTGCACTGCTTCTCATGCTGCCCTGACAGTGAGCAGGCTGAGGGTGCATTTGTGGAATTTGTCAGGGGAACACAGCTGGAACAGCTGGTACAGCTGACCCCAGCTGACCAAAGGGATATCCCAGACCATATGATGTTGTTCTCAGCAATAAAACATGGGAGAAGGAGGGGACATTTGGAGTTATGGTGTTTTTCTTCCGAAGTCACTGTTGTGAATTATGAAGCCCAGTTTTCGTGGAAATGGCTAAACACATACCTGCCAATAGAAAATAGCAAATCAATTCCTTATTTTTCCTTATATTTATTTAATCACTGATCTTTCTCACTTTCACCCTTCTGATTCTCTCCCCCATCCTGCTACAGGAAGGACAGAGTAAGTGGCCGTGTGGGCTTAGTTGCTACAGGAGTTAAACCACGCCACACCTTAAATATTCCTTTCACATGGACAAACACTGCAGGGCTACAATTCTTCAACTGAGTCCATGTAATAGACCTCTTAAAGTCCACGGAGAATTTTCACAGGCATTCTGTATGGAAACAGAATGGATACGTTTTTGTATGGAAAAGTTTTTAAGCCTATTTCTCTGCATGCCATCTTTCTGGGTGTGCTTTTTCACAAAAGAAATAGAAGGCCCAGGACAGAGGTATCTCTGCTGCACTACCAAGCCTGTTAAATCCTGATTAGAATAAGCTGCACTACTACAAAGATCCACCTATTTCCACATTCACTTCTGGCTATAAGGGAGCATCTGGCAAAAAGTGAAAGCTGAGGAATTACGTCTGTCCAAGCTTCCAGCTATTTTCAGCTCAGGCCATTTCTCACCTGAATCAGCCTGCTACTTCAGTAGCCATGGATTACATTCTCTTCGGAGCACCTGCTCAGTCTTCCCTGAGACCTGTGCAAACTCTTCATTTGCAGCAGCCTTTGCCGACTGCTCCTGTGGCTGGACAAACGATCCCCGCAGCTGTTTCCATCTGAGGTCCTGTTACTTTCCTGTAGTGGCTCGAAGGTGCTCACTCAGAATCACAGAATCAATGAGGTTGTAAAAGTCCTCTGAGATCGAGTCCAACCCATGACCAAACACCACCACTTCAACTAGATCATGGCACCAAGTGCCACGTCCAGTCTGTCCTTAAACACGTCTAGGGACGGTGACTTCACCACCTCCCTGGGCAGCCCATTCCAATGCCTAATCATCTTTGTGAAGAAACTCCTTCTAATGTCCAGCCTAAACCTCCCCTGGTGCAGTTTATGACTATGTTCTCTTGTTCTATTGCTGGTTGCCTGAGAGAAGAGGCCGAACCCCAGCTGGCTTCAGGCTGCTCTCAGCCAGTTCTAGAGAGCGATAAGGCTCTCCCTGAGCCTCCTTTTCTCCAGGGTGAACACTCCACCTCCCCTAAGTGCTCCTTAGGGAACTAGTGCTCCAGCCCCTTCACCAGCTTTGTGGCCGCCCGCCGTACAGAGAGGAGGAGCCTGTAGCAGTTCACAATCACCTCCCTTTCCAGCCCGCCCCGCTCCCCAGGCTGAGGAGCCCTCGTTTACGCTGCCCTCTTCCCGGCCGGGCACCACCCCTGGTCTCGGAGCCCCGGAAGCGGAAGCGGCTCCCGGCGCTCCGTGTGCGGCGGCGGCCGAGGCGGAGCCGGGTCTGAATGGAGGCGCCGCGGGCGAGGGGCCGCTGAGCGCCCCGGGGCAGCCTCGCACCCCGCGCCCCCTCCCCGCCTCCCTCCCTCCCCCCCGGGGCCGCCCGGGCCCCGCCATGTCCTACAACAAGATCCCGCCGCGCTGGCTCCACTGCCCCAGGAGGGGACAGCCCGTGGCAGGTGAGCGCCCGGCCCAGTCCGGCCCTGCCCGGTCCCGGGGCGGCAGCGGGCGCGGCCCCCTCCCCTGCGGCGCTCCGCTGCCCGCCGGTCCCGCTCCTCTTCAGCGCCGGGGGCCGCCGCGGCTTCTCGCTCTCTGTCCCGGCCGGAGCGCTTTGTCCCAGGGCTACGGCTGTGCAGTGTTCCCCCCCAGCTCCCGGCCGGTGTTTGTCCCGGACCTGACTCCTGTTGGGCGGCTGTTCTCCTTAAAGCCCGGCCCGCAGCAGCGCTTTGCCTTGAGTGCCTGGCTCGCCCTCCCTTCGGCCGGTGCCCCCTCTGACACGGACTCGCCCCGGCCTCACCCAGAGGTGCAGGGGTACGGGCCCTCTCCTGCCCCCCGGAGCCTTAGTGCTGTGCTCTCGCTTCGCACTGGTTCACTTTCGGGCTAAAACTTTTCCTCTCTCACATCTGATGAGATGAGCCAGGCATGCAGAAAGTGCCATACTGGGGCTACTAAATTGATCAGAGGCTTGGAACATTTTTCTTAGGAGGAAAAGCTAAGGCAGCTGAACTTGTTCAGCCTCAAGAAGAGGTGTCTGAGAGGGGATCGCATTGATGCATATAAATATCTAAAGGGTGGGTGGCAGGAAGATGGAACCAGGCTCTTCTCAGTGGTGCCAATCAATAGGACAAGAGGCAATGGGCAGAAACTGATGCACAGGAAGTTCCACCTGAACATGAGGAAGAATTTCTTTACTGTGCAGGTGACTGAAGTGGAGCAGATTGCCCCGAGAGATTTTTGAGTCTCCTTTACTGGAGATATCCAAGATCCATCCAGACACAATCCTGTGCAATGTGCTGTCGGATGATGCTTGAGCAGGGAGGTTGGACCAGATGGCCCTCTGTGGTCCCCCCACCCTGACCAATTCTGTGACATCAGTCCTCTGTGCAGCCTCTTCCATGTGTGGTTCTCTTTTTCGTGAATGCTCTGAAGTCTTATCTGTGTCAATTAGTTACTCTGCCAACTGACGGTGCCCTTCCAGTCACCAGCGTGTTCCTGAGTTCTTTAGCTGGAAAATGAGTTAAAGTGGTGTACTCCAGTGTTACAGTTGTATTTCAGGGTTTGTCAGTTGTTGCTGTCTTCTTGGATATTATATTCTTGCCCATAAGGCACTCTCTGGGTTGTTACTCTGTATCTAGTCTTCTGGCATATAGTGGCAGTGAATTCGATATCATCTAGAGACACATTTCTGACTGTGTGTTAACCATCATACTGACTTCAGGTGAATTCTTCCTCTGCTGCCCTGGTATGAGATAAAGTAAACAAACATCTCTCTTTTCAGTTTTCTCAAGTTTTTTTTTATAATCCCTACTTGTTGAGTTTTTTCCTCCATATTTTCTAGTTTTCACTCCTTTCATATCCCTCTCTGTGATGATGTAAAGGTATGTTTTCCCACATGTGCTACTCAGTGTGTTATTTAAACTGGCGCTGTGCCATGATTTGCCTAATAGTTACAACTCCTGTGTTTTCTATCCCACATTTCCACATCATCTCACATTTTTTTGATAGCATTTGGTTGTGGAATGGAAGACACTGATGACTATATTTCGAACCTGAGACATCTCGGTTGGTTCAATCCTCAGTAATCATCAATATGCATTATTTGGCATTTATCAGTACTTAACATCAGTTGTTCATTTTGTGGGTTACTGATTTCCCTCAAGTTCCTTGTATTTCTATGAACTTGGCTCAGTTTAATAACAGCTGTTGGATTGCTCATGTCCATTATCTCTTTCTCTTGATCATGACCATGTGCATTACTTTGTATCTAATGAGAGAGATTTGATAGCCTAAGCCTTTGACCATGACAAAAACAGACTAATGATTCTTTATTCTATGTTTTTCTTCTCAGCAAGTTCTTGATCTCTGTTAGTTGTGGCTTTTGTTTGTCTGTCTTTTAAGCCATGGTTTCTCAGAAATAGCAACGTAGAGTAAGCGCGAATGAGGGTCATCAGTGTGTCATCTGCTGTGCCATCACTGCTTGTGTGTTTGTTTATTCAGGAACTGCAAGGTAATTCTTTTCCATTCCATGCAATCATGCACAGGAAGTTAATGCACAGTAAAAAAACTGAAAGTGCTTGGCTCATTTCTTTGGGTGCTTTATCAGGGTGTGTTCTCATTTACTTTATTTTTAGTTTTTTAGTGTGAACAACTTACCAGAAGTAATGGTATGCCATCAGTCTTCTTCCCTTTTTTGCTGTTTTACATTCAAAGACATCTAGCAGTTTTATGTGAGATAATTTGTAAGGGTTTAATTGATGTTGGTACTGTCTCCCAAATATGTTGCATTTTAGTTTTAATTAATGTTTAAATCAGATTTCTAAGCACCTGTATGCGACTTTATTTCCATCTGATAGTGTTGTCATTTCCATAGTAATAGTGTTGCTAAGCAAGGTTTGTATGGCTTCCGTGGACTCATATTCATCGAGTGTTTGATCGTGATGCTCTTGTCTCATGGTTGTGGCATCTAGGATTTCTAGATGACCTCAATACAAGTACTAATGAGGCCTGAAACTCTGCTGTTGGTGAGATTGGGTTCATTCAGCTTAACAGGGCTCTTCATCCTGGACAAGGTGAATTCATCTATGTCTCCCATTATTTTCCATTTCACTTCTTTAAATATTGGTAGTTTTGTGCCACTTTTTGGTTTTATGGTACCGGAGTTCCTCAGAATTGCACATTTTCACATATTGCATTGTAATAGAACATCAGTCATTTCAATGAAGAGAGCTTTCTCTGAATGCTTAGATCTGAAGTGATCAGGTTACTACGGCCTTACTGCCTTGGCATCACCATCTCAGCAAGTATCTGCTTTTCATGACCTCTGAAAACCCATTCTCTTGGCAATTTTGCTATGGAAAGTGCTAGCAAGATATGAAAGAAAAGGCATAAGAAGTGTCTCAGCAGTGGTTTCTAGCCTCCTCCTATTGATGCATATTAGTTAATCCTGTTCTAGACACACATGTAGCATGCAGAGCTGTGGGATATTATGGAAAGCATAATAATACTTAAATAAGAGTAATGCTTCTGGTTCAGGAAGTTTCTGAACTATAGCTTGTTGTAGTTGGGGAGAATAATCTGATAATGGATTGTCATTGTTTTACTTTCTTTCCTAGTTGTCTGTTATTGGTCTGTGTTGGTGATGACATACTAGGTGAAATGGATGCTTTGATCCAGCATAGTTCTCTTAAATCAGAAAACTGCTACTTTTTAGAGATATTGGGGTTTTTCAATTGTGGATTTTACCGTTTAATTTAATTCCCTTAACCTCAGTCGCTTTACCCAGTCTAGCCTTCCTAATCAACGCTCAATCTAAACATACCATGGTCATACATAATTATGTATGTCATGCTTTGAGTTGATAGCTTCATGTCACAGAAAATTAGCTAAATTAAGAGTATTTTTTCACTGGTATGCTCTAGAATTTAGATTTGAAGATAAAAAATGTGCCAAAGTTAGAGCATGTACATGTAGAAAATGTAATGTCTCACTTTGATTGCAATTGTTCACTTTGATTTCCCTCAGCTTTATCCACTTCATGTCTGTGCTCTGATATACTGGGCTCTTATTTTTAGAATTTTTACCTATTTTTCAGTCTAAAGAAATACCATCTTTTAGACAGGTAACTAATTTGGAAATTGGTTTTTAATAGCCACTTTCCAAAACTATTTGACAAATTTGAACTTAATTGCCGAAGTAGGTAATCATCAGTTGTCAGCCTTAGAGTAACATTTTGAAGTTAATTTGGAAATTCTATTGAGAAGTTACAATTAGTGTCATAATGTAGTTTAGATACTTGCATGACTTGGGATGCTTTGATATCCATGTAAAGTACCACTGTGTTACTGTTGGATCACCTAATTCGGCATATGATTTTTTAATCTTCAAAAGCTTGTGCATGGAAGCTTAAGTTGAGTTGCAATCAGCTGTTACTGCATTTCTTTAGCATAAGATGTAAGGCAAAACTGTAGAAGAGGCAGCAGCTGCTGCCTCCGTAATACTTGTCCATATTACTCAAAAAGTTTAGAAATCTTTTTAGAATTAAAGCTTACATTTTCAGTAGCTTGATCACACATAATGAGAGGCTTGTATACACACAGGGAAGGGATGTACAAAAAGCATCTGTACGAAAACCAAATTGCAAATTTTCCAAATAGAGAAGAAGAAAATGGAATTTGTAGAAGCTGAGCACCTAAATACTTCCAAACATCTGTGTTTCATCATTGAAAGTCATAGTCAATGGGCTCTATATGAAATATTCATCACTTACACAGCTGTCTGTAGGTATTCAAATACTGACGGGGATGCTGACTAGACTTCTTTGTCTTTCTTTTCCTATCAGTGAACAGGAATGTATTTTGGTTGCTCAAAAAGAAATCAGAGTGCAAATCAGACACTAAATCAAGGTTTGCTACTAGGAAGAGAATGAACATGTTCATTCCCTGTTCCAGAAGATGGGGAACAGCAGAGTCTTCTGTGTGACTGTACAGTCTCTTATAGCATGCTACTATTGTAGCCTTACAGTTGTAACGTTCAGGCACTTTTCCCACTCTTCTCCCAGCATCTTGTAAAGGATGGTGGTTTTCTTATGTGGCTTGTGACTTATGTCAGTGCAGGTCCCATTCTTGAGTGCTTGGTTAAAAAAGCTTAGTTCCATTCTTTGTGTTCCATGATGAATGAGTAGATGTGTTAGTGTGGGTGTGACAAGTGGCAAAGTCTAAAAACTTTCAAGCATGATGTTGTTTTGCAAAAATTCAGGTGATTATAGGTTTTTTTTTTTTGTTTATATCATGTAAATTTAGGATTTGCATAATCAGTTTGTACAGAGGGGTATTAAGAGTTAAAGTGGAAGGGCTAATAGAGAGAGAGGCTGAATGATAGTGTTGAAGGTGACAAGGAACACTAGCAAGAAAATTAGATAGTTGAAGAAATGAGGAGATCGAAGAAAGGTATCCAACACAACAGCCTTTACCAGGGTGGGTGGAGGATGTATAACTGTTGGGATGAAAGGGCAAAGGGCAATAAAGTGAAATTTTTCTAACAGTCAAACAAATTGAAGTGACTATTATAATTTATTACAGTTTTATGTGAGTGTTGATTGTATGACAGAATAACTCTCCTTTTAGCTGTAAACTCTGGAATGGTCTCAGACAGGTGAAGTGTGAAGCTGTTCCTCATGTTGCTCGCTAACATCTAACCTGAGCTAACCAGTTGCATAAAGCTTCATAGTTTCCGCATCTGTCTGTCTTCTGTGGTTTCTAATGTCTATTTCATGGAAGATAGATACTTATTTGAGACTATGTAGAGTGTTGTTAATTTTTTTTTTTTGCAGGGATCTTTACTGTATGTTAGATTTGCAGGTAATCAAAGCTGATGTTTACATGATTGGATGATAAACTCATTTTAAAATGCTGTTTTCATGTTTTCAACTGTACTGAGTTTAAATTGTCTATATTCTGTTGTGCTGTAGCCCCCAACTTAAATCACACTAAAAGTTAGCTAAGAATGTTAACTTACTCTATTTTAGATGAACTTATTTCCTTTCAACTTTTAAACTTGTGAATTCTGAGAACTCCTAATTAAAAAATATTCCAATTTACTGTTGACAGTACTATTTCTGCAATTATTTATTATTGAAGCTGAATTCTAAAACTGCTCAGCATGTTGCTCTGAAATGCTAAGTTCTAACTGTACATATGCATAAAATACTGCAAAATTTTATTATTTTTCATAGGGAAGTTTTTACCTTTGAAGACAATGTTAGGACCAAGATATGATGAACAGGTTGCTGAAGAAAATCGTTTTCACCCGAGTATGTTATCCAACTACTTAAAGAGTCTGAAGGTAAAGTTACATTTTCTAATAATTGAAACATTGCTTTATTATTAGTGTTTACTCAAGTGTTGCTTTTCAGATCTAAGGAATAAGTGGCTGATGGCTTTGTTTGGGACACGTGTACAGAAAGCGTTTTTTAAGTTTGTTTACTTTTCCAGGTCTCCTCTGCAATTAATGGGTTTCCAAAAGTGTTTTCTTACAGGTTATAATTCTCTAGACTAAACAAACCCAGCTCCCTCAGCTGTTCCTCATAAGAGACCCTTCATGAGCCTTGCTGCTCTTCTCTGTTCACTCTCCAACACCTCGAGATCCTTTTTAAAGTGAGGGGCCCAGAACTGAACACAGCACTCGAGGTGTTGAGTACAGGGACAGTCTGTGCAGACCTGGTGGCAGATAAGCTTGGGGCTGTGGCTCCACCCTGAAGCTGCTGGGCTTAATTCTCCTTTCCCAGTATTCTTCTCCCCCAGCCCAGACCTGAGAATAGCTGTCACTTTTGCCTTATCTCAGATCAACTTACAGTCAAGGGCCTCAGTCAGGGGGCCCATTCAGGGTGGGCTTTGGTGATGCAGCTTTTATTGGTGTAGCTTCGTTATACAGTTTTAATAGACAAAAATCCTTCATAAAAATGTTTAAGCCATAAACTGTAATATTTCAGTCTCTGGCATCTAAATTCTACTTCAGTTCCTCTTTTACGTATTATGTTATTTTTGACTCTGACTAGATTTGATAGGCATACCTGGAAATTTTCCCAAACCAGTCTTATTCATGTTTTAAGTTAATTTAAAATTTTGTGCATATTTTGAAGAAAACTTCACAGCCTTAGTCAGAATTTCTAAATGCTTGCCTCCTTAGTAATCTGCTACCAAAAATAAATAATCATGGTGAGACTTTGTAGCCTTTCCAGTAGTCGCATCTGTTAGTTCTGTTGTAATGCTACAAATTCATGTTTTGAGTGACATCAGATGATTAGAAGTTGATAGTAAAATTAGTAGCATGAGGATCCCCACTTACATTTTGGTAATTTTGATTAACAAGCAGAACATAGAATTTCTCTCAATCTTTCTGTTCTTGTCAAATCTATTACATTGTGTTGGACCCTGGCATTGTTGATGAGTGTTTGCTATTTAAAAATATATATTTCTTTTTTATTTGCCAAGTTATGTAGTGGTTACTGGAGTGCTCTATTTGTAGATCAGCAGTTTACCAACAAGCCAGCAATGACTTCACAATAAATGTGAAATTGAGGAGCCCTGTAGGAATGAGTTTTCCCTAGGTGAAACTACCTCACTGTGCATGGTTCTTATAATTTTATTGCAGTGTGTTTTTTGCTGCTAATACTTTGCAGGTTAATTGCTTCAGAAAACTGGTTGTTACTTATGTCCATGTAATTTAGCTCCCCCCAAAAAAAGACTTCAGCAGAAACTTTTACATCTGGATTTCTGTAATAGAGAGATACTGCTGTTACCACAGATTTTTGAAGGTACCAGTTTAGCATTTAAGACAACATCTGTTTGGGAGGAACTGTCTCTAACAAGCTTCCTGTGTGATTCCTTTTTTCCTGGAGCTGGTTGCTGAAAATCTGAATGTTAGAAACTGATTTGATTAGCCATGACAGCCTCATTTTTCTTCTGATTGTCAATATTGGCATAGTATCTTAATGTTCTCTTAAACGAATTGCAAGAGCAGTTGAAGACAGCATGAATAATTTTATTTTTTTATTTATTTCTTGAGTAGGTAGGTTAGTACAGTTTATGCTTTATACAGGTAGGTTTATTTCTGTCACAAAGAGCTAGAACATTTGTTAACTCAAAAGAATGTTTGGGTAATTATATGGTCAAGTTACAGAGTTCCTGTTAGGAAAACTACTTACCAATTTTCAGCCACATTATTTTTTTCACAGATACATTCAATCACTGATCTAAACTATTTTCCTCAAACAAGAAATGAAAGAAAAAATTTCTGAGAATGGAGTGAGTTCAGTGTATTGTAGTATGCTCTCTCCTTCCTGGGGAGGATATTTTCAATCTCCAGTGTCTAAAGAAAAAAGTTCTGAGGTCGTACAGGGGAATCTAGCAAATCCCATTTCATTGCACAGCAGCAGATAAACACATGCAAAAGGCATTAATAGCTGGGGATATCTGGAATGTGAGGAAGTGAAGGAGAGGCTTTTGTTTTGTTCCAGTGGTACTGGTGGTTTTTTTACATTGATGTTTTGAAAATCATAGTTGTACACCTTTATATTTTGTATAATCCCCCTGTTCTTTAAATTTTTTTTTATAATTTTCTTGTGCTTTACACTCTCTGAATTTTAGTGTGTTATGTACAGTCAATCCTGTGGACTGAGAATGCAAATAATTGGGCTTTCTGTAAAGCAGGAAAACTGTTTTCAAGTCTTATATGCTCTATACACCTCAAATGCCTTTATAGCTTTGGATAAATTACACTCGATGCCTGTCTGCCTTATTGCTCCATAAAGTGTGTGAGGAACAGTGTCACTTCACATGAGCTTCAGTTGTATATCATTGAAATGATCTGTAATAATGGCAAAAGAATAGCAAGTGAAAAGTCCTACAGGCCTGAATTAAGTAGTCTTGGAGACATTTGCAAAATGCTGTAGGGATTGGAGAGGAAGGAAAGTAATAATTGAATTAATTGCCTTTTATAATTCCCACAGAATTAATCACTGTCTAGGATGCTGTCAGTTTCCATGCTTAGCAGCTCGATTGACACTTTCTTTATATTTAGAAGTTTCAGTGGTGTAACATTGTTTTTCAGGTGGACCCCCTTGTGAGGCGGTTTCTATTTCTGCAAAACACAGTAAAACACAGAGTAAAAAAAGAATTCTGAATACAATATGCAAAATTGACAATGAGAAATTCAGAACTGATCTGGATATTACTTTAGAAGTTGTAATGCTCTTGACATAACATCATGATGCTTTCTAATATTTATTAAATAAAAGTAACATGAAAGTATATATACAAATGTATATCATCAGAAATCTGAACATGGAGAACTATCTCTAGATAATTGGAAATTTTCCTTTAGAGGTCTACTAAACAACATATCCATGTGAAATAGCTATTTTTGAACTGTATGCAAGTTATAATTGGATTTTTCCTTTTCTCAGTTGTGTGGAAATGGTATTCTACTTTGTTTTTTTCCAACTGCACTGCTAAATTATTGCCAGTCTGTTGGTCCTACCTGAAAGCATGACATTGAGGTTTTTTGTTCAAAAGCAATTGCTTGCACTTACAAGAAAGTAGATCAGAAATACTTTCTTTGCTCAGGTGTGTTAGTGAGCTGTTTTTACACAGTAAAACTGGTAGGTTTGTTGTTGGAAATTTTGTTTGGAACAACAGTCAATAGGATATACTTTGATACTCTGTGTGTTTTGTGCCAGTGGAATTTCTGCTTTCCATCCTTCTTGAAAATGTAATAACTTCCACAGGGCTCTTTTAAAAACCTATTTTCCAGCTATGAAAGCAAACACTAAAAAACTAAGTTGATACACAAGGAGACACATTAGGGTAGAGTGGGCAAGACATCCTGAATTCAGGGATGCCCTAACGTCTGAGTGGTTGACACTGCCACCTTAGCTGCTGACAGCATGTTTGAGTATCTGAAGTTGTTTTGCATTTCAGCTTTAAATAAGATGTTTTTAAGGAGTCAATTAATTGGATTAATTTTAAACTTGAAAATGTGTTCATTCTTTTGCATTGTTTTGCGCTCTAATAAGATGGGTATATTAAAATGAGTTACTTTTTCTGAGAGCATACTTATATGGAAGTCTCAGTAGTTAATTTTTCTTATGGTACTTCCACTGTTCCAGTGTTTAGTAGTGTTCTGCTTTGCATAAGAGCACTTGATTCTATCATGTTTGCCTTTTTAGCATGTTAAAGTAATTCTTTACCAGACTTCCCTGCTGTTAGCAGAATTTTCTTATTTAAAGTCATTGGCTGGAGCAAACTGAAGTTTTTGAATTGATGACTAGTGCTAATTTGGACACCAACTTTCACAAAGAAATGCAGATGTCTGCAATGGTGGTAAAATGCAGATTTTACAAACAAATGCAATATTTAATAATTTTTAAACTTACAAAAGTAGCCTGTGATTGCTTTTAATTATTGTGTTTTATAGACATTTAGTATTTATGCACTGATATTTGAACCACATATATAAGTTTATTTTTAACTTTTTTGTTTTTTAGGTTAAAATGGGTTTGCTGGTAGACTTGACCAACACCACTAGATTCTATGACAGAAATGATATAGAGAAAGAGGGAATTAAATATATAAAGCTCCAATGTAAAGGGTAAGTTGTGTGCACTTTTTGATTATTTCTTTGGCTTTTAATTTGAAAGATCACACTGAAGAAATTAATTTTTTCCTCTTTTTTCCTTTCCCCCAGGTGTCTCCTAATCCATGTGTTCTTGTGTTTTTCAGGCATGGTGAGTGCCCTACACCTGAGAATACAGAAACATTTATCCGTGTATGTGAGCACTTCAGTGATAAGAATCCTTCAGAGCTCATAGGTACATCTTATGCCTATCATTAGTTTATATTCTTGATTTGTTTCATATTTGCTTGTAACTGTAGTCTTTTATTCTTAAAAGTCTGAGCAAAGGAATTTACTTACTACAGTGTTTATGCATATATAAATTTGATTGCTTTTACTGCAAAACAAATAGATTTTTTTTACAGAAAGTTGTGTGTTTTTGCATCCATCAGTTTGATAAGAGCTGTTGACTTAATGCAGAAAATTATACAGGCCCAAGAGCTTCTACAAATAGATGATACTCGCACTATGGTTTTGTAACTTCTGCTGATACAAGTGCAAGTTATGTATTGTGTTGGCATTTGGTGGTCTGGTTTATTTGAAGTCATATTTGATGACTGAATTATCAGAGATTCTTTAGCAAGTCTCACAAAACTGGTAGTAGATACTAGGCTAAGTTTTTCTTCTTTGGTATGCTGTCTTGCAGTGAATATTTGAATGTTCTAAGCATAATTTTTCTTTTACTCAGAGAGAAAAAAGTTCTGAGTTTAATTTGCATCCCTTCTAGTTTTAGTTTAAACTATTTTACTCTGATTTTTGTCAGTTATATTAATGTTCATCTCTATCTGCAAACTATCAGAAACAAGAAATTACTTTGCAGGTGAGTTTCCAGAGTCAGAATGGGTGTTGTCCTCAATTCTCTTGGATGATAATTTTGCAGCCTTCTTGAATCTGAGTGTTTGTGTGACTTAGGAGTACATCTAATACTTGTTTGTGCCGGTGTCATTGCTAAGAGCTTAGTAAACTAAGCTGATATGTTCATGCAGTTTAGGATTCATCTAGATACATGGTATGATAGCTGAAGTTATTGGAAGGGACCTATGGAAATCAGCTACTCCGTTGCACTTTTTCAGAACAGAGCCAGCTAAAGCAATTTCCTCAGGACTATGCCCATTTCACTTTTGACCAGCCTCTAAGCTTGGAGTCTCCACAACTTTTTCTGGCATCCTCTTCCAGTGTTTGTTCTTACAATATACAGGTGTTTTTTTCTCATGTTGAAACAGAATTTATTGTATTTCAGTTTGTAGCCATTGCTTCTTGTTCTGTTGAAGGATGTGATACCACTGAGAACTTTTTTTTTTTTTTTGAGTGCTTGAGAGATTTAATTTGGTCACACATTTTTTCACCTAGTTTTCTCTTAGATACTTTCAGTACTTCTTTATTGCACACAGAATGCAGTTCAATTCAAGACTGTTGTGGTTTAACTCCTCCAGCAGCCAAGCCCCACACAGCTGCTCCATCACTTCTTCACTGGTGGGACTGGGGAGAGAATAGGAAGGGTAAGGGTAGAGAACTCATGAGTTGACGTAAAGGCAGTTCCATAGGGAAAGCAGAAGCTGTGCACACAAGCAAAGCTTGTTCCCATGGGCAGGTGGGTGTTCATCTATTCCCAGGAGAGCAGGGCCCCACCACACCTAGCTGTATTTGGGAAAGACAAATGCCATCATTTTGAATGTCCCCCCATTCCTCTTTCTTCCTCCCACTCTATGCACTGAATGTTCCATGGTCTGGAGAATCCCTTTGGTCAGTGTGGGTCACCTATCTCTGCTGTGTTTCCTCCCAGCTTCCCAGGCACCCCCAACTTCCTTCCCAGCCTGGCAGCACAAAAAGCAGGAAAGACCTTGGCTCTGTGTAAGTTCTGCTCAGCAATAACAAAAACATCTCCATGTCATCAATCCTGTGTTCAGCACAAATCCAAAACACAGCCCCACACCAGCTGCTGTGAAGAAAATCAAGTCTGCTTTAGTTGAAACCAGGACAGAGACCTATGTGTTCTTCTCTGAATGGTAACACAACTATGTGGTTTAAAAAATGAGGAACTGCTAAATGGAAGTGAGTGGGACCAGTCACCAGCAGTATTTCAAAACTTAGGCCAGAAGCAAGATGTTATTGGTGACTGATCGCTCTCACTTTTCTTTTAACAATTCCTCGTTTTCAGTCTCCTTTTGCAGTTCTTCCACTTGGTCTTCCAATAATATTTTGGAACTCGAAATAGTAGTTATGGTCAGCAATTTATATAGTGCATGGATAGCATCTTGATATCCTATGAGTAGCAGACCCATTTAGTTGATATTTCAACTTTAAAAATGCCATTTTTAGTATTGATTCGCTAACTTTTTGGCTTTGTATTGTGGAATGTTTTTCCATTATTTAGACATTTCTCCTCTATAGGGGTAAAAAGTCAATTAGAAAGAGCCAAGAAGAAAATAGTATGTTGACTAAACTTTTGAAGAACATATTGTTTAGGCTTTCATAGTAAAAGAGCGATGTTGGAATTTTCCATTTCCTGTTTGTGAATTACTGAAATTTGTCATTTTGGGCACTTGTTTCCTCTGATAAGCATCGGAGGGACTGGTATGGAGGATGTTTATCAAAAGTGAAAGCGGTCTACAGCAATGATATCACTGCTCCCTGTGTGATCTTTCTTTTCCAAGCCATTTGTTCTCATGCTGAGATGCTTCTTATCTTTGCCATGTATGTAAAATTATTGACTTAACCTTCTTGACAGCAGTAACAGCTGCAGGACTTAGTGACAGCAATTGTGTGCAATTTCATTCTCGGTGTCACAATTAGATATGAAAAGAGACTGAAATGTGAATGATAAGTGATCAAAATTTTCAATTCATCTAGAACAATATAGGAAGGAAACTTTATTTTTGCCATGTGAGGGACAGGAGTATGCCTGCCAGCCTTAAGGAAGTGACATGCAAAAATTTTGCTTTGGCAGAAAACAAAGGAGAAATGATTGTTAGGAATAAATTATGTAAGGAAGCTAAAATTCATTTAATTTGTTGCAAATTATACAGTTTTGAGCATTTTTAAATGGTTAGAAATGATGAATCCAAAAAATTAATGGTAATTTTTACCTTGCTTTATCAAGAAGGGAACCTTGGTGGGAAAGGCACAAAACCCAATCCTGTTACAGTTAATACATACTTTTTTTTTTACCCACTTAAAGTTGGTTTGTCTTTTTTTAATCAGTCTACTTTTTGTAGGTACTTCTTTGGTTCTCCAGTTGAAAAGATTGATACTTCAGTGTAGAGGAGTGTAAAAAAAGATAGATATTCACCTTTTGTTTGAATACAAGTGAATTGTTACAAAACTTCACTAGCTGTGGTAGAGAAATGAAGAAATGAATTAAAGCTTAAGTGGCTTGCTTCACGGTATTGTGTTCCAGGTCTTGCACTTTTTGTTGTCACAACAACACCAGCTAATGCTACAGGCTTGGGGAAGAGCAGCTGGAGGCTGCCTGGCAGGGAAGGACCTGGCTGTGCTGGTCTACTGACCCTAAGCCATCATGCCCAAATGGCGCCAAGAAGGCCAATGTCCAGCAGGATTAGAAAGTGATTGTCCCCTGGTACTTGGCACTGGTGCTCAGGCATTGATATTTTGGAATGTGTCCAGAGAAGGTTAATGGAGCTGGTCTGGAGCACAAGTCTTATGAGCAGTGGCTGGGGGAGCTGGGGTTGTTTAGCCTGGAGAAAAGGAGACTCAGGGGTGACCTTATCACTCTGTACAACTGTCTGAAAGGCAGGTGGGTGTTGGTGTCTTTCCCCAGGCAACCAGTGACAGGACAAGAGGAAATGGTCTTAAGTTTCACCAGGGAGATTTAGGGCATTAGGGAAAATTTCTTCACCAAAAGGTGAAGCACAAGAACAAACTGCACAGGGAAGTGGTTCAGTCCCTGGCTGTGTAGATGTGGCACTTCCAGACAAGGCTTAGTGATGGACTTGGCAGTGCTGGGTTAATGGCTGGATTCAATGTACTTAAGAGCCTTTTCTAACCTAAACAATTCTATGATAACAACTGAAAAATGTTAATAATAATTGCTCTTGATGTTAGTGGAAACTTTAATGATATTTATAATTTGAGATTAAGTAGGAGGAAGAAGCAACATCTTGCCTGAATCCTTCATGACATTTTTAATGGCACAAATTTTGAGTCTGGTCTGTTTATCACTAGATGGTGCTGTTGCCTTGAGAGAAAAAAAATGCAATGCATTTGGCAGTGTATCTATCCCTCCTTTCACTGGGGGATGAGTTCAGTAAAACAGAGGCTGAAGACTTAATTCCTTTTTTTCACATTGAAAAGTTAAGTAATTCAAGATGACTATGCTGTTGTATAGCTTTCTTTTTGTAGGTTTTTTTTTTTTTTCAAAATTAGTAAGTCTGGTCTTAGCATTGTATTAGTGAATTTGAGATATAATTGTGGTCTATTGGCACCCCTTTCAATTTTGAGGTAATCTGAATATGATTTTTTGCCTGATGGTATGAAATGAATGTCATGCTTGTTGAATCCACTAAAAGCTCAATTAATGAATTTGATTATATTGCTTTCTGACAAACATTTGAGCAGATTTGTGAATCTTATCTGTATTAACCATATTTCAGTCACATTAAGTTAGTGCTCTTGATTATGATCAACCAAAGTATCCTCTACCCTTGCTGTTTCTAATTTGCAGAAAGAATGTATTAAATTGCCTTTTAGGCTTATGTATCTTATTTGGTCTGTGTTGCCATGATAGGAAGGGAGATAACCCTTTAATATTACAGATCAAGGTGGGAGGATCCAAACCCACACTTTTGATACTAAATATGTTTGCTAAAACAACTTGCAAGTGATTATGCCCTTTTCTTGTCTTTTCTAGGTGTCCATTGTACACATGGTTTCAATAGAACTGGATTTTTGATCTGTGCCTTTTTGGTTGAGAAGTTGGACTGGAGGTAACTTTGAATGTTAGTTCCTGGGGATTTGTGGAATGTGGCCAAAGGGTTCTTCAGTATGTTTCACTCGTTTTCCTGACAGCTATGCTAATGTATTCACTATTGCTTGTTTTATAGCTGCCTAATTATCTTGAGTAAGCAGCCCATATTAACATTTTTTTATCATCCCTTGGTACCTTAGCTTGTTGCAGTCAAGACTTCCAGGTCTGGTAGGTCAAAAGTCAGCTGTACCTGCTGTGTGTGGGCCTTTAGGAGTGTATGTATCATACTGTGTCTCTTTCCCATGACATGTCCCACATTTTAAGTAAGAATGTAGAGTTCAGAGATTCCTGACAGATTATTTCCTGTACTTTTTAATCTTTTTCATGTAGGTGGGCATGTAGATTTTTGGGCTTTTTTGAGATCTGAAGAGATTAACTAGAGCAACAGCAGAGTAACATACATACTTCTGAAGAATTGGGGGTAGACAAAGCCCTTGTTTCCAGCTTATTTTTTGACTAAAGTCTACAGCATCCTTCTTTTCCATCTTTTAAAAATGTTGGCTTGTTCATACAGAGTAATTATCTTTTTTAGATAACATAATTTTTAAAAGAAACCTCAAACCCAAACAATGCATGTACCATCCTGTTGGACATAACTTTCACATAACTTTTGTTTCATAGTATTTACAAAACACAGTTTCCTTCTTGACAGAGTCCTGTGAAAGTCATGTTTCTTGACAAGCCCATACAACATTCTGATGATATTTCTTATGTGTGGTCCTTTAAGTGAAGAAAATTCTGCTCCTGTTGCAGGATTGTGTTGTGACTGGACATAGAGTTACTATGCTTAGCATACATGTGCAAGCTGTTTGCAAAGAACTAGGTCATTCTTGACTGTTAGTAAACCTGGAATAAAGATATTGGCGTAATGGAGATGGAAAACCATTAGTAATGGGTGACTGAATCTTTTCAGGTTCCTAGCTGTGTATAGGAAGTAGACACAGACACTAATGTCTTTATTGTATGATTCTTGTTGTTCCTATGAACTAGAAAATTTGTATGCTTTTAATCAAACAATTTAAAAGTAGCATGCAATAATGAGACTTAGAATTGATCCTTTGTTCTGAAGAGGAAAGGCACTTGAATCTCTTTGGACCTCCTCCTTTTATGCTGCCTCTCTGTTTTCAAAGCTTGGTGGGAAAAAACCTTAAAACTGAACAGCTATGTCTTATGTTTTTTTGCTTTGGGTGCTTAATTCTATCAAGTTGGCTCATCTATGTCAGATTATTGTAATAGAACATCCAGATATCCCTTGGTAGGAAAAAAAGTCCACAGCAAAAGAAACAATTTTGGCAAGATGCTAGTTAATGCTGAGCATTGTATCAAGATAAATCTAATTTGCTATATCATTCTTTAAAACAAGGCACTGTTTCTTGCTAATGAGGAAATAGGATCTTCCTGATGGAAAAATCCATCCGTATTCATTTGTTAAGTGTTTGATGTAGGAGTGTTGCTGCTGTATTGTGTACAGTGGGATATATTTTATTGTTAGCTTAGAGAAAGGCCGTAAAGCTCTTTAGCTTTTTGACCAGTAATGTCAGAAACCTTACTTGATTCTCTTTTCAACAACTCTTTTTTCCCAAAGATTGCTGTGTTTCTAGAACCTGGAAAATTGTTTTTCAGCTAGGGTTCTGTATTTGAAATCTGTGCCACCTCTTTTGGATTTCATTGCCATCTATTCCAGAAGATTATAGAGCTCTTCTAATACCATCATAGAAAAATCTGAATGTTTTTCAGATACTATAACTTTTGGTTTGTTTTGTCCTCTCAGTGGCATTCATTACAGAAGATATGAAACAATTTACGAAAGATAACAAAATAAAAGGTGTCTTATGAGAAAGAAATCAGGAGTCTTAGAAAACAGAATGGGGGAGAAAGGTACTTCTATGTAACACAGACTCTTAAACTGTCATTTTTGAAATGATACCATGTGATAGTGTCACTGGAGAATGTCTTGTTTTCTCCTCTTAATAAGATCAGAGGAGTGAATCAACCTTACTGGTTCTTAGACACTGTTTGTCTGTTCTGGAAAATTTGCCTCTTAAAGTTCTCAGGCTTCATTCCATACTGTACAGTTCAGACAAAAAAAAAAGGCATTTTGAATTAAATATCTGAAAAAAAAAAAAAGTCACAGGGCGTAGTATGTGCTTTTGTTCCAGTTTTAAGGCCCGTGCTTGTCAAGAAGCCTAACAGTGACATCTCTATTTTTGTGGTTTCTCCTCTCCCCTATACAGTAAGATTTTAAAATGTTGATCCTTAGAGCATTACTGCTGTTCACAGCCATGATAAATGGAAGACAGAATTATACCCAATGTTTTTAGTTAAACATTTTCATAGGATCTATGAAAATGGCAACAATAAAACCCTTGTATTGTGCTCACTGTTGTATATTTTGGAGAGTTTTCCAGTTGGCTGGTAAAGATGCATGACTGTTAGTTTTGGTTTCTAAATTTTTTGTGGTTCAGCTTCCAATTTATTTGAGCAAGATTAAGTATTAGGTGTATAGTAAAAGGCTTCTGAACCACAGTCCTTTTATGAGAAACTTCTGGAAAGAGAAGTAGTTTAAAAAGATTAGAGTGTTTTTTCCCAGTATGATGGCAAAACCTCTAATGAGAGGAAAGACAATTCTTAGCAGAGAAAAACGTAACCATATTTGAATTTAAAACAAATGCATTTTTCTTCATTAAGTTTGTTGATTTATTTCTTTTGTCTTTTTTTTTGGTGTTCATGCAGTCCTCAGGTATTTACCTGCATGTCACCCATTTCTTCTCTGTAGCAATAAGAAAAGTTTTATCTGTGATAAAACAGTGATCAGCTGACCACTAGGAGCTAGAATAAGGACTCAAAGCAGCCTGAGCTGCACTTACTTGAGAACATTTGCCTACAGAGTTACACAGAATCTTGTGCAAGAGCAACTGCTACCAGAGTGATCTAAGCATGAACTTTCAAGTACAAGGAATGTTTTTGCAGTTACCACTTCAGAATTTGTATTGATTCTCAGTCCCAGTAATTCTTATGTTAGGTAGAGCATGACATGACTAAGACACGTAAACTAAGCATCCAGAGTGATTTTCCACCTTTTTTTGACAGTATTGAGGCTGCTGTGGCTACTTTTGCTCAGGCCAGACCTCCAGGTATTTATAAAGGTGACTATTTGAAGGAATTATTTCGTCGTTATGGTGATGAAGATGATGCACCACCACCACCAGAGCTTCCAGAATGGTGCTTTGATGAAGATGAAGAGGAGGATGATGATAATGGTAAAACTGGAGGCCCAGAATCAGAACCCGGCTCATCAAGCTCTTCCTTTGGCAAGAGGAGAAAAGAACGCCTAAAACTGGTAATTTTGATTTGGAACTTAATGTTCTAATTGCTAAACATAATTTCATAACCTCATACCCGTCAGTTACCTCATTGTACACGTTATACAAGTGTCACTGCTCTTGCAAGTGGAGACTGGAAGCATTGTAACTGGAAAAAATCATAGATCCATTGTAAACTTTTTTGTGTTTCCTATGTGAACTTGAACGTTAATATTCAATGCCTCAAATATTCCAGTTGTAAAAATGACTTAAAATTTTTCTAATTTATCAATTTTTTGAGATGGTAAAGTGCTTTTTAATTATTCAGTCTGTCTTAAGAGATGAAATGTTATTCGAGTTGGGTGGAAACAGTTCTTCTTTTTTGTAGTCATGTGGATGGAATTCAGAATTTTTAAAATTCAGTGCTCATTTTGGTAAATAGTCTTTCTTTGGGAAATTTTGTAGGATTGAAAATTGGATTAGCAAAAAGCAGTATGAGCTTAAAAAACCCAAGGCAGCTTTGAAATCGTATTGTGTTCAAAGGTGTTTTAGCTTTATAAGAAGTATGGCTGATCACTTACTGTGGTTTCAGACATACATCTACATAACTCTGATGAAATAAGTTACTGTAGCTACCATGATATGGAACTAATACTCAGCTACAAACAATATATTTGTATCATCTGAAGATTAATGACTCAGTTCTCTTCAAATTCTTGACTTGCTTTTTTATTTGCAAATAAAGTAGGCTAGACTATTGCTGAGTGCAAAAATAGATCTTTTTTCATAATACTGAATTATTTTACTTGTGTGCTGAGGTGTGTTTGTTTGCAAACACTTGGAAATCCTGATATTGAAATAGGCTGCAGAAAAGCAGTTTGTTGTTACTGCAGTTGGTCAACAAGGTTTACAGGTGAAGTATGGAAAATATTAGCCTGACAGGAATACAGAATCTAGTCTAAGGTAGCAAGATGAACTTTGAAAACTTTCAAATTATCCCTCATCTGGAATAAAAAAATTCCTACACTGTAAGAACATAGTAAAAGTATATTCGTGGGGTATGGCCACTTCCTCTATTAGCCTTGCAGTAAAACATTGATATCTAAATATTTTTTGGGGAGGCTAGAACCCTAAAGTTTTTTTCATGTGCCTTCTGATGCATTAGGAGCTGAGGTGTTATCATAAATTGCAATGACATCCTCTTTTCATCGAGTATAAAACTCAACTGGTCTATTTAACAAGAATGATACTGGCTTCCTGGGCTTTTTCTTGTCTGCCACCATAGTTTTGTTGAAAGCTGGAGGCTAAATTATACGAATAAGCATATTAATAACTAAAAGTTAATTATGAGTTAGATAATTTGTGAAAGAAAGAATCATCTAGTTAATATGCATATTCGTATAATTCAGTTTTGCAGCTCTGAAGGAACATTCTTTGACACGAAGAGGAGGAACGGGCAGAAATCTTTACCATGGTTCTTGGCTGGCAGATGGGACTGCTTCTTAACTCAGTAGAGATGGATACAGTCTATTTATAGACTACAGGGGGAGTGAGTATCAGGTAAATACCTCTTGCTCAGATATTCTTATTTTACTGTCTAAAGGGCTACGTTTTCAGTATTATGTTGGTTTCCTGCAACAGATGTTTCCACCTTTATAATTCATCTTTTTCCTAAAAGCCTAGGGGTAGGCAGTGTAAAACTAGAGGTAGTTGTAGTGATAGCAGTGTTCTGAATTTTTCTCATTTTGACCCAAATCCTTGTGGAGACAGAAGAAAAGTTTAGTAGTAGAGAAGGAGACAGCTCCCAGGCATCTTGCTAGGACAATGAATAATCAGAAACCTCTGCTCGCTAGACTGTGAAATGAAGTTAGTATGCTGTCCGTTTTAGAAACTCTGATGTGAGAAACTTTACTGCAACATTTTTAATTAAAACTTCCATATTTTGATGTCAAAAAATCTTGACAGCCTTGCTTTCCTATACTACAGAAAGTGTAAGAATCATTAGAACATAAAGCCATTACAATTTCCTTTGCCATCACCTGAAGGAAGTTGGCAGGTACCAGGAAATCTGCTTGTTGCAGGCTGAGGTGCCATACAGGAAAACCAAACAAGTTTTGACTTTGTCAGTGTATGCAGTACTGATTTTAGCATCAAATCAACACTATTAACTGACACTTAGAATTTCACTTCAGGGAAAAGGTACTTAATTGTGCAAATCAAACAAAAAGTTTTAATTCTGAGCCAGAGCCTACAAACCTTTTATAGGTCAAATGGAACTTTTACTGTTTGTTAAGGACTGTTGTCTCTTCTGGCCCCACACCAGTTGCATTTTGTGGGGTGTGAGATGCAGTGCTTCTGAAATGAATGATGACATCTTAAACAATCTGGAAGAGATGGTGGCTGTTAATGATTTTCTTCATGAATTTGAGTGCAGGTGTCTTGTGGTCATCTGTGAGACAGAAGAAAGCAATTAAACTGATTTGACATAATGAGGATAATATTTATTAGTTAACTATCACACTACATTGATTCTAAATATTAGTGACTTGGGGTTTTTCTGCATAACAAACTCTTTTGCAAAATTTAACCCTTGCACTTACTGTTTTGCCAGTGTATCTTCAAGGATATGGGAAAAATGCTGTTTTTTGATTTGGCATTTTATGTGCCTGAATAAGAGTATAATTTCCTTCTCCATGTTAAATGCTTATTAGTTCACTTTTTCCTTATAGTCCATGTTTTTTGTGCTACTGACCCTTCTTGTTATTCTTTGTATTCTGTCATGTTGACTCATGTTTTCCTGATGTTGTGGTGCCTGTAATTGAATGCAAGCCTCTAGTTGAGGCCATCCTAGTAAGGCTTAATAGGGAGAAATTAATTTCACTTGTCTTAAGGCTAATACTTCTGTTTATATATCTCAACATAATTGCCTTTCACAAGACAGAACAATACTAATTCAGCTTTTGGTCTCTTGCTGCTTCCATGTCTTTTTCTCTAATTATCTACCAGTGTGTGTTTGTATAATTTCTTACCCATTAAGTGTAGAACTCTGTTTATACTGCATTGCACAGTGTTACTTCCAGCCCATTTTTAAAATTAAGAATAATACTGAATCTTAAACTACCATCCCAGTCTGTGTCCGTGTTACTAAAGTCAGAGATGTCACAAAATAAGAACGCTAATCAGAAGTTTAGTGGAAATTAATTAATTATCTTATGCCTAAACCAGACTCAGCAGATCCTACTGCTTTGTTAGTGAAACGCTAACTCCTCTGAACCTGGTTTTGAAAAAGGTTACTCTTCTGTTTTATGGAAGTTGCATCTACCCCATGTTTTCTGAGTTCCTCTATGAGGACGTGATAAGCAAACAATAGACAAACCAAGGCAAATGCATGCAATGCCAATTCTGTGAAGCTTATTTCATTATGAAAACCAAATGTTTAGTGGAACACCTTTGCTAGTGAGTGACAGTTGGTATGATTTTGTTTTCTTATTTGCTTGTACATGGCATGAGGCAGTTACTGTGATTTGGTCCTGTATTTCTAGGTATTAAATCTGAGCTGATCAATGTAGCTCCCTGTCTCTCACTTCCTTCATTTTAGAAGATGTCCCTTCTAAACATGCTTTGGAATGTTTTTTTGTCTTCTGGGAGGCAGTCTCTGAGCATACTGACACACACTCAGGTCTGAGTAGCTGAAGCCATCTCTCACCCAGGCCTGGTGATAGCCATTAGGGTTGGGAAGGTGTATGTCTGGGGCTGTTCCCACTCACATGCTCCTCCAGATGGTGTTTAGGATATGAACCAACACAGGATGATCCACATTGCCACTTCGCCTTCAGCTGAAGTGATGGGTGGAGAAATTCATGGCAAGTGGGGCAAAGTTGATTGGTACATATGGTGTGAGGTTGTACGGTGTAGATACCAGGTGCATGTAGTTTCCTTGGATCCTTTAGGGCTTATAACTCTGTGTTTAGTATCAGTGCTGTATCAGTGCTGAGGAGTCAATGTGCTCCTGGTGATGTAAGTTCTCTGGAGTCTCTGAACCATTGTTTCCAGTGTCCTGTTTCCAAAAGCATTGGTAGCTGAACAGTAGGGTAAAAACTGCACGAGTCTGGCTCCGTTTTAGCACCTTATCGAAGAAATGTCCTCATGAAACCCGGAGTGCTAAGTTAGCCAAGCACGAATGCCCAAGTGACTCACATTGTTTTCATAGTGCTGTGCCTTAGCTAGTGATTATACTTGAAGCAGATAATCTGCAAGAAGCACTTTCAAGTATGAATTTTGTGTTTATTACTTTTTCTTTTCTGGAAAATCTTTCCTGTTCCCTGCCTGTTACTTCAATCTTAGCAGTCGTACTGCCATTATTCACAGTAGCAAGGCAGAACCATCTTCTTTTGTTTCCTGGTGCTCTTTACCACTTATAAGAATTCAGACAGTGTGGTGGCCAGGCACGAGTAGCTGTCTGCCTCTCTCACCCACTCCCCTGCATGCTGTTGCACTGGCTGGTGCCCATGTAAATTGTATGGGGTGAGTGACACACAGAAAGTCAGTGGAGCTCAAGGTAGTTAAGGTTATGTACCAGTATATTTCTTTAGGATGTTCTGTTCTCAGAATGTGATTTGGTGATGTGACTGAGTCAATTAACTGCAGGCTGTACTGAAAACTGTGGTCCTGCTTTTCCCTTCTTTCCCTTTTGCTTCCCTTGTGCTGGCACTAGTACTGAATTATCCTATGGTAACTAGTTTACGATACTATATTGGCAGAAGATTACCAATTTATGATGTTATTTTTACCAAATTAGTTCCTAGACTTGCTCAAGTGTAGAACAGATGAGTGCCACAGTGTGTGGAAGTGCAGAGGAGAAAAATGCTGCTCCTTTCATCAGTAGTATGCAGCTGGATTTGTTAAAGCTAGTTTCAAGTGTTTTAAAGAATAGATATGAGGTACTTGTATCTTCACATGCAGGATTCAACAGGTGAATAGTCATGGTTTGATCTTCTTTGTGTGCATTGAAAATTTATTTGAGATTCTGTTGAATTAAGTCTGGTTGATTTGAGATCTCCATAGAAATCTTTAATTTTGTAGTTTTGTAGACCTGATGGCTTTCATGTGTTCTATTATGCAAGATTTCTTTTTATTCCTCTTGGCATCAAATGTTTTCTAGAATGTACAAGTTATTTTAGAGTTTTATTTCCAGATTGATGTATTTGATCTCTACATAGGCTTTTCTGGGGCATTCAGGATAGCAGCTCCACTTTAATAACCTGGTTTAGATTGAGAATAAATTATAAAAATATATTTATGCAAATATTTTGTTACAAGTCTGCTGTTTGTATTTTCTCTTTTGTTAAGTTTGTCCTAGATCAACTTTCTTGAGAGTATTAGCTAAGTAGTGTAAGCATCTAAGTACTAGCTATTCCTTCCTTTTTCCTTATTTTCCTATTGCCTTTATTTTTTAAAAAATTATATCTTTTCCTCATAAATAACTCATTTCAGTTCCTGAGTTTATAATATGGGTCACCTGTGAGTTTCATGGCAAAGCTCAGCTAATGTATTTTGGCATTTAGGGGTAAATCCTTAGGGAATGTTGAAGTTAGTATTGCTGTAGAGGGTTGTAAAAACAGACTTAATCTTGTATTGACATATCCTGATTTGATTTTATGAAGGCTTTAATACTAATTTTTGTGGTTTTTTTTTTTAATTTAGGGTGCAATTTTCTTGGAAGGAATAACAGTTAAATGTGTGACACAGGTGACAACGCAACCAAAATTAGGAGGAATACAGCAAAAATGTCAGCAGTTCTGTGGATGGGAAGGGTATGAGACTATTTAGAACTAACTTATTTATACTATCTAAGAAATAAGTGTTATATTTTGCAGAATGAAACTGCTCATTGTAAAAATGAGAAAAAAGGTGACCATTTTTTGATGGATTGTTTATTTAAAAAGCCTCAAACACACTTGTCAGTGAAAGTCTTGTCCTGTACTATGAAATGGAATGATCAGTTTTTGATGTTAAGAAACAAGGTTCTAGAATTACTTTTCCATTGAGATAAAAAAATGTTGCTGTTCAAATTCCAAATGTAGCGTAATGCAGCTATTTGTGTAAAATCTATTTTTTCTCAAGCAGTAGACTTATTTATACCACTGCTTTTACACTTCAGTATAGAGGTATAATACTCATTTTTATAGCCAGCTCGGATTTGTGTCCAATGCTGATGAAAATGTTGGTTTTAATGTCTGTGATTCTGAACTTTTCCATTCCAAAGTTGGTGATCCACACTGCTTCCTAGTTTGTTGATGGTTATCGTGCCTGTAATTTTTAATCTAAGTATCTCTTTCTGCGAAGTTAAAAACTTTGAAGTTCCACATAATTTAGTGTTTTGTCATAAGCAAATAACCTTGTTATTTGCTATCTCTTATGAGACAGGCTTTTACCCTCTATTGCAAAATACTTTATTGGAGAAGATGTTCTAACTCAGAACTAACCTTTCCACAAATCTGGTACAAGGTGTGACTTGAGTCTAATGTAAAAAAATGTATTTACTTGTGTGATTGTTTATTGCAGAACCATTAATAAACACGTTTCTTTTTATTAGGACCGGATTCCCTGGAGCACAGCCTGTTTCCATGGACAAGCAAAATATTAAATTTTTGGAGCAGAAGCCATACAAAGTTAGCTGGAAAGCAGACGGCACCCGGTAAGTTCATTTTATGTGAAGAAGCAAAACAGTAAATTCAGTAGACAGTTTGTATTTTCTCAGGAAAGTGAATTTGCTTGTACAAAGGACAAAGTGCAGGAGCAAAACTCGCTCCAGAGATTAATTTTTATTCTGTCTTGGTACCAACATTTGCTGAAGTTTGTGGCCAAATTTCTTTCTAGCAGCTGTTTTACGCACTGACTGTTAAAGGCAGGTACCCTTATTCTCCTCCATAACCCTTGCCTGTCTGTCAGCAACGATATGCCACCAAGATCTTAGAATAATCTTATATATCAGTGAGAGTCTGCTAGGGTGAACACTCTATTTATAAGCTAAATTAAAACTTCTAATTGATCCTTCAGAAGCTGGGTAGTATTAGAAATTTTGGAGGGTTTTAAAAAAATTAATACTGTGATCCTTTGTTCAAACATGTAGTTCATGTCAGCTAAATAGCCAATAATTTTATCTTCCCTCACCAGTTCTCTTGCATTCATTGCAGGGGTGCCTTTTGTTTAATAACAAACTACAACCTAATTGGATTAATTTGACATACTCTCAAGTTTTTCCTGAGTTCTTTATTTTGCTAGGTTTGTTACCTTTAATAATAGAGTATCCTAGATAATGAAAATCTTGGAGAATGTGGGGAATTGGATGCCTTATGAAAATTGCCAAGTGGCTCCACATGGAGTCAGTCAGGATTCAGCACAATTCAGCCAGAACTAAGCTGTCTGTATAAAAAAACCCCAGACCGTTCAAGTGTCTCTTCTGTGTAGTTTGTGCTTCAAGGGTTTATTAGCTTGGGCTGAGCATGGTGTGAAAAGTCAAAGTAAGCTTGCAGTCAGTATGGCATCCAGGCATCAAGAAACGTGTGGAAATAATTGGTCTACTAACACTGGCTATATGCACAAGCACTTGGAGAGTGCAGTGCAAGTGTTCTCAGAGTGGGAAGTTACAGCAATGGGGTATTGGGAGGTCGAGGCATATTCTCAGAGCAGTACAGGGCATAGGGCATTCCAAGTTGCTGACCCTGAACAAATGAAGTCAGCCAGCTTAAACTGACCTGAAGACCCTTTGTCATATCCTATGTTATTAATTTGGAAAATTGATGTCTTATATAATATTCTCATTTTCTTACTCAAATGTGTGGATGGGATGCCCACATTCTGAGTACTAAAGCTATTATACAGAACATAGTAGGGGACCTGGAAGACTGCATTTTGTGAATGAAATTAAAATGTACATGTAATTTCTTGTAGAAATTTTCAGTATTTTGAACATTCTATCCTGTGTTTTTAGTTTTAGAATGGTGGGAAAACAGAATGGGGATGAAGAACAAAACTGAAGGAACTAAATAGCTCTTTACATTTTTTTTGAAACATAATAACTGGTAATAGATTACAGAAATACACAGACTGATAGGTATATTCAGAGAAGAAAATGGAGCTACAGAGATCCGGTGTTAATGAAATTCACCTTAAGTAATGTGAAAGAGAGATTAAAGGTGAAAACCTGAGCTATTATTTGGACATTCATACACTTTGCATGATATGTATCCTAATCAACAATGAAAAATTATGATCATTTTTACATTGGACATGCTTCTAATTATTTAGTTGTTCTCCAGTGATCCAGACTCCATATGCCATTAAACAGATTTTCATTAGTTATTCTGAATGCTTGTGTTGACAGGCGTGACCTTCTTGAATTTAATATTAAGACATCAGTTAGTGGAGACCCATTTATGGATCCCTTGCTTACATTATCTGGAGATGGAAGCCCTGTCATCAAATATCTCTGAAGCTATTCTGTTAAAAGTGGTTTAGATGCAGCAGTCTAGACCTTGCCTATGAGAATATTATTAGGCTTGCATGCTTTTTGTTGTTGTTGTTGCTTTGTTCTCTCTCTTTGCTTAAAAAGCACTGCTGTTTTGTGAACCCTGTTAGACTTAAAGAAAAGCAGATGCACAACTAATAACTTTCTGTTATACTTTCTCACTGAAATGAAACAGTTTTATTTCAGTTAATAGCAGCATTTGCTCAACTTCTTAAATTTCATTAGTTGTTAAATACCTGTATTTTATTTTTGCAGCAGTAGTTTTTCCTAGAGATTTCATGACAGAAGCATATTTTTTTATACACTCTCTTAACTGATATTCAGTGTCAGTAACTTCACTAAGGACGTCTACTTTTCTTCAAAAGCATTTGTTAATCCTAGATTCTGATTTGAGTTGAACCTCTTATTCTCAGTTTTAAGAGCTATGTTGGTTTTTGGTTTTGTTGTGGTGGTTTTCCTTAATTTTTTTTCTTTTCTTTCTCCATTATTAGGCATTTTTTTTCCAGTGGTAGTTCTGTGCACGTTTTCTTGGTTTCTTAGCATTGTTGTATTTTTCTACCCATAATTTTAGAAAAAGAGAAAGTATTTTCCTAAATAAAAAAGCATTATTTCTCATATAATGTTGACTAACAATGTGAAATTGATTAGTTAAATTACTTGATAGTGATTCTATGATATATCTTGGGGAGATTTACTGGAGTAGTATCTTGCATATTTTTTAAGTGTGTGAGTTCTGAGTCTGGTTTGGGTCAAAAGTCATCTTCCTCCATTCTCTTAGAGCTCTGAATTCAAAATCTTTTTACTTAGCCTTGCTTAGCCTAGTCTGTTGTGATTGGAAGAGTTTGTGCCTTCACTGAGTCTTGCTTGTTCTGTCCCTGGTTGTCTGAGTATCAGCAGGGCTCACCTCCTGGTTCTGCTCTAGCATTCCTTCTGGAGCGTGTTTGTACCAAAAGGAAAAATACAGCGTGAACAAATGCTTCTCCCCTCCTGTTAGTAAATGCCAGAATATAAATACGTGTGTATTTGTATCTTAGGTTTAGAGAAATTAAATTTAAAGATTTGTGAAGCTCATTTAGCATTGGCATGCTTTGGTGAAATATTTCCTTTGTACCAGCTACTTGGTTGTATGTAAATACTGTATGCAAACTCATGCTGTTTTGGAGAAAACCACCTCTAAAATCATACTGCTATAAATTATTATTATTTAAATAAAAGTCACTGAGTTCTGCAGCTATTCTGACTGGTTTGGTTTAAATTCTCTATATATATTGGAACAGTAGTCAAACTACTGGTGTCTTATAAATAATTCTAATGCTAATTTATTTATAAGCCAAAGGGCAAATTTCCTACTGGTAAAATCATGCCTTTTGGCTTTGTTGAGATGAAATGTATGTTGTGTATTAACAGTAGCTACAAGGTAGATACATCTTTGCAAATGGCAGTGCCTTGCTTCTGAATTAGTTGTTACTGTCTGAGTAAGGTAATTGTTAGATGACTCTCTGCATTATCAGCTTTGTACTGTGAAATGATTAGCCCAGGTGGGTAATGGCTTGTTGTATCCCTTCAAATGGATCTCATTAATACTGTTTGTAGCAGATGCTTGTTCTAAGGAGTGGAGCTGGATATTCAGGCAGGGTAAAGTAATGAGACACCAGTTCTGAAGAAAAGACGGCTACCACTAAGAATAATAAAAAGCTTAAAAATGGCTGTGGAATTATTCAAGTCAATACAATCAAATAGGACTAGGTTTTATAATGGTAAAATGTGACCTGCACTAAATGGAACCTATTAAGAGGAATAAGTTATTTTCCTACATTTCTATGAGTACCTTTTTTATTTTTCACATCTGTACACATGCAGTTTTAGTGAAAAATAATAAATATCATGCTAATACTATGGCTGTTCAATTATGTTAAGGCAGCTATTTTAAAAAATGCAGAACAGGTAGTTCTTGCCAAAGGCTATTAAATTTGAAAAATATTCATGCAAATTTGATGGCTTGCAGATATTTAAATGTGAATAAGTAGATGCAGAATAAAATGCCTCTTTGAGAATTGGTGCTAATTGTCTGACATGTTTATAACAAAATAGTTAGGTACATCTGTGTAGTTGTTTCTTTCTTTCATGGTTAGCAAATTACATTTACATTAAAAGAAAGGCCTGTTTGCCTAAGCAATTAACTTTTTGTTGTTACCCTAATACAAAATGAAAATAGTAAATGTGCACTTAATTGTATGATAAAACCGGGCATTTTTGATTGTTTGTTAATCAAATAAATTTGATTTATCTTGAATGTATCAATAAATCAATATATCTCTATATAGAGAGTAATGATTTATACTGAATATAATTATTTTGATTTAGTTACTATATTGTCAAACTTGTGATAGCTTCCTAGTTTTTTTTTTTTTAGAAACCATAGCTTTTTGTAGAAATTGTAGAAAATTCCGTTTTTTTAAAGAACTTTGAAATTATTGGCAGTTGCAGCCTTTTCATATTTGTGACCCTTACTTGAAGGAAATCTACTCAGTATATTTTAAGATAATTTTTCTATAAATGTCATGAAAAAAAGGTTGACGTTTGTCTCTGATTTCCATGGCTCAATAATTTTTTCCCCTACTCTTTGATCCTTTACATGATGAGATGAAGCTTCCATGCATAACTGAGAAATTGCAAATTCCTAATACAAGAAGTTATCAAAAAATCATCTGGTCCAGAGTAAATTGTGAAAAAATCATCACTACTAAAGAACAGCTCTTAAAAAAAAAAAGGAGAAAACTGGGAAACAGATGTTTGTTTGTTTTAGAAATTATGAGGTAAATGGTACTAGCCCAAAATTAGGTGGCAAGGAAGCAGAATGGTTGCCTGTCTGTAAAGGCTTAAAGAAAAGATACTTGAATGGATTCATGGAAAAACTATTATCCCTGAGAGGGAGGAGAAAAAGTTGAGATAATAACGAGAATGAGGGAGGACAGAGAAGATTGGATAGTACTACTAATCCAATTAAATGCCAAATCTATACACTTGAGAACTCATTATTAAGAACAAGAGACCACATTGTCATGAAAGCAGATCTGGAGTGTCCTGGGTTTGCAATGGAAAGCTTGTCTCCTGGGAGCAAAGATATTAATGTGGAATTGAACTTGAAGGAGACTGTTGGGAATGAGAAAGAAGCCATAGATTAATTTTCAGATTATACTAATTACTCGACCAGATTCTCATGGATGTGAAATTTTCTGCCCAGTAGTGGAAAGTTTTTGAAGTAGAGGTTTGCACAATTGATAGTGCATTCTTCCCTAATTTAGAGGAGGGGTACAAAAATGTAGGGTGTCGAGATTTTCAGACATCTTCAGAAACGGTATTAGCAGGAAAGTTAAGGGCTTGCTGATCACAACAAAGCATTTATGACTAAAAGAGTGTTTCTCAAGGTGTGAATACTCTCTCCCTGGGCACCTTGCATTGTGACCCGGATAGCTACTGAGAAAGTGTATTATTATAAATTGTGTTTTGAGTGTCTTGTCATTGAGTCCTGTTTAGGGTTAATACATATTTGTAGTCTTAGAGTAAGGAAGGAATGTTGGCCTCCTAGTCATAGGATAGGGTGAAGAACCCACAAGAATAATCTGACTGCTTTTAAGCCACACCTTCCTTTCTTTTTCCTTCTTCCTCTCCTCACTTTCCTTAAGAAATAGACTTTAAATATTAATCAGTTTTGCACCATTAATTGGTAGTGTTTTGTATCCCTTTCTCTGTGCTGTGGCATGTTTCAGTGGTGGGAAATTTTAAAGGATGGAAGTATTCCAGGGTCGAGCATATTCTGAATAGACTTTGCAGGACCAAATGGATTTTTTTAATAGGAGTGACAGGTTTTGTGAACAACTGGGCTTAACCCAAGTTATTTGATTGCAAGTTAAATGAGCTTGATTCAATTGTACTTATATAACTATCAGCAATGGGCAAAGCCTCAACTGGTAATTTTACATCATTTTTGTGTCTAGGACAGCCATTCTTCAGACATTTCTATTATTTTCATTGAATGTCTCAAAGAAGTAGTTAAAAGGGTTTTTCTATTATTTGCATGAAATTGTCAAAATGGGGTGATGCTTAAAGAATAGATTTGGAAACAAAAACCTTACTTTAAAGATTAAAGTGATTATTCATAGTCCAGTCATCAAATATCTGCACTGTTTTTTTATGATAAGTTTTTAAGGTCATGGGGGAAAAAATGCAGTTTTTGTTTACATGCCGTTGTCCCTTGTGGCCTTTCTTCATAATTATTTTAACTATTCTTTAGGGGAATACAGGCTCACCCATTTTAAACTGGTTCTGTACTAGTGTCTGCCTCTGTAGATGGAAGAATCTTGGATGAGAATGAGGCTGCAATCCATGTGGAATTTATTTCACTGACTTTACTTTGAATAATATATCTAAGTGGGGATAGTATATATTTTGTCTGGAAACGAAAGTTGTGGAAGTTATTGAAATGGTTGCAGTAAAGCTTTTACTCCCAGTCAACATTAAAAGTTCTAAATAAATTGCTTTTATAAACTGCAGTACTAGTAGTTGTTAGGAGCCTGCAATTTAACTTTGAAGTGTGTAATGCTAACATAATGTCAGAAGCTTCTGCAAAGAGTATATAAAAATCACTTAAATGGTTCAGGATTAAAATGTATAAAGTGCCTTTCTAATGATTCCTGAAAGGTGCAATTCATAGATGTTAAGCGCTCTATACAATATTCCTTTTAATTTTCTGAAAAGCAGGTTTTATTTTGTGCTTTTAGGTAGGAGAGGAAGAGGAGATGGGATGGGAAGGCAGGAATGATGTGCTTTGAAGCTAGAGAGTTGGAGGTTCAGGAGCTGTAAATTGTAGCTCACTCTGCCTCTTAATAATTGTCCTGTACAGTTGTGTTGGCCAGTAAATTTAGGATTATAAGACTAATACTCACCTGTTTTCCACAGCATTAGAACCCATAAATATTGCATGCTTACTAGAATTTTCATTTTTGAGTGCAAAAATAAAACTTTGATCAATTGAGTTTGGATTAAGAGCACTTTGGTTTGTTTAGCATGTCCCCTGTCTCTAGGTAAAGCTATTTTAGCTCAGGGCAAGGAAGGTCTACTACAAGGTGGCCTCATTATCTCCACCTGTTGCCATGCTGTCCTTTTCCCTATTTTCCCTGCTCTACAGGCAATGAGGGCGTGTCTAGGATTTGGCTAGCAGACTTTGATGGCAGAAAAGGAGCTGTGAGGTTTGATAGCCAGATTTGTGGGTATTATCAGATAACTCATTCATTTTGTGTAACTATTAATTTTGAACCAGGAGAGGTCTCTCTTGACTGGGAGACTGTAAGTCAGATGAGGCAGCACAGAATGTTGGGCTAATATATGGATATAAAAATATGTCTGGTTTTGTGGTTTTTTGTTTTCTTTGTGGGGGTCTGGTGATGGTGTACTTATGTATTTATTGCTAAGGCACATCTCTATCACTTTGTTGCTTCTTCATGTCCTGAAATCTTCCTTCTACAGTCATTGAGTTAATGTAGAGGAATGAATAAATAAGTGTGACAGACCATATTATCCCTCATCTGGATCCAAATTGACTTGAATGGCCAAAGAAAGCATTCTTGCTCTAGACTGTGGTTTCTCCTTTATATGTACTTGCAACACTTTGAAGAAAGGGTTTTGTGTCCTTTCCTTAAGTGTTTAAGGAGCACTGCTGATGGGATACTATGTGGGAAGGGAATTCTGTGGAGCAGCAGGCCTGGTACTTCACAGTTCTGAAGCCTCCTGATAACACACAAAGTTTTGTAGTCACAATTCTGGGCTCTTTGAAAAATGCTACCTAACTGATTATTCATATGTAACTATTGGAGTATTTGGACAGATTGTCTTATAAGCAAGCTCTTTTGTTTATTTAGAAAGAGTTAATGCATGAAAGTGCTTATTATGTTGCTTGTGCTCTGAATACTAATCTTAGAATATTCAACTGTAGTCCTAAAATGTTCTAATAAGATCCAGATAAAGGGTGTGCCTGCATGTATATATGATTTTCACACAACCAGATTACTGGCTTATTTATTTATTTTCCTTCCTCCCAGACCACTTTTTAGTAGTGGAACAGTACATTTTGTGCTGCTGGTTCTCCTGGGGGGGATTACAGACACATCCATGAAGCGTAACGACTTATGTTCAGTCAGGGAAGAATGACTTTGTTTGTGAAGTTGAACTATACAGATATCTAGGGCATCCCTTTCTTTTGGAGCTGATTATTCTGTGAGCTCAAATGGCAGTTGTGTTCCTGCTGTGGCTTGTGCCAGTGTTGCAGGTGGAATTGACCCAGAATATGCCCTGGCATAAATCAATTCCAAGTTAAGGGGATCTCCTTTTTCAAAGCTGTGTTACTTTTTTTGTGACTGCTCTGTTACAGCCCTCCATGAGAGACATTATGGTTTATTTGATTGGAGAAAGAAGCAATGTAACTACTTGTCATCTAATGCTAAATGAATTTGTTATTCTTTCTTGTATATATTTTTTTAGCCTGTTGCTTCAGGCATGAATCTTGCCCTAAACCTCCAAGATATTTTCAGACAAAGGTTTGTGTAGAGGGATGTAGCCAAAGAAATTCAAGCAAGCTTGAAAATCTATCTGCAATAAATAATGAAGATAATAATAATAACAACAGTATCAAAAATTATGAAACAATTCAGGAGTTCTGTCAAGCTCGATATAGTTTGTTCCATGAATCTTGCTGCTTTAAAAAAAAGTAATCAGAACATCATACCATGCAGTTGTTTTTCAACAGTGTTCCTACTGCTAAATGAGAAATGCACTTAGCATCATTAAAATTAGGGTGAAACAAAGAGAATCTAGTATTTAAAATTAATCTATTAATATACAAGTTGTTACTGGGTAATAAATTTTCTAGCTTGTTAACAATTCTTTTGTTTTACATCAGACAAATCACATCATAATGCACTATAAGAACTCTTCAATATGTAGTAGTTGTAGTTTAATTTACCCTTCGTTGTAAGTCAAACAATGATTACAAGACAACTTTAAATTTAACCCATAAAGTTTAATATCCTTCTAAAAATAAAGAAACAAAACCCCCACGGCACTCTAACTTAATTAAAACCCTGGAAGACAGACAAGAAAAACACTGTAACTGGATAATCTTTTTTAACCTTGCTAAATTCTTCATTTTACCAGCAGTTTCACAGTCTAATAATACTTCAGATAGAAAATGTAGTTTTACACTGCTTTTGAATTTGCCATCTGTTAAATTAATTAAAGCATCTTTATCTTCGATTTATAAAGCAGGAAAAGCTAAAGTTCGAACTCAGTCTCAACTGCAATACTTTATTAGGAGAAATTATAGTAGTAGTTTCCACACTTCTTATGCGTTTTGCCATAGTCTTTAGTGTTGCCGTTGTCTCCTTTATTCAGAAACTGACTTCTCTTTAATGCTGGTGCACACTTTATCCCAAGTTAGGGGATACCATAAAGTTGTACCTTAATGATGCAACATTATTTCTGTATTTTGCACTGCCCTGTTTATTATCTGACCGAATTATTTGTTTGCGGATTTATTTTGTTTTGTTTTGTTTGTTTGCTTGCTTGTTTGGCTGCAGCTGCTGTTCTGTGCTCTCACTACCCCTAAAAAGTAGCTGCTATATATGAGCTTTCTCAGCTGGCAGTTAATTTAGAACCTCGTAAGGTGGGGAAGTGTGGTCACAATTCTTCTCCTCCTGGATGTGTTACCCTTTGGATATCAAAACTTGCAGCGTTTTTTTCTGTCGTTTTGGGCATATTGAAGATTCTGTAGTAAATGTCATCTGCAGATCCACTGCCTCACTTTTGGTGATGTTCAGGGCCATCCATAAGAGTTACAAAATAACTCCTCTGGACCTTGCATTGTCCAGGGGAACAAATGAAAAGGGAAACTTGTATTCAGAGTTTAAAGGAGAGTGGTGGCAGGCAAGAATAAGAAAAAGATTTTGATGCTGAGTGAGATACTGTGGAGGAGACTGAGTAGTAAAAATAATGGAGACTGAAAAGCTGTATAAGCTGTGTGGTATCTCTTAAGGGGTGACTTGGCAAGGTTACTTCATGATCTGGAACACCACTTCAACAAATCTTGTGGAAATGAAATTCTTTGTTCTCAAATAAGCAGGGTGATTGGTGAAGTTCAGTTCATCAATGCCTGGAGGTATTTAGAAGACATGTAGATATGACACTTCAGGACATAGTTCAGTGCTGGACATGGCAGTGTAAGGCTTATATTTGGACTCAATTATCCTGAAGGTCTTTTCCACCTAAAATGATCCTATGAGCATCACATTCAAGCATAGCCCTTCCATTGTGATACATGATGAGGTGATCAATAAGACAAGAAATTTTTTTTTTCTGTACTAGCATTGACTCAGAGCAGTGGTATCTTGAGCTAATGATTCAGAACATGAGGCAGAATATTGGAAACCTTCTGACTTCTCACGAAATTAGATGTTGGTGTAGCAGATGAACTAGGATAACTTCCTTGTCCGTAACAGAAATATTGGAAAGCATTCATTTTGTTTAGGAAAGATGCAAGATAAAATATGAGGAATAACATTTTATTTTCCTAATAACTGAAGGATAAAAAATTGCTGCAGAGATCAGATAAAGAAAACTTCTGGGTTACTGCTGAATCTGCTGCAGATGCCGGATCAGAGTTGTCATGATGGGCACACTTGAACATCTAAGCAAGCTGAGTGTCTTGACCTCCATAATAAGAGTTTAACCAAGTTAAACCACAGTTTTGAAGCACAGGGAGCTTGTCATTTCAGCCCATGGAGGCACCTTACGATTGTGGAAGTTAACCAGAAGCTGAATTCTACCCTCTTACAAAGGTGGAGAATTGGTGGAGTATTTTAACAGGTGACAAATCCAGGTGCTTCTGAGTGTAGTAAGAGATATACCAGATAGCTTTATGTGCTAAACAAGAGCCTAGTCACAGTATTTTATTACTGAGGGAAAAAAAAGGTCTTGATTTTAGAAGCTAAGTTTGGATCAATCATGCTAAGGCTTTATATAATTATGATTGTAATGAGAGGTAAAAATAGATCAAAAATGCAGGTTTTCTCTTCATTAAATGACAGATTTGGTTGCCCTAAGGGCAATAGTTAATATAATTACTCAGAATTACTGTGATTGAGGAACACAGTCTGTGGTATAGATGAAGAATGGGATTTCCTCTGAGTTCAGCCATTTTGGTAGGAGTTTGTATAAGGAAAAAATTGTGGTTTTGACCTAGGAAGACTGATATATCTCATGCTTCTGGACTTTGACAAAATTTCTATTTTTTTAACAAGAGTGAGGTTAATAAGACTGTTAAAATTCTAACACAGGTAAAGAACAGATTGAAAGAAAATGGCAGTGGATGGTTTTGAAAGACAATGTATAAAAAGCTACAAGTAGAGATCCTGAATATTAATTTTGTTTTATCATTAAGTATTTTGAAACAGAATCCAAGTATGTTCTGATAAACAAATGAGGGAGATCAGCCACTGAATTCACTGGGGAGCAGAATAATAAAACTGAAAGGATATTTAGTTGTAGAAAATGCAAGGTCATGAATGAGAAATATTGAAGCTGGAGGCTGTTAATTGGAAATGACTGTCAGTCACAATCTAAGAGATTTTTTGGTTTAAAATGCTGTGCAGACAGCTGATGGCATACTTTAACCTAGAAATAAATGAGAGAAATACAAAGTGTTGGTATACTCAGAGCAGACTAACTTCTAAAGATCTATGTGTGTGTTTTAAAAAACATTATTTGTAATTTGGACTGTTGAATACATAATTCTACAGCAGCTTCTGCATGTAGCAAGTGTTTCTTGCTGGCTGATATGCTGTGTACTCATGCAAATGACAGCATGCATGCAACTTTGGAGAACGTGGTTTGTGACAGAACTGTCAGTGTGCTGATTAAAGAGACATTATTTCCTTTTGTTTACACATTGAAAGCAGTATTATAAGTTTTCTTGTAAGTTCTTGTGTTAGTGTCCCTGTATCCAGGCTTTGTCATCCTTGAAGAGACATCTTTTGAAGCAGCAGCCATTGCCAGCAGCAATTAATAGAAGAAAGCAAGCTGAGCCTTCTCCATTTGTCGGGATTTAGGGTCTTTTCCTCCATGTGCCACAGGCCAGCTTCAAATTCTTCTAATTTAAACTTACTCTAAGTCCAGCACGGTCTGGGTTTGGGTCAGGACATGGAACTGCAGCAGCCTAGTGACACAGATAGATGATCTCCTACTGTCAGTAGATAAAGGGCAGTCATTAATTTTCATTCTCTTGGCCTTTTCTTCAATGTTTGATGCATCTGGCCAGAGGCTGGTGCTTTCTTGCTAGGAGGGAGCAGCAGGGTCCAAAGTAAAGCACTCCTGTGACTTGGCCTTGTCTTAGGTGATCCATCTAGAGAGTGGTGACATGCTCGTGGTTTTGAAATGTTGCCAATCATAAAAGGAAATTAAGAAATTGAAAATCATATCTGCAGCAGGATTTCGTTGTTGCCTCTGCGTCAGCGAGCATATTAGAGATGCTAATTGCTATTCGGATTTGGGTAATGCTTATTTGTGTGGGAGGGCAGCACTTTCACAGGACTGAATTCCAGGCTGTGTAATGAAGTCCCTTCGGAATGGAGAGCTGCTATGTATTTTGTGCTTAGAGTTGATGATGGAATTTCTTATATTTGGCATTCTTTAATGTGATAATACAGACAGTGGCGTATTTAAAAAGGAAAATGGATAAAAAGCAGCGATGGCAGCACTGTGTCGAAATAAATAATCTTCTTTGATATAGCCTGTCTGAAGAAATACTGCAGGGCAAAGAAAGCTCCTAGAGGAGCCGAATTTTTAAGCTTCCTTTGAAACAATATTTCTAATCCATTTGCTACTTGTAGATTTTTTTTCAGAAAATTACTTGTGTGTTGAACTCAAGCTCAGAAGATAGGATCTTAAACTTTGAGGAACCTGTGTTATATTTTTATACTATACTTAAGGTTTTAAAACTCCTATAAAGCACAAAATTAACATATGTAAGCTTACTGCTGAGGTGGTTGCTGTCATTTTGGCTGAGAGAAAGAAGTTAAACATAGATAAAGCACATCACAATTGAAGTCGGAGGCAAAACTTCTGTGAATACATAGGCAATCAATTTTATGGTAAATATGTTTTGGCAAGCACTACACCATGTCTAGTGAGATACTGTGTTGGGGGAGTGTTTTCAAATCCAGTTTTGTGAATCTTAATATTTTGGAGAAGGCAGAGGCCACATGTTCCAGTGGGTACAGTGTTGGATTTGGAGACTGGGAAATGCGGTTCTGTTCTTCTTCCTTAATCTCAATGACCATAGATTGATGGACACCAAGTAATTTACCATGTTTTATGCATTATGTAATAATTTCCTGAAATGTACTTTCAAATTCAATGATGAAAAATGCTGATCATCTACATAAAGGAGAATCATCTGTTTTAAATTTAGGATTTTCAGTGTAGCTTATGTCAGTTTCAAAATTGTGTAAAAACCAAAAACCTATCACCACCACCGAAAAAAACTCAACTGAAAATGGAAGTCTAATAAAATAGTTCTTTTAGCTTTTGTTTGGGGCCCAACTGATGTGGACTGCATGATACAGGATATATGTGTAGGCAAATGAGCCTTTAATACAGTTGCTTTTATTTGGGTATGCAAAAATTAATTGATTTCTGAAAACTATTTGATGGTTGACATTTTTTAAAGTTTAAAAATTGAAGTTATTAATACTCAGGTAGGTGATCTGGAGATCTGTTTGTCTAATGTCAAGAACTATCACTCTGCTAATGAAATTTTCATCCTGTTTTCTGAATTATCATGTTAATAATAATGTCCAGTTAGAATTAATAACAGGTCTTGCCTCGGGATCAGAAGTGAATGAAACGTAGCTTCTAATGAAACTTTTGATTTTACCATTTCTATGACTAGATATTTTATCTGCTTGTGATTAATCTGCATGGATGCTGTGACCCTCTATTTTTCAGAATTTCTTGGTTTGTAGTGATTTGTACTGACAGTTCTGAGAGATGATGTTTGTAGCTCACACATGATTCTCTACTTCCATGTATAGTTTTCAGAGGTGAATGAGCAGTTCTGTTATTGCTCTTACTGCTGCTCTGCCATTGTTATTTTATTCACTTGTCTGGTTTTACATTCGGTTTGAGCCATCTGATGTAGGACCATGTCATCTTGTGTACTTGCCCAGAATCTAAAACAATGGGGCCTGGTTACTAATTGGAGCTTTTGGGTGCTCACACAATAGAGGTAATTAGTAATAAATGTACAGCTGTAATAGCAAGTAGTGTTCACAGTGGGCAGTGCAATGCATGACAGTTAAGTTCCTGTGTTCTGTCTCTAGCGAATGTGTTTGAGAAATCATCTCTCTTCTTTCTTTGCTTTTGTGATGTTGCCCAGAGGCGTGTTCTCTATTCTGGTGTAAGTGCTTATCTGCTAATACCTTAATTAACTTCTTAAAATATAAATGGCCATGGTACATTGAAATAATATTCAGAAATGTACTGTTCAGCAGTCTACAAGATTGCTCCATGATGCTTGTCATGTCATCTGGAGAAAACTTTAAACCTGACATTAAGAACATGAACTTAAGCTTTTTGAGTGAAACAAGTGAACAAAAAATGTCAACCAACCAACCAGCTCAAATCCCTCATTAATTGATAAATTCAAGTTCACCAAAACCTTGTGTATCTCTAGCTTCTTGCACGTTTTCAATTATTAGTTGCTCATAGAACACTTCTGTTTGTCAGTCCATCCTTGACCAAATTCTTTTCTGTCTTATGTTGATAGTAATTAGAATTTTGATAAATTGTGTTGTTTGGACCACATTCAGAGTTTTATTTCAACAATTTATTAAATTGGGAGAGTAGGGGAGTTTTCAGCCATTCAGCTAAAAAGAACTCAAAAAAACCTACTTTCAAAATGAGACATATCTGGATCAGTTTAATGTCTTTCTCAAGCAGAGAACTTGTTCAGATTCTAAGTTACACGGTATATTACCATGAGACCCAGACAGATGGGTCTACATTCATTGTCTCTTGTGTCTTCAAAGTCAGCATGTGCTCTTTCTCAGCATCTCTCTGAAGTAAGATACAGAATCATAGAAATCATAGGATCATAGAATGATTTGGGTTGGAAGGGACCACCCAGATCATCTAGTTATGAAGCAATATGGCATGCAGAGAGGTATGCATAACAAAAACTTTGTTTCCATATGGAATGCCTGTGAAAATTTTCTGTAGGCTTTAAGAGGTCTATTACATGGACTCAGTTGAAGAATTGTAGTCCTGAAGTGTTTGTCCATGTGAAAGGAAAATTCAAGGTGTGGTCTGGTTTAACTCCTGTAGAAACTGAGCCCACACATCCTGTAGCAGGATGGGGGAAAGAATCAAAAGGGTGAAAGTGAGAAAGATCAGCAGTTGAAATAAATATAAGGGAAAATAAGGAATTTTTACTGCTTCCCATTTGCTGGCAGGTATTTAGTAATTTCCAGGAAAGCTGAACTTCATGAAACAAAACAGTGACTTGGGAAGAAAAACACCGTAACTCCAAATGTCCCCTCCTTCCTCCTCTTTCTCCCATTTTTTATTGCTAAGAACAACATCATGTGGTCTGGGATATCCCTTTGGTTAGTTTACAGGTTTAAACTTTAAAATGTAAGAAAAAGCCTTTTAATTTTTTTTAAATAGTATCTGTCATGATTACTCGTTTTTAAAACTTAATTTAGAGATTAGAGATTTTGAGGACATACCTGTAATTATATCATCTTACAATACCTTTGCAGGTACATGATGCTGATTGATGGCAAGAATGAAGTTTATATGATTGATAGAGACAATTCCATTTTTCATGTATCCAACCTGGAATTTCCGTTTCGTAAAGATCTTCGCACACATCTAACAAACACTCTTCTAGACGGGGTAAGGAGCATATTGTATAATGGTTGTAACAATTTCAGTGCTGTTTGCTTTTGTTCATAAACAGGCCCAAATTTTTAGGCCTGGATCGGTGAATCATAGGGTTTCAGGAGGAATATAAGTTCAGTCACTGGCTGAATGTGGGAGTTGCATTTTGTAAGAAATGACTTATCTACAGAATAGGACTGATGACTGCTCTGGGGGGAGCTGTTTGTCTTTGAAATATATCAAGGTATTGAGATGACTCTCTGAATATGAGAAAAGGCTTAAAGAGAATCTAAGAAAATTATTGCAGAACTTTGTCTCTTGCTACAGCTATTTTGAAGTAGTAAACATGGTCAATTTTATACAGCTGATTGAAATACTTCGAAAATTTGATAAAATTTTCATCATGTTTTGATACACTTTTGTGAATTAATGTCTTTGTTTCTGTCACCTTTAATTTCAGCTGATCTGAATTCTGGAATGATTTAGAAATGGCTTAGTTGTATTTGTTTAAGACTAAAACATTTCTAAATTGCTATGCTAATTTAAATTATATAAACTTGCTAATGAACTTTTTGAGCCAGTGTAAAACAAGCTGTAAAACTTATGGGTTTGTGTTTTGAAGGCTGGGCTGGACTGTTGGTGGCAAACTTTTCAGAACCGTAGCCACAAGAAGAAATTATTTATTTCTTGACTGTCCTATTTCACATGACCAAGAGAATTTCACTAGCTCTTACACTAATGGGTCAGTGCAGTTTCCTATCATGTTTCAGTAGTATTGGAGACTACATTGCTGTAACTCCTGCTTGATGAAGTATTTTTGTATCTGAGATAGCTTCCATATTGATCCTCTGAAGCCTAATGCTCTTTTCAGCCATATTGTCTTTATTAACTTTCTTTCTTTTCTCTGGCCTTTGTTGTCAGTATTCCACTTGAAATGTCACTTCTGTGAATGGTGTGTCTTACTGAACACACATTTACATGTGAAGCATGTATAAATTGAATCTTCGAGGATAATTACTGCAAGGAACAATATACTGTCTCAGGGACAAAGAAGCAGATAATGGAGTATTTCCCACCACCTCTGCTTCACTGAAAAATTGAGAGCATAATGCAAGAAATGCCGTGCTGTCAGCTCAGAAGTGGTTGCACAAGCTGTCGTGTCTGGTAGGAGCCTCTTCAGCCAGGCAGCTTTCTAATGATATACATAATATTATTCTAAATGACATACATTAGGTTACATACTTTGGAAATAAAAAGCCTGGTATTGCTGTTTTTTTTCCCTCTGCTACTTCCAAGGCTCTTGAGAAAGTAATGACTTGGTAGTGTCCATATAGTGTTCTTGAGGGAAATGGCTGCTCTTTCTTTTATTTATTTAATTATTCTCTTTATTTCAAAACAGATGTTTCAGTAAAGGTGGCTGATATGTACATGGTGAAAGACAAGGATATTGAGATAAGTGCATAATGTAGCTGTGGGGCATGGAAGAAGGTCTCTGATCTGGTGTCTTGTGTTCCCCAGATTTATAGTTTAGGTCTCTTAAGAATAACTAAAGTTTCTCAGGTAACCAGGGCATTGAACTATAACTTTGCATAATTTGTTGTTCTGTAAAAGTTTGACTGTTAATAGTGCATTTTGGTGTTTCACTTTATTGGCATAAAATCAGTCTTAGTGTGATTTTTTTTTTTTTTCCTCCCACACTTTTTTTAAAATAAAGTGAAAAGCAAAATGACATGAAATGAACAAGTACTGATTTAATTAAGTACCCTGAGATAAAACTAAAACCTTTCAATGGATACTTTTCATAGTACAGATTTCTAAATTTATTTTGGTATGGTCAGTTAAATAAAAAGCTGTTGCTGGAATATTTTTTTTTCAATTGAAATTCCTTTAACAGGTTTGAGGATAAGACCTGCCCATTATTTGAAGTATCAGAAGATCTTAACTTTGTAGTTGAATATTTGTTTAATGTTGATGACAAATGAAAATTTCCATGAATGATTCTTTACTCTAAATATATGCATGATTGATTTTATTTTTTAAATCCATGGGAAGAAGTTGGCTTTTTCTGCCTTAACATATTTTGCTAATTAATGCTTGAAGGGCTATTGAAGTTAATTCTTTAATTAGAGGCTGAAGTAGTTCATACTTACTGTCCTTGAAATAGCCTTCTTTCTTTCAGGGAATGAAAGTATAGATTGAGGTGGTCCAATTGGTATTGCTTTACAGTATTCTTAAAAAATATGAGAAAAAAGGAATGAGAAAACAGAAATATCAGTGCCATGCAGCAAACAACTACTGGGTTTAAAAATACAAAAGATTAATGTCCCCCTAACATTATTTAGAATGACAGTATACATGAAACTTTCATAAAAGCAATTTTTGTGCATTGAGGGATCTATTAACTTGCTTTAAGGCCTCTGATGTAAGCCTTTCATGTGGTTGTCTTTGAGAATTTCAGATGCATTGAGAATTTCAGATGCAGTTGTGGTTCACTTCAGGCTGAAATTACTTTCAAACAGTTCTTACATGATTAGTTACATCTTGGGTGATGACAGATCTGCAACACTGTGCTCATCTCCAGCTTTTCAGTTGCAATTGTTCTCCTGTCATGGAAGAAAGTTTTCTGCAAAGCTCATTAAAGCTAATTTAAATTTCACCTATAGGTGGCTAGTATGACTTATTCCTTTAGATGCCAAGTGTTTTGCATCCATAGTGCTATCTGAGGGAATACGTCGAGTTTTGCTAAAATGTTTTGGCTGTCATGCAAAAAACTAAATAGCTATTTTCAGGAGCTTTCATGGCATTCTGCTTAGCTTTGGGACAGTTAAGTAGAAAATGCAGAGGCATCCTTAGGCCTGAAATAACTTTTACAGTTTTAATACTATTTTGAAATCTTTAAAATTATTTCATTTTTATATAAAATACTGTTCACACAGTAGGGCCAGGAACTCCATAAACAGAGAGCGAGATAAAGATTCATCTATGTTTTTGTATCAGTAGAGACTTTACCTGTTAGTAAGCTGTCTCAGAAATTGCAGAACTTAAAACGTTTTGAGTTTGCAAAAGCTGGTGCAAAATAGATTTATGCAAAGTAGATTTTAGAAAAAAGGCAAGAAAAAAACCTATTTTCATTCCTGAAATGCAGTGGTGGCTAGAACTGTGTTAAAGATAAATGGATAAAGGATTAACAAAAGACACAGGAGGAAAAGGAACAGCAAACAGATGTATTATTACATACTCTGCCACTAAAACCACATTCTGCAAGTAGCTGGTAAAATTGGATCTTTTGCTTTTGTGATTGAATTTTGGATTATTTTAAGTCCAAGTTACTCTCTAGAGATGTGATTCAAGGAGAAAAGTCCATGAGCTCCCAGTCCAGCATCATTCTTCTGGTATTTGTCCAGCAAAAAGCTCTTAGCACAGTTGCAGGTCTAATGTACTGTATTAACTGTGCTTTGCAACACCAGAGATTGAGGAGAGTAACACCAGCACAGTGTTGCTAGATTACATTGCATTAATTGATCACTGGACCATGTTCTTCAGGTCCATGGGTTAAGTGGATACCTAAACCAGCAGTCAATGGACAAGTGCTAATAGCAGAGGTAATTTTAAAACACGCAATACTGGCTGTAAATCTACATGGAGTCTGTAGAATGGATGCAGGTGTGCCTTATGGATACTTTTATGTTAACATGTCATGTGAGTGGATTTGGTATTAAGTTTTTAGTTATTTTAAAATTGGCTTAAATGTAGCCATATAGGTTATTACTCAGGTCAGAACGAGTGAGTTTAATTGTGGTCATTTCTCAAACACTATATTTTCCCATTTTCTCTGAAGTTGTCTTTGGGGTCTATTCCCTGGTGTATTTTTCAATTCTGATAATTTCAAGGAAGATTCTGAAATCACACTGTAAAATAATGATGTGTTAGAGCATTTCTAATCTGAACCATTCTTATGCTCACTTTACAGCTTTTGCCTTATGACAGTTGTATTGGCGTAACTAATGGAGCAGGGAATGTTGTTGTCATGATGGAGATGAGCAGTGCAGGAATTTGTCATCTCATCTTCTAAGGCATATTGTGCTATTGTTTTTTGCTCTGGTAGCTGGGATTTCAGTCAGGCTGTCAAAGAGAACAGGAGGCAGGGAAGGAAGAAAAGAAGGGAGAAGATGAGGAAAAAGACTTGTTTGATCAGTAATAGAATAAAAATGTTTACGTGTCTGAAGTAGAGAAAAAGTTAAAAATAAACGCTTCAAAGGATGTTTAAAAACAGTTCTTGGACCTCTTTATTGTATTTTATAATCCTTCTTAAACTGAATATGCAGAGATTCAGATTTTTAAAATTAGGCATAAAATCTTGTAATACCAGGCATTGAAGTGTTTTCAGGGTTTTGCCTACAAATGCTAGCTTTGCATCAAAGCTGAGGTTCTGAATATGTATACTGAGAAAGTGAGTCCTTAAACCCTAAATATGTGCTCAATTAAATGTTTCCAAAAAGTTATTCCACCTGCCAGTTCAACTGAGCATTAATGAAAAACAACTGCATTATTTTGTTTCACTGTTACTTTTTTTTGTTTGTTTCACCTGATTACTATCAGGAATTTCAGGTGGGGTTTTTTTATCCTGTTTTTTTTTCCCCCTTGCATTATATCTTTACACCCTTTTCCAAGTTTGCATATCACGCCTTCTGTCTCTTGAGTCGTACCCATCTGTTCTTGTAGTTAGTTATAAAATTTATTGTCAAAGAAGTCATTGCAGCATTGTGTCTGCTGTTCCTTTGAGAGCTCACCAGTGTCCTACCTAAATACTGGACACTAGTGGAGTGGCATTTTGCTACATCACTTCTATGTGACCTTTTTTGCACATGTTATTTGACAGTGCCTGTGACTAAATTTTTAGAGGTAAGATATTGTAATACTGCAAAGGAGTAGTTTTCACTCACTGGATTAATTTTTTTTTCATTTTTTTAAATTACATGTAATGATGTGTAAGGTCAACTCAGGCAGTCATTCACAGCACCTTTGAATGCTGCAAATGGCTTTGAAGTCCCAATCTCCGTCTCAGTGTTGTGCTCACGGAAGATGGGATTCCAAAATATTAAGTAGGCAACTTAGATTTCCAGTGTTTTTTGAGAACAATAGGTTCATGTCTTCTAGTTTAGTTTTAAATGCTTCAAGCTTTGTGTTTGCTTTAAAACAAATCAGTGTTTTTACAACTGAACTACTTGCTTATTTCTCAAAGCAAATTGTGGTTAGATGCTGGGTACAATTCAAGAATCTTGTTATTGTTGTACAGACTGAAAATTAATCTTACATGAGTCAATCAGACGTTTTTGGGTTTATTTTGTATAATCTATAGATTCTGGGAGAAATTTAAAGGTTGTAAGACTTAAAAATAGCAAGGCATTAACTAAACAAAATTAATTTGAGTTGACGTAATGTTCGTTTTTGGAACAATTCTTGAGCTACTGATTTTGTTTTCATCATGTCATAGGGAACTGTTTTCATGTTTTTCAATTGTTTTATCTTATTTGTATGAATTTGGAATTTTAACTTTTAGTGTTTTAAAATATTTTAAAAACAATCTGTAGCTGATACAACTTAATAGCCAAGATTTCAGGTAGGAGAAGGAGGTAGGGAGAAGATGGATTGCATTTAGAGAAGTGGTTATTTCAGAGTTGTCCCTGGAAGAGATCTACCAGTGGTTGGTTGTTGCCATTTTCAATCTTCCTTGTTGGTTCATCAGACTCCATATGGTATGTCTAATTCCTGTCATAGGAAGCCTGAGTTACAGATGTAAGCACCACCGTGTAAGGTATATGTATTTTTGTATGTACCATTAAGTTCAGGAAACACTTGTGTGTTTGGATGTTGATCATTAATGTTCTTCCCTATCTGACCTATTTTGTGATTTTGTGATTTGCTGGTACATATTGAATGTTAACTGACTTCATGTGATGCAGAGAGTGTCTGTGGTATTTCTGTCTGAAGGAGCCATCCTGTTCAGTCACAGTGCAACGTTCAAGCAAATTGCAGCTCTCACTGCTGCCTAGAACGCTGTTAAAATGAAAACATCCAACTTGAGCATAGAAAATGAATGTGAATGCTTGTTCTTTACATCCTCACTGTTTTGTACTTCTGACTGTGGGCAAGATTTCCAGTAGTGCTTGCTTGGCTTAGGATCACAGTTCTTACAGAGGTTTCTAAAAACTCATTATTCTCTCAAGATTTTGAAAGCTGTGGGGAAACTAATGTATTAATGTTGCAAATCAGAATGAGAAGCCCTAGCACAGCTTCCTGGTGTTTTGTTGAATGCTTCATGAGAGACCATAATAATATTTTTATAATCTTGACCTGTTGTAAAATATTTTTTGTAATAAAGACGTGGCCAGTGTTTGATTGCATCGTGCAGATATATGCACTAAGTATAATTGTGTCAACATTTTTCTTTTATATTTATGGAAAAAATGCCAATGCTTTCTCTTTTCTTTTAAGGAAATGATCATCGACAAGGTTAATGGACAGGTTGTCCCTCGGTACTTGATATATGACATTATTAAGTTTAATGTAAGTACTTTCAGTTTTATTGCTTTTCATTAGCTATTAATTCTTACTTCAGTTTAATCTTATTTATATAAGTAAGAGCTTCAGAGTAAATATAAACACCAAAAGCATTTGAGTATTTTGCATCTTGGTAACAAGCAATGCATTAGAATTTAGATTGAAAGTAGCCTTACAATACATGTTGATTTGTTTCCACTTGCTCAAGAAAAAAATGGCCATTTGAAAGAGTCTGCTAGACATTGTTGGAAAATTTCCCATTTCTAGAGCATGTTTGAACTAGGCAGTGAAATCAAGAGGGGATGGAGGAGTTAGCCTGGTCTATTTGTTACCAGAGCTTCACAGTACTTGTTAGGCTGCTCTGTCACCTCCTTAAATTTCTGTTTGAAACCAGGAAGCTGGTCCTCTGCTAAGTCCTCAACAGCAGGGTCTCCTGGTGGCACAGGCTGTAGGGAAAATGGAGAATAAGGAAATACATTGTAGAAGTTGTGGAAAAGAAGAATAGAGTCTAGGAATAAAGTCTTGGTGATCACAAGAAAGAGTTGTTAAGCAGTACTGTAAATAGGAGACTTGTTTTCTATAAAACCAGCTTTCAAATAAAGTAAAGGTTTGAATATCACCAAGGGGCTCTTGCTGGTGTCATTTACAGGCTTCTTTTGTTTTGTTTTCTTCATAGTAGCTCATATGGTATTGTGTTTTGGATTTGCAAATCAGCATGGAATAGTGCTGATAACACAGGAATGTTCTGTTATTGTTGAGCAGCACTTACACAGCTTCAATCCCTTTTCTATTTCACCCTACTGCACCAGTGAGTAAGCTTGGGGTGCACAAGGAGTAGGGAAGGGGACACAGCCGAGACAGCTGACTCCAACTGACCAAAGGGACATTCCTTGCCATGTGATTTTGTACTGTGCATATAAAGCTGGGGGAACAAGGATGTTCGTAGTGGTGGCATTTGCCTTCCCAAGTCACCATTATATGTGATGGAGCCTGGCTGCCCTGAGGATGGCTGAACAGCCGCCTGCCCATGGGAAGAGACTGACTTCTTTGCTTTGCTTTTTTTGCATGTGCAGCTTTTGCTATAGCTTTGAAATTCTCTTTATCTCAAACCTTGAGTTTCCTCACTTATACCCTTTCGATTCTCTCCCCCCATGTTATTCCAGGGGAGTGAGTAGCTGCAGAAGGCTCTCAGAAAACCTACATAGTGTTGTTAAACCACAACAATGTGTAAAATTCAGTCAAAATAGCCCATGGAGAAAACGCTAGTATCTGTTAATGCTTCTGGAAAAACAAAATTATTGTTTCAGGGCTCCTAATAGGACAAAAACAATATTAGTAAACCACAGAACATTTCAGCCTTTCTAAACTACAGTTGACTCTTCCAGTCCTGAGTAAGGTACTACTCAGCTCAGTCACTCAGTGTAAGTGGGAATTGCAAGTGTAGGCATGGTACCAGTTGCTAGAAATTACTTAGGTATTCTTGGAAGCATAGTCATACTGTGACTTAGGATAGCTGCTTTTAAAAGGAGTAGTTTGTGGGGAAGATGTGTTAGATTAGGACTAGAAGCTTTTTGTTAACACATTTTAGTTCTGTATCTGGATGTCCTTTCTCTAGCCTTTTCTGAATCTGGATCCCTCGTACCATTAAGACTTTTCCCTAAGCAAGAATTCCATGTACTCTTCTGAAAAATAGTCTTCTATAACCACTTGTGGGTTCTCATTTTTTCTTTACATTTTCTTACCTACTGCTCCACCTGTGGTTCTGTGTTTATTTACCTTCATGTCTTGCCTTGTCTCTGCTGTCCTTTAGAGTCTAACCTGCCATTCACTGCTGTTACACTTCCTTTGAAGTAAACATGTAATGTAAGAAGTGTACAGTCATTCAGTTTGGGATATGCATATACTAGCAAAATAGCACTTTCCAAAACTCATAATTGTTAAGCTTTGTTTTGTGGTGGAAGGGGAGGAAACCCTCATTTGTAGTGAAGTGTCCAGACTTAACATGATGAATCCATTTGGCACACAGGAAAAATGATAAGTAGGTTTCCAGAGGATTGTCAATGTTTAGGCAAAGTCTGCTTTTGTGTGGTGTTTGGTTTTGTTTGTTTTCTAAGCGCCTTGGGAATGAGAGAGGAGCTAGTTACTATGTAATACTTTTTTAAAGTCAAGGACAAATTAAGATAATGTTATCAGTATGAGTACAAGCAGAGCTTTAGCTGTGAGAAGTCATTAGCAGTGGCCCTACTGTAAAGATTTAAAAGCACAGCTGTTTTTAAGTTAATTTTAGAAGCTTAATTATAGAAATGGGCACCCAAGGATGTTTGGCTTGGCAAGAAAAGAATTTTATCACCAAGAGAGGTAAATGTAATATAACTTGTAAATGGCAAGAAAGAGTAAGTTCCTATGTAAGTTGTGTTAGTTTTTTTTAATTTTTTTAGCAAGTCTTTAAATAAAATAATTACACAAAGCACTGGTCCTGTTCAAAAACAGAACATTCCTTCCCCCTCTTCCAAACAAACAGCACTCCACTCCAAAAATTCCCCAAAACAGATGTTGCTGTGGAATTTGGCATTGTTTTGATCTGGAAAGTAGTTGAGTCTTGAAGGTGAATGATGGAGTTACTGTACTTGCTGTCCATCATGAGTTACAAGATTTACAGCATGTCCCCTATCTGACCCTGTGCATGACTCGGCTTACTCTACTCTTGGAGATGCAGCTTTGCAGCTGGGCAAATGCACATTCAAACCCCATTGATAAACACCTTTGCTCAGGCAAACTTCATGTTTTAGTCAGGTCTCATGAACTAAGATATTTTTAGCTGAGCTTATTCGCAAATGCTATTATTTTGCTAGCTAAGCATTGCAGAGTTTTCTGGCTTTGTCAGAATATTCCTTCTGAAATATTGCATTCAAAATGCAGAGAAAGTGAGTGGATAAGGACCTACCTGTTACAGATTTTAATCCATGTTGTTATTGGTGAGGTTTATTGTTTCTTGCTTTTTGACTTTGCTGTAGTGTGTCAGGAATAAACTATAGCAGCATTCTAGAAAGAAACAAAGGAAACTAAGCAAATAGACTGATTGACATACATAGTGTGTATTTGGCTCTAGATGTCTATACAGGAAAGTCTTAGGAGGAAGGAAACATAAAAATTAACTTGCAGTGATTTGGAGAAAACTGTACTTGAGTTCTTAAGCAAAACATGTCAGTTGTTTCAGTTGTCTCTTTCCATTATAAGTTTTGTATTGAATTTTGATGCTTATCATGTATAGCTGCTGCAAAAGTCTGTCTTCGAGATGCTGATGGAATCCTTTCTTTTAGTTACTGTTTCTGTGACATCTAGTTTCTAAAAGCTTGTAATATATCCCATTTTGTTGCAAGAGATGTTTGTGTCAAAAACAAATGATTCTTCAGTTTTAAAAAGATTTTTTTATTGTAGTTTTCTTCAGTCTGAAGCATGGTGTTTATTGTTTTTAATAACGACTCAAAATATGACATTGCTGTCTCACTGCTTTCATCCCACCTGCTCAAATCAAATTCATAGGAAGAAAGCTGTATCCTAGTGAAATAAACGTGCCTTTTGACCTTTGTGAGCTCCACACACAAGAAATCTGGATTTTTCATATTCCTCTGAACATAAAAGGCTAATAAGACCCAACATTCCTTACGGTGTTTAGTCTTAATGAATACAGAGCTAAATCCCTGCAGTGCATGTTGCTTTTCAGCTTCTTGATTTGCATACATTTTTGTATGTAGTTGAGTTCATCATTATAGTAACTGCAGCTACAATTTCAGATTTGGTGGATAATTCTAATATAGTAGAAGAAGCTGATAGTAGAATAATGAATAGCCCCAGAAGCAAATGCAGGCAAATCCAAATACCTTTTCATCTGAAACCGTCCACAAAAGGATGTGTCTTCATTCTCCAGTCATCTTGGAGGCAGCTCTTCCTGAAAAACCTTGTTTTGAGAAGCTTTTTCTTAGATAATATTCAGTAGCTACTTGTAAATGCATGGACACTAAACTTAAGTGACTATTTTTTTCCTTAGTTAGGTAACAAAAAGTAACACTGGCATGATATAGGATCTAATTAATGCATTCTTCACAAAGATGCTGAAAATGAGTACAACTTTCCTTTTCCTTTCTAACCCTGGCCTTTAAATTTTTAAACTCTAGCCAAGTTTTTGTGAGACCAGATTGCAATGGTAAGAATAGACTGAATGCCTGAAAAAGATTAATTATTTAAATGCTTAGAAAGGAGATAGAATTTTGATTAAATTTCCTAATACTTTGTGCATTGAATTAAGTCAAGATCAAGATTTCTTTGGTTGTCATTATGCGTAGCAATGCTGTTGATATTGATAAAATTTGTCATTGTAAACAAATATGCTGGTCATAAATCCTGCCCACAGCCAATGTGCTCATTGAATTAATGCATGAAAAATGTTTATTTTAAATCCCTGTAAAATATTACCATGTCTGACTTTTTTGTTATAAACCTCATTTTAAAGCAATGTGAGGCTCACAGTCCATTCTGTCTCTCACTTATCAGCCTATTAGCCTTTTCTTAAAGTTGTACTGGGAAAGTTTTGAGGGCACAATGCAAAGATGCAGCTGTTTAATTGCATCTCTTCTGTTTAGAAATGCACCTGGCTGCCAGTCACCCTTCTGCCCTTAATTTTAATTCTGAGATTCTTTTTCAAATTATATCACCTGAAAATACAGATCTAAAATGGTTTTGTTACTAATAGTACTCTGGAAAGTAAGGATGCTGTGGGCTTGTTTGCTCTTGCACCCTTTAGATGGTTTCTTGTGAAAACTTATCCAACACCCAAACACTTGTACTGGTGCTCCTGTTGTGTGTTATGTTCTCAGTATATATCATCTCATTCCTTCATAGCTCAGGGCTGTCAGGTAGATGAAATATAGACCATCCACTCAGTTGTGTCTTGTTTTGCTTTCCTGCTCTCAGTCTGGGAGAGGTGCATTAAGTTTGCTTTTTCTTCCTCCTCCAGTTTTTATGGTACTGTTTATTGAGGGCAAGGACAGCATGGCTAGGTAATGCATTTGAGTATCTTGGAATTCCAAAAGGGCAGCATTACAATATAGGAAGAGCAACAAATGGTGGCATATAGGATGGAGAATCAACACTGTAAGAGAGTGATGCTGCAGAAGCTTTTAGGTCTCTGAAATAGAACTGATGTATCATAGCTAGTTGTCATTTTTAAGTCTTTCTTGCATTCTTCTCTTTCCCTGTTGATTGTCTTTTATCAATCATTAAAAACCTGACTTGGACGTCAGAGCAGCACAATTTGAAAATCTTATTTCTTTGGTAAACTTTCAGACAGATACCTTGTGCTTTCTTCACTGTTACTTCTTGTGTTTCAGCAAAGTGCACAGCAGTTGAAAAGTAGCATTTCTGTTCATTTTTGCAGCACCCCTTTTTAAAGAAGAGCTCCTTTGCTGTGATGCATGCAAAAAGTAAATTATTGTTGAAGAGTGATAATAAGTACATGCTGACCAGGATGTCTTTGCTGTTTTCATGCTCTTATTATTTTTATCTAACAAGCTGCTTGTTGTTGGGGAGCATTCTTTAGTGTTGTAATTAGTTTGAAGCTTGACTGTTTTACTTGCTGGTTAGATTCTGTGAAAAATACCCATTGATTTCTTTCTTTCCCTTACATCTATTACTTTGATCTTTCTTTTCTCAACCCAGGGAGCACTATGGATCACAGTGAAGGTAGTTTGTTTTCTATATTTTCCAAAATAAAGAATACTTAATAGAGTATTATATAAAAGCAAAAGGGAGTTAATTAAATTCTGTCATGTCCTGTTTTATTTGCAAACTACAAGTGTTCTTGTACCTCAACATGAAGCATGTCTCACCAGAAGCTTTTTGAATGGCAGATTATCACTAATTGTCAGAGGAAGAGACACAAAGTGTTGCTCCTTGGAGAGAGAAACAGGACAAGTAGTTCTCCAAGAGTAGCTTTAGAAAGATATTAAATCCTTTGTATTTTTCAGGTGTTCGTATCTGTAGGTTTTATTTTTACTTGCTTACTCCGATGTGATACTTTTTCAGCAAACCATGAAAACCATGAAACTTGCTATAAGAAAATACGAAGTCATACCTAGAAGTTTAAGTTGGGTTGTAAATGAAAATAACTGAGATATTTTAAACCCTAAATACTATTTGGAGAATATAATCCAAACCCAACTATTTTGTTCTTGGGAGGTTTCCTTAATGAGCTTTTCTCAGTATCTTTGTTGGACAGTTTTCTGCTCCTCATGATTCGAACCCTTAAAAACCCGTCACTTTTTATCTGCAGTATCTTTTTATCTTCTTACACTATGGAAACTTACGATTATATAGAAAAACTGTCTCCTTCAGCTCACGGTTTATGACAGTCATTCCCACAGGAACTGCCAAGTGGACTTAAACCCAGCTTTTGTCTCAAGCAAATATTCAGATCTCTCAAAAACGTGGCAGTAATCACAGCTGAAGTGGAAGATGTGAAAATCTTTACAGTGGGGCAGGTTTTCCAGTTGGATTATCGTGTCCAGTATTTCTAAGTACTGGCAGTGAAGTCTTAAGCAGAGCTTTTCTTGTCTGATACATTTCAAAACAAAAATCTATAGGCAAAATAGAATATTGGGGAAACATCACATGGAAGCAGTGAGAGTGTTCAAATGTTGTTATGTCTTATTTCTGTAACTTAATTTTAATTACTCTTTTTCTGCAATTAATCTAGCGACAATATTTCATTATTTCAGCTTTCTCCCTGTCTCTTCCCATGTTTTTCCTGTTTCTAGGGGAAAAGAACTAACGAAAGCAAAATAGTGAAGGTTAAGCAGAAGGATGTAGCAAATATAATATCTGTATATTTCAGCATTGGTTTTATGAAGGTTGAAAGCAGTACCTCACTAGTATTTTATTTTCCATGCCTAACTGGGAGAGAACTGGGATTATTCAGTCTGGAAAAGAGAAGGCTTAGGGGGAGACCTTATTGCAGCCTTCCAGTACCTGAAGGGAGCCTAGAAGAGATCTGGAGAGGGACTTTTCACAAGATCCTGTAGTGATAGAACAATGAAGAACAGCTTTAAGCTGGAATTGGGAAGGTATAGATGAGATAGTAGGAAGAAATTCTTCACTGTGAGCTTCATGAGGCACTGAAGCAAGTTGCCCAGAGAAGTTGTGGATGCCCCATTCCTAGAAGTGTTCAAGGCCAGGATGGATGGGGCTTTGAGCCGCCTGGTCTAGTGGAAAGTGTCCCTGCCCATGGCAAGGTGTTGGAACTGGATGATCTCTAAGGTCCCTTCACACCCAGACCATTCTGTGATTCTAACCTGTTTGAATAGCCTGACTGACTGTTATAGTCTAGGAGAGAACGTGAAGGCTGTATTTTCATCCTTTTTACAATATATCTCTTATTTAAAATAAATATAAAGAAGAATACCACTTTCTCTTGAAATGAGTATTTCATTTTCAGAGTTTCTCACGCATAAGCTAACCATGTACACAACGACCTAGATATCTAAAGACAGATTGTGTCCTGAAATGGTAGATATTTAAAGTCTTCAGGTGTTACAAGCTGATACTTAATTTTTAGTTCTATCATGGTTTAGGCAACGTAGGTGGTTCCTTTTCTAAGATAGTCGTTGTGAATAAGTGGTGATTGTTACTACTTTCTCCCCCCCCTCGTTTCTAGTTTTTACAAGACTTCATATTAACTGTACTAGACAGTCTTATTTTAAATACCATGAAGTGATTTATATTCTAAAAACACCAGTACCACAATCTTTTCAAGTATGAAATGACTTGAATAATGTTTTTAAGATGAAGGAATTTTCCCACGATTCTTTAATTCACTGGAGTGATAATTCTTTATTCATAAAGACAGCCGTGTGAAAACCCAGCAATAGCTATTCCTATGAAGAGTCATTGTGACTGGCTGATAGAAAGGAAGAGAATGTGAGGAGAGTAGAAGTAGAAAGAGAAAATATTTACTGCAACAGATACTAGGTGGTCCAATTAAGGTAAGAACACCTTAATATTACATGCAACACAAACATTAGGAAAAATAATTAGAAACAACTGAAGCAGTAAAATCCTGTGTTTGACTTTGAAGATAGCCTAAATTCAGTGTAAAATGAATTATTAAAACTTATATTCCCATATGCAATCTTTTTGTGTGTAAATATCCCATGGTGATAACACATTTTTTTATAATTAGGGTTTTTATGACTTTTCCTCTGTAATTGAAATGGGAAGTTCATCAGCTCAGTTTACCTGAGGGGAGGCAACCAGTCTAGACGGAACAGGATTCCTTTTTGTTTTAATCATTTATGTCCCAGTAAAATCCCCTTACTGAGTTCTGGTTTTGAGGGCTCAGAAGGATTTCTAAATGAAGTCACTGCACATGCAATCAATGAATTTGACTAAGTTGTCTGTTCTCTGAAAATAACAACTACTAAGCTTTCAGTGCCTAACTGCAGCTTTGTTTACAAAAGAGAGGGCTTAGGTGTTCATCTGTGCTAGATGCCTGTTTCCATAATTCTACCTCTTTATTGCCCAGTGTTGGTGATGAGAATCATAATTCAGTCACTTCAGCTGATTGCAAATATTCTGCTTTGTATCTGTTACCTTTGTACTGGTGCTGCAAATTTATCATCCAGTTGCAATTACAGAGTTTTATGGTTTTAATTGTGAATTTGTTTAAAATTTTGAGCAATCCAGGAAGAGTAAGGGAGAAAGCAATGTTTGTAGTACAATCTACTTTTTCTGTTTTGGTCGTATCTGTTTAGTCACAGTTTTGACAGTCCTGCTGTTTTGTTTATGTTTACTAATAAAAAACACCCCATGGAGCTATATTTGTATGTTCTGTTAGACTTTGGTGTTATCCATTGTCTACTAACTTCTTGCCTTTGTACATTTTAAAATTTATTTTCAGTGACTATTTTTTAAGGAAATATCAGTAATTTAATATATGTCTTAAGCAATATTTTTAATAGGTCTGATTATTCAAACTGTTGTTGTTCTGTGGTAAATCAGAGCAATTGTACAAAACAACAACATATAAATCGTAATCATATTCCTGCAGCACACTGGTTGTATTGTTACAATTGAAGCAGTATTTCACATGCTGTACCTCATTGATGCTAGGCTAAACATTAGAAACCTTTTGAAACTGCTGGATTCCTTGCCCTTGTCATACGTTTTGAATATTTGAGTGACAAAAGTTAGAAAACGCTGAAAATTTTAAAGTTAGATAACTGCCAAAATTTTAAAATGAATTTTTAGATTCTATTGATTGTCAAGTCTTTTGGCATTTAGAAAGAAAAAACTTAAGGGTCATAATTCTATAAAATTTGTCATCTCTCTAATGCTTTACTTTTATTCCTGCTTGAAAAAGAAAACTTTATAGGAAATGAAAAAAGCCTTTTAGGTATTGAATGTAGTAATAATCTTATTTGGAAACTCAAATTGCACCTTTAGATTGTTTTTATATAAAACCGTGTGTACAAAAAAGTACCATCTATAAAACCATGGTCAGAAGAATTATGTGCCAGATCATTAATATAAATTGCAAAATATTAGACTGCGTGGTCTTCAGAAATTGGGAGAACTAATAATGGGCTTTCATTGGGAATGCAGATGTCAGCTGTGGGTGCCTTGAATTGGCAATAATAACGTTAAACATAGGGTAGAATATCAGGCTGAGCGTATTCTTTATTCTTCTCTCAAAATCATTAAAGCTAAGACAGTTGTGACATATGTTCCGCTCTGGCTCAGTAAGTGAAGACATGCATGGAACGTATATCTCTGTGTGTGTGTGCTGAATTATTCATGTCTCAGGTACTGCTCTGGAGAAGCAAATGGAGCATGCTTTGCTGGTGGGTAGGCTTCAGCCATCTTTCATGGAGGAAAGGAATAAATATTCTCAGTTTATCCCAAACCATGCTGGCTATCAGCTGTGTGCAGAGGACTAGGCATTATTTTTCTTTTTGCTATCGCTGCATTGCAGAAAAAAGCACATAAATACCAAAGTCAAAGATGAAGGACTTGTATGGAATTTAGTGCCTGTATAGCATGGTGTGTTCACTGCATCCATCTAGGTCAGTGACTTTCTGTGCAAGGCTTATGGAATTCACTGAGCTGTGGCCACCAGGTAACCTTAGAGACACAGGGGAAGGGAAACTTAAACGTGCAGGGTGATGGTAGATCCTCAGGGATACCTTTCTCCTTGTGGAGAGAGAGGCAGGATGTGCAACAGAAATCCCGTTATCCTCTTTATTCCCATCTCAGTGACTCCTGCCATCTTGCTGTATGTAATGACCTGGGATTAGAGTTAGTCACCTGCTGTAGCATGACCTTGTGATTTCCACTCTGAGGTCTCTGTGAACTGGGGAGGGCTGGAGCACAGCCCTCGTCCAAATTCCATCTTTTGGCACCCATTTGAAGCATTGTTAGAGGGACTGGTTTTGTTGGGTGGGTGGGGTTTTTTTGGTAGTAGTATTTTTTTATTTTGTTTTTTTTTTTCTAGTCTCCATTCAGCAAATAAATTGCCTTCCCCTATCTGCTCAAGACAATGGGTATTAAATGAGCTGCAGACCCTGTTTTTCAGTGTCTCAGTGTAAACCCATTTCTTTTTCTGATTCTTATGTGGCTTGTTATGTATGATTTCTATTGAGAAGTTAATTTGAAATAACCTATGTTTAAATTTAGAAATTTTGAGACCTGGGTGGATTTCCAAGTTCAGTAAAAATTTCATCTTATGTTTCAAAGTTGTGTGGAGGATGTTTTAACATCAAAACCATATTTTGCAAGCCCACTCCATGCTGTGACCTTAGTGCAATGCACAGAGTTTCAACAGGTGAAGAAAATAAATTCCTCAGCTGCTTGGGGAAGAGGTGTTGATTCAACAGATGACTCTTCTCTTAAGGCTTATCTAAATGATATTTTGCTTTAGGACACATTTTATTTACAGGAAGTGTAACTTTCTAGCATAGGTAGGAGATACATGCTACTTGTTAATTTTGTTTTGCCATTCCTTTGCTAACACACTTATTTTAGGTTAAAAATGTCTAGAACAGGCATTATCCTTTAATGTATTTCAGTAATTATGCTGTCAAGCAGTAGTGACCCTCATCCTTCTCAGACAAGTAAAAAGCTACATATTTAATTATCTGAATGCTTGAGTTAATAAAACATCTGTATTGCCTAAAAATGTTCTATTACTTAATGCCTGGGCTTAGATTATACATGCATCAATGTCTTGATTTTTGACAACTTTTAAATGTGTGCTTTATATACTAAAGAATCTCTTCCTGGTTTTGTCAAGGTCTCTGAATTATTTATTGCAGCCTACATTACCCTCCTACTTATTTGCTAAAAGCAAAGAATTTTATCACTTCCAGATTTTGACTATGTCTGGGATAAATGCATTGTATATTAGCAGCATTTCTTGTAATTATGGGAAATGTTCTAATAACAAAGAAAAAGCCACTCTCCTTCAGTATTGCTTTTATTCAGTATGTCCTTGAGTTAAATTCAATTATGTGCTAATTTTCTTATTGCTAATGTCCTGTGCTTTTGTGAGAATTAAATACTTTTTGACTTCTTAGTATACTGGTCTAATGAAGAAGTAGCTTGGCAGCATTGTCTGTTTTCCTTTCTCATATAATCTTATGTCAACCTAGCTTTGACCTTTATTTGATGGAACCTAGTTGTAATATACCCTCTAGTTAACAAGCTTTAAAATAGAAATATATGATTGGCAGAACTGCAGGAAATAATTAGTTCCAAGTAGATGAGAAAAGTGAAAGGAGTATTTTAAGGAAAAGAAAGTGATTCAGCTGGTTTATGGTGCATATGAAGTTGCATCAGCTTTTAATTTAACTGTTCAGGCATGGAAATAAATTTAAATCACTGTACAAAATCATTTTTTGAAGGAGTCATTGAAAAAAAGCTTTCTAAATAACCTAACTGATTACTGGCTTATTGAAAGCTCAAATGTATGAAATATTAATTAGTTAATTTGCTATTTCAGACCTACTAATAAAATGTGTCTGAGTGGAAAAGGTACTATAGGGAAGACAGCATGTGCATTAGATCTTGCTGAAATCTACCTAGAGAATTATGGGGTTCTTTGAAGTTATAAAAAATATATATACACATTTCCCAGGAAAGAATTCTTCAATCAGTTGTTCAGTCAGCTGTTACAGGGGTTGAGATGTGTTTTAATTAATTACATGTACAAACCAGGACAAGCTCAGTCACTGTATAGATGAGTACTCAAGTATGCTATAAATGGGGCGAGAAAGCAAGGAAGGAAAAAAGAAGGAAGGAAAGATTGATTGATTGATTGATTGATTGATTGATTGATTGATTGATTGATTTTCTAGCATTTTTTCTGTGGCACTTAAAAATCTGTAGATCATGCATCTGTATTCTGTGAGAAATGAATAAAGAGTGAACCACTCTCCTGCCCCTTGGATTTTTCCATACTCTTAATTTTCTATTCATTTGAATGGCTCTTTACTGATAAAACCTTTGTGTTTGAAAGGAAGACAATGCTGAGGGCAACGTTAACAGCCATCTGAGCTTTCTTCTTCACAAGCATGGATCAGTGAACAGAGATTAGACATTTCACCCATGGTGTCTGCCACAGGCTTTGCACAAGATGTGCTTCCCACAGAGTGATGGTGGCTGTGCTACCTGTTCTCATGTAGACTGAAGCAGAGTCCTAAAAGGAAGTTATTGTGAGTTACATGTGGTATGGGAGCAATGCATAATTCTTAAAGCTGTTGCCATGAACAGCTGAGGACCTTTGATAGAGGTCTAGTAGGTTCTAATGCTAGCAAAGAAATATAAGACGAACTTAATGCTGCTTTGGGAGCACGAAATGTCAAAGATTTTGGTGAAAGCCCATATGATTTTGGAAAGAACTGATGAAATTCATATTGGTCTAAAACTGGTGTTATGTTTTTCTCCTGATTGAGATACCTGTTCTGATACTACTTGCTCTCTTACTTTTGTGTGCCTCATCAGAATGTCATTTTGCCATTTATTTTTTTGGCTGTCTTTCCAATTGAACAGTTCAGATCCTCTCTGATGCATGTTGGAGCAGTGCTTTTTTTCCTTCAAGCTGCCTTTGGTACAGGAGATACCTGGTAGCAGGTTCTTCTGCTTAGTTATACTGCTGCCGTTGATGATTTGAGTCCCATGTCTTCCCAGTTTCCTTTGCTCATTGCTTTCAATTTTTGAAGAGTTCTGGTTTGCAAGCCAGGGCTCTGTGAGTTTATTCCCTGTAGGCCGTGAAAGGAATGGGTTTTGAAAATTATTTTCTTGTGTGAATGGAGTGACAAAATGAGGGATGATCTCATGTAAATAACTTTCAGTGCTGTATCACACTTGTAACAATGCAAATCTACAAGTTTTGTGTCTCTTGCTGTGAAAGTGACACCTCAGATTGAAATGAGCTGTAGAATTTATTAGTTGACAGTTGCTTGTTTTGTTCTAGTGATATCCATAGCGTGTTTTCCTCACTATCTAATGCTCAGAAGAAGATAAACTCCTTTACAAGCCGTTTCTAATCTGACAAATGTGCATTTTGAACTCTCATACTGATCTGGTGCAATGCACCAAATGTAGAAAGAGCAATGTAAAGCTGCTGTTTTATTTCAGATCTTGAAAGGTCAGGGCATGCTGCTGAGGCTTAGCAAAGGGTTTTACTGCCTTTTTGTGACTGAGCCATCAAATATCTTGCAGGTTTTTGTAGCTGTTGTTTATTGGCACATTTTCCAACTGCACCTATTTTTCTCTTTTCTATGACAGAAAAATGAACATTAATTAATGTTTCTTTCAAGGCATCAATATACTGCACTCGGAGCAAAGAGTTCACTTAAATGTGTAAATCTTGTTGCTTTGTCATTAAAAGTATTGTGAACAAAATGATCCAAATTACTTCAGAGGGAAGCTATGTGGAGAACTATAGCTGCCATATAAAAGCTCTAATTAGGGAGTATTTAAATTTTTTTACTTAACTTTAAAAGTATTTAGGTGTTTAATTCATGCATGCTTGAATGTGTATTACAGGTTTCTAGCTTTCTGTGAACTTTGATTTGGTTAAAGCTCTTAAAGCCTGAGAAAAAATGCTTGAAAACAGCACATTTGGGAAAAAGTTAGTAATTTGATAATATTTCTATGTATCTGTAGGATTCTAAATATTGTGTTAAAAAAACTTAGATTGTTCAAATAATTTGGTGTTTGATTTTTGATACTGATTCTTATAACTTGGCAGGGACAGCCTGTTGGAGACTGTGATTTTAATGTTCGACTTGCATGTATAGAGAAAGAGATTATATTTCCACGACATGAAAAGATGAAAAGTGGTCTCATTGACAAAGCACAGGAACCGTTCAGTGTTCGAAACAAACCATTTTTTGACATCTACACTTCCAGAAAGGTAAGCTTGATTTCAGTTGTTTTATGTTTTGGTACTGGAGGCAGTAAAACAGTGGTAGGTATAGGTTTTCCCTCAGCATTTTTGTTGTGTCTTCCAGTGAATTCCTCTGCTAGCCAAATATTCAGCAATTGTTGTGGTGTGATTGGCAGCTTGGGATATCCTGAAAAGTGTTGTGTTTTTTTTTTTTTAATTACTTATCACAGGCTTTTAGAATACAGTTTTTGAAATTATCACTAAATCTGAAGTACCAGGTAAAACTTTAAGGACATTGCAATCTGCATTTGAGATGATTGTGTTTCAAATGCAGTTCAGTCATATTTTTTTACCCTAATGTGTTACCACCACCTTAAAAGCATCTTTGAGATACAAATATCTATACACTTTTAATTCATTGGGATATTTAGTGTATGACTTCTTTGGTGTTTTTTCCTTGGATTTTTTTTTTTTTTGGTTGGTTTGAGGTGAGTGTTTTATGTGTCAATCATGACAGACACTGAAGCCTTAAACTTTTTGGAGTTGAGGTTACACGTTTTTCTTTTTGTATAACGTACATTATAGGGTATTTTTGTCCTCATTTAAATCAGTCTTACATAGTGAAATATGTTTTTTTTACTACTCTTAAAACAGAAAGCTTCTTAAGAGGCCTGAAATCTGATCATTGTTTTCAATAAGCAAGAAGTTTTCTGTCAATATTTGAGAATTTTTTGTATGCCCTATGATAACTGTAAGGAGTTTTAGGTAGCAGTACCAGCATTGATGTGGAGTTTTATCTAAGGCACTACTGGCACTACTTAAGAGAAATAATTACTGGTTCAACATAGATTTCAAATCTATATCTGCTCAAAAGAACAGTGTTTGTAAAAATATATTCTCAAAAGATCAATATATAAACTAAGAATTACTGTTGCTCTTACTCACCTCAAAATACTTTTTTCATTTCATTACTTCTGTGAACTTGATGAGTATATTCCTGTGACACTTCCTTAGGGTAATGAAAAAGGGATCACATTTTCATATTCATCATAACTTCGTGAATTTTTCATTATGTATGATAAGAATAGACTATAAACAATAGTCCAGTCTATTGAAGCATTGCCCTATTCTGAAAAAAGACTATTTAAAAATAGTATTGTTTTGCCCAAAGGATCTTTATCCTATTTTTATTCAGTCATCTCTGCAACTATAGCAACAAACGTTGTGATGAATACCTCATCAGTATAGCTGAAAAAGAGAGCTGACTTCCTCTTGCATCAATGATGAATGTCTCAAGAGGGTTTGCCAACTCTGTGTACAGGACAGCAAGGTCTGCAGGAAGACAAGGAACTCCTGTCCTTTAAGTCTGTTCATATCCATCAATCCCTCTCCAGAGACAGGTGCTGCTGAATGGATCATAAAAGAATGACAAGTGGGACCTGCTTGGGTAGATCTTTTCCTTATGTTCAATTAGATATTTTTCTTTTCTTTTTCAAGAAGGGTTGGATCCTTTCATCTTTAGAAAGGATCTAACAGGATCCTTCCATTCTTGACTATAATGAGCAGCTTTTTAGTGCTTAGTTGCTGGCTTGGGTTAAACCATCACAAGATCCTTGAAGATGTATACCCTTGAGTGGTCTCAGAAAAGCTCTGTTTTTTTTAAGCCTGGGTTTCTTCCCTACTTTCTTCTCAGTGTATTTCACTGAGATGTGGCTTCTTAAGTCACCCTCAAGGTTCATTGTTTTCAAAGATCAATGGAGATAGCAGTCCTTGGTCTCAGATATGATGACCCTTGGCACCAGCATATTCAAGACTGAAAAAGTGGAAAACCCATACCTGGCCAGAAGAGATTTCATCAAAACTTTTGGAGTATAATTTGGAGGGGGTTTTTTTTGTTTGTTTGGTTGGTTTATAATTTTTTTTCTCAATATAGCTTGGCATCAGGAAAAGAATCAAGTGTACTTCATCACATCTTAATTTTGTTATGAAAAGCTTTAATTTTTGAAACATGTTCTCAGGATGCAGTTTGAACTTCACAAAAGAGAATCCTCTAGACCTCTTTTTCACAGCCTCCCTCCAGCATTTCTTTCTATGATCTGAGTTAAAACATTCCATTCCATTCTTTTTATGAAAATCATTTATCAGTAAATGTGTGTTAGATTGTGTGGACTGTAGGAAGATTACTCAAAAGGCCAGGAGCCTCAGTGCTATATTTCATAGCAGAAAATGTGGCTCAAACTTTTAATTATACCAGAAAAAATGAGTGTTTTCCTTGTAGACTTAGTTATTTTCAGTGAAAAAATGGAAGTAATTACTTGAAACAGCAGTAAACTTTGTGTTGTGTTATATAATGCATCCAATAATGAAAATGTTCTTAGAGTTATGGATTTGGAACTTTAATACCAGAGTTAGGTACTGACTGATTTTTTTATCTAATCTGAAAATCAATTTATTGTGAAATGAAATGCGCTTTTAAAGTGCAGTTATAAAGTATGGCAGCATTTGTAGTTGTGAATTGAGATTTAGTTTTGGATTTCGGAAATGAGGGCTGTGTCTTTATGATGTTGCCTTCAGTGTTATTTTAAGATGTTTGGATGGACTTTTATTTTTTGTAAGACTGAGTTTTAGTGGTAAGAAAAAAGAAATGGACAATCACTGGGAGCAGGTTGTATGTTCTTAGAGTCTCTAAAAATGTTGCCTTGTTGAACTCTGATATTGATGAAGAAAGCAGTATCACTAGATTGTTTTTTTCCTTTGTCCTCAATTAAACACAGATTAGTATTTTAGCGTTAGTTGGGAAACACATCTGTGATAGATTTTTCCTTTTAGTGTAGCTTCCAGGCTCTCTTAGACATTTTTGAGCAAAGTTAAATTTTTTGTCATTACACTTGCATGATTGGTCACTTCTGTTGCATAGCTTGCTTTCTTTGCATTTGTTGGATTGCATCAGAACTCAAGGAGATGATATGATCGAATTCTCCCACCCTTTGTATAAGGATTGCAGCAGTCAGTGGAAGAAGCTGAGTTTTAGGTTAGTGCTTTAAATGCTTCATACTCTTAGGCTTTGAACCTTGGCCTTGTATTTACAGGAATATTAGGCATTTTAACAAGACATTATTTTTATTATATTGAACAGGAAGTACAGGTGCATAAAAATAATTACATTCTTTGAAATGGTCTAACTCTTGGCTTTTCTTGCTTAAACAAACTCACAGTTCTTTTGCAAGGCTTTTTTCCGTGGACAGTCAGCCTGGATGTCATCACTAAAGCCCATTGTCTAGTGAAAATTCCGTCTAGCAGGAGTAGGAAAAAAGTTCCTTTCTGTGCAGTCTGTGGTCCCATGGAGAATTGTGCCCATCACCCTCAATGGAACAATAGGGCTAAAGGTTAAACAGTGATGCAGGTCAAATGAACAACCTTTTGCAAATGTTAGCATGCTGCATGTCAATGACTTGTCAGTTCTTAGACTGTTATCTGGTTTTAAAATGACAACTTGTCCTGGAGGAATTAGAGAGAAGGTAATCTCTGCTAGAAGATTAAAGGTCTAGGATCTTCTTAAAAGTTTTCAGTCAAATCTCTGAACTGACAGGTGACTTTGTTCTCCTGGTTTGACATCTGGATTTTTATTTTTACTTTTTAAAACTGCTTTTGTTGTCGTTAGGAGACATGGAATGTTTAGAGTTTATACCAATAAAGGTATGGCTCCTGTTGAGATGGTTTGCTTTGGAAAATTAAGGAGCTGTGGACCTCTGATGAGACTATGTAAGTGAATGCTTTGCTGATGGTAATGTATTTTGCAGGCAGCTGAGGCACCTGTAAGCTAGTATTTGCATGCCCTGAAAGAGTGAATCCTGATAAAGGGCAGAATATGCAGACATTGCTCATCCGTGTCTGCCAAGAGAGCTGTTAACCAAAACTGACTGAAAACGACAAAGCCCTGTCTTATATCTGCAAGCTGCCTGCAGACAACATGTGAAACTTTGCAGTCATGGGACAGAAGACAGGAGAATTACATGGCAACAATGGCGGATGCAGAAGCATCAAATACTCTGTTTATTGAAGATCTTGAATTCTGCATCTCAGTGGAGAGGGAATGTTACCATCTGGAGGTTTTTTATTGCCAAGAGGTCTTGTTTCCTCCGTTTTTATTTTTGTTTTGATTTTCTGTGCCTTCAGGAGTAGTTTAATCATCTCACCTTTCAATCCTGCATTTCCTGACCTAGAGTTGGCAGACATTCTTCTGTGTCTGGCCTACATCATATTCCTCACTCCATCTGTTCCATTCCAGAGTTTTGGCCTATTTATCATCTAATCACCTTTTAATTGCCTTCCAACCCATGTCCCTTCTACCATTATGTTTTTGTTTGTTTTTATTTCTTTATTTCTTACATTTCTTCTTCACTTAGTCCTGTTCCATCTCCCCAAGAATGGAAAGTTTAATGGTGTAAAAGCAGTATTGCCTTATTCCACCCTTAGGTGCTTTTGTGCTGGTGTAACCTTTACTTAAATCTTCTTTTTGGCATGCTTTTCTTCCTGTAAACACAAATAGTCATTGACCTGAGGAACCTAGTCAACAAATAGTGAATAAGAAGCTTCAAAAATGTCACCTTATTCTTATACTAGAATTTCAAATCTTCACTTGGCAGCTGTCTTATATCCCAGCATGTAGTACTTCAGCCTGATTGTTCAAAATTATTTCACCACATGAATTGTAAAGGTAAGTACAGGCAATCAGCCCAAGTGGAAGCTTTGTAAATTGTAAGATGAAATAGGTGGCTAAACTGCAGATCTTGAGCTGAATGTAGGTTACTGCCACTTGAAATTCAGTGCTTGAACTGGAGCTATTTCATGCAGCCGCTGCAGCACTGTAGTGATGTGAATACTATTTGGCAAACATAATTTCTGTCAGTGGGAGGTTGAGCAGAGGCTTTGTAGGCCAGTGCTGGTGGGGTGTCCAGCTGCCTCTGACTGTTCCTTTGCTTTCTGTGGGACAGGGATGCAGCAGCTGCCTGCTTAGATTTGGGTTCCCTCATGCTAGGGCAAACACTGACTCGGCTGTAGCTAACTTCTCAGCTTCCTTGCATTGCTGGAGTCACTTAAGGAGACCCATTCATGAACAAGAATCTCTGTCCCTTTCCTAGGGTAAACAGAAGAGGATTAGGCTACTTGCTTTTGGTTATTACTGTTTGTGATATTGAAGGTCATGTATAATATTTCAGCATGGTAGAATTTTGGTTAGGAGAGAAGTTTTTTTCTTTTCATTTAAGAAGTTATTCACACATTAGTTACATTTCACATTTTTCAGAAAGTGATCTACTGAAGTACTGAAGTTAAACAGTCTTGGATCCATTTCCATGAAGGATTATTTTCATAACTTGTGGCCCATGTTAGATATTGCTAGTGGTACAAATTAAATTTATGTACAATAATTCAGATGTGGAATATGTAATTAAATTCTGACTTGTCAAACTATAGTGTGAGAAAGAAAACAGTGAAACTAGTGGAAAAATAAAATCTTATGGATGAAGTGTTCTATTTGGTGCACATTGTAGTTTAAACATCAGGGCAGTATATAGTCAGCTTAACTTTTAACACTTTAACATTAGATTAGATTTTCTAACATTTTTGTAAATTATTTCCTCTGTATTTCATGCAGTGGAAATACTATATACTTTTCTAAGTAGAAAAGTGTCTTAAATAGTGATTTCTTATTTCAGTGTTATGGTGTATTACCAAACCAGGGAAATGCAAATCTGTTTGGACCTAATTACTGGTTGGTATGTCAGTATGGGCAATTGAATTGTATATTTGATATCTTCTGAATTAGTTAGAAGACTCAGCTGTGGTGACTAAGTGGGTCACTCCACTCATTAATTGAGGGGCAACTGTATAATACTGTCCATTGTGCCACTTCACAGCCTGTCACTTTCCAAACTGCCTTCTGGCAATGCAGCTCCATAGGGAAGCCATCAGCCTTCTCCTATTGGAATGACGTTCAAGAGACATGCGCTTAATTTGGATAAAATGAATAAAAGCACAAAGAAAATGGTAAAGATGGGGGTGAAATTTAAAGCAATTTATTATGATGCAAGATAATAAGACATTGCTGCTAGCTTTTTCTTTTCTTGTGATATGCCCAATTTTGAGAAAAAAAAAAGCCGAAACTAGATCTTGTACAAAATTGATCTTTAAAATAAAGAAATTAAAAATCTCAGCATTTTACTATTATGGCTTTACAGCTTTAATTTCAGCTTTGTAGCAAAAAAAGCCCTCAAGTGCCATTGTATAGAAGATGAATCAGATTTTTTTTAAACATCCAGAATATGAAGTTAAACCTTATTTTTTGTGTTAAAACCAATGACTCCGGCCTAATACAAAATGGCCCAGTTTGAATCAGAAATTGTAACAGTAAATGTATGAAAACATCAATTTCTTATATATCAGTTTTGTGTCTAATTGAATTATTGTGTATACAGTTTTGTCTTTGTTGACAAGTCTTATTAAAAATGCTTAATAAAACAAAATCCTCAATTATCTGACTTAATTAAAACAGACCTATCTGCGATTTTGACAACCAGAGACCAGATTATATTGGAACAGTTTACACAGGGGCTGGGTAACAGATTTACATAGGGGCTGGGTAACAGATAAACCTTATCAAGTATGTAACAGTAGAAGATCATTCAGCCCCATTGTACTCAGCCCAATGCTGTTATTTTCTTTGACATCAGAACAACTATTGAATGTAGTATTTGGTCAAACCCAGAGTATTAGGGAGCTTGCAAGCATCAGTGTCGTGAGATTTGCTCAGTTAAAGACATTACAGACTTTACCAAGCATCTTTAATCCATTTGGGAATGTCATAGATTGCAGCTAATTTGTAAATAGATCAAAGCATTTGCTAGTGGAACCTATGAAACCTCCTCCAGCTCCAGCAAGACTGTAATCTCAGATCGGTGTGTTCTGCCAAGCAGGAGAGTGTAGGGAGAGTGATGTGGACAACATTCCCATGCCTAAAAGGAAGAAAATGAAGGCACTGTGCAGTTTGAAACAGAGAACTGTGAAGAGCACAGTAAATGAAATGGCCAAGCTGTGAAATATATTGCTGTTTCCATCTGGAAAAATAAATATGGAATATTGCTGTTTGGCAGGATCATTCCTGCAAAGCTTTGAAGAATCCACGTTTCTCTCATTTTGAAGCTGTCACAAAAGTCAAAGTTTCTTGGAGGAGCTTATTTCTCTTATTTGAAAGAAGCATTTGAAAACATTGTAGTTAATTGATGTCAGTTTCTCAATTGTGTTTTTGAGAAGAGATTGACAGTGAGAAATGCCTCATGCTTATTTTGAATTCAGGAATGCAGATGTGCTGTCAAATTAAGCATTAACACACATAGTGCTTGTATTGTTCTTGGGTATTGTTTTGAATATATTAGGTGCGTAACCTTTGGAGTTGTTCACTCAGAACCAGCACATGGGTGATAGCTCCGTGGGGCTCTTACTGTAGCATGTTCTAGGTTTTTCTAAAATGTCTCCAAATAGTTAAGAAATATGGCATACAGCTCATGTTATTAGCATATTTGAAGAGTGCTGTTAATGAATTAGCTTCAAAGCCAAGAAGATATTAAAAAAAAAATAAATTAGAACCATCAAATTTGATTCCCTGCCACCCTCACAATGTATTTTACTCTTGTTCACAATAGCATTTTTTCCCTGTGTGGCTGGATAGTGAAATCAAGTTATTGTGGTTCTTAGACTTTAATATCCAAGGTTCCATCATGATACACACTACAGTGACTTCCAACTACTCATATATCTGGAAGTGGCTTTTCTTTAAATCTTTTAGGGGAGTAGTAGGTTTAAGAAACAGCTTTCAGTAGATGATATATATTCTTTCTCTTAAGTTCTCTGTGTGAAAAACAGACTCTAAAACTGCCTTGTGAAACTGCCAGCAATTCCAGTAGGAACTGGGAAAGCACCTAAAATCCAGTGTGTGAAAAAACTTGTTTTTTTCCTAAGAGGTGCATCATGACAAAGCAAGTTGCAGAGAGAGGGGATGAATCTCTTTGGCTTTCTTGCTTTGAAGTGTTGCTCATTCCCTATCACGAGTATAAACTGGAATGTCTATTGCCTTCCTCTTCTGGAAAAAATATATGGACTCAGTGAAGACTTTTCTACAGAATTGCTGTTCTGAAAGATAATTAAGAGTGATGTCATTAGAATGCTAATGATCAGTCACTAGAACTTTGGGCCCTTGTCACTGATTATGAAATTATATGGGCAAATGGTTGAGGAAGACACTCTGCAGTAGTTGTAGTTCTTGGAATTATGTTATTTTCGTCTATGATCTGCTGACTAGCATTAAGTCTTCAGCATATTTGAGTTTCACAGACACAAAGGAGTATGGGAGCCCTGCACATCACACTTTTCAGCAGGAAACAGAACAGTTGGAGCTGAAGTGCAGACTGCAGGTACCAGTGGCAGCCTAGATATGCAGTCTTTCAGCTTCATCCACTTGGAATGCAAGAGGGCCATCAAATGAGAACACGTTTATAATATGTCTGAGAGGGCTGTTGTAGCTATGAGATAAGTAAATGTTTAATTCAGTGCTCCTGCTGAGTTTCTAACTAGTTGTAGACAGAGGAGAGTACATAGTTGATGGAGCAAACACAGAAGTAGGTCACCTTCCTTCCTCTCTGTGCATGCACCTGTCTGTTGCCAGTTCATGTTACTTCAGCCCTGCTGCTCACGCTGTTACTAGTGTGGGGCTTGTGGAGGTTCAGGGGAAATGCCCAGGTGGCTTCCTGTCCTGTTGTAATGGGCTGTACATAGGAGAGGTGACCCCTGCTAAAGCTGATCTCCCACAAATACTAGAAAGTGACCCTCCCACAAAAAGATTTCTTCTTGTCATTATCTGTAATTAGAACAAATAGAAGACTGTCAATGAATTTTTTTTTTGTGGAATATGAATTTCAGATTGAGTATCCTCTAACAGTGTTTTGCCATTAGTACTATATGTATTTGAATACCATGAGTGATGCTCGAAAGGGTAAAGCAGTGTATTCTCTACAGGAATGCTTGCTAGACATCCATGGAGGAGAGTACAGAGGAAGCTACACATATTCCTCTTGCAAAAAAATATTTGATGCTAGAAACTGGTCAGTCTATGAAGTATTCAGTATTATTAAACATACCTTTGTTTGACCTCTAGAAAGAGGGAAACATAACTTGCATGCTCACTTCTTTGGGCTACAAGTTTCCTATCTTTAGGAGGTCTTTAGTACTGGATTCTGGTCTGGTGTGTTTAAAATTTTTAGGATATTCCTTATGGTGTTCTTAAAACGTACTTCAGTGACCAGTTGTAGCCAATGTGTTTTTGTTGTGGCTGTTGGCTATTCCTACACCTAACAGATGGCACTCGTGTACATTGACAAGCTGTGGGATAGCTGAGCATTACTAATAAAACCTATCACATGTTAAACTTGACCTGACATTAATCAAGTTTTGAATGCTACAAATGATTCATGGATAATAATTAGTCTCTTGATCATATTAGTGAACATCAGTCTCACAATGCTGCCATTATCTGCTTTCATTCTTATAGGGAACAAATCTATTGCCATAATTAGGTGTTTTTCATGTCTTTTGAGCCAAAATGTTCTGTATGATTAACTTGGTAAAGAGGTTATTTTTAGTCTTTCAGTATGATTGATTTCAGAGCTTCTAGTAAATTAAGAAACTGAAAGGCTTTCCATAAAATAATATTTTATAAAAAGTATACATTTAAAAATTTTATCAACTGAAAAAATTCCCATGCATCTATACACAGCACAGTCATTTGGTATATTTTTCTTCATATGATTCAGCTGTTGCCAGAGATTACGCAGTTCAAAATAATGGTGATTTTGTTAAACAGGTGAACCTTGGGAGTTTACTTTTACTCTGTTTTTGTTTAGTTACTGAGTTACTGGTTGACATCAAGTGCTTTCAAGACGTGTCCATACAGACAAAATAGTGTTTGCAGCTTCTCTCTGTTTTTGTCTAGAATTAGCATCTTGAGCGGATGGCTGTGTGAAAGCTAGGATTTGAGCTTTGAGCATAAATTTTTTTAGAGGATTTTCATACCGTTTTACAGCTCTGATTTTACAGCCCAAAAGCATGAAATTTCTTTTTAAGTAATGAGGAAGTGAGAAGTTTATACTTTATGTTCCTTATGCAGTTAGGGCAAAGTAGATAATTTCCCTGGTTTACTAAAAATGTAGCAGTTATCTTCAATATGTGTTGGTTCCTAATTAGCATAGGAAACTTCTTTAAGCAATTACTTATTTGAGAGCTCAGTTTTTAATTTATTTTCTACAGTTTTTGATCCTACTTTTTTCCTTTATGCATATTTTAGATCATTGGCATGGATCAGGAAATATTTTGTTACTTACTTCATGATTTTTTCTTAGCATGTTAGCTTAAGAATATTTAGTATAAGCTATGATTTTCTGACTGTACTCTCAGTTATTATGATGCATTTTTTTTCTTGCCTTTTATTGCTGGTAAGATAAATATAGCTAAATACAATGACTAATGAAGAGGGATGCATTATAGAATTGGACATTACCCTGATGCAGATATACTTTAACTGATACTGTTCTTACCTCATTTATTTGACATAAGGTAGCATATTATATTTGGATCAGGAAATGAGACTAATGCAGAGGAAACCGGGTCATGTTAAATTATTAAAAATCTGCTTTTCAACATTTTTATAGGTCATTTGGAGGAAAACTTGAAATCATATAAATGACAGATCACTTGTGGTTTTGAGAGGGAAATAAATGTTAACACTGAAGCAGAAATCTTTATTGACCATGTGTTAAGTCACACTCCTGAACTATGGGCTATGATTTCAGGATCTTCAGAGTTACATGGAAGGAGCTGCTTGGAGTCAAGCAGCCGGTTGTAATAAGCCATTGGCTGGTCTAATACTTTGGCAAGTGCTCAAATATTCAGAGATCTCCTTGAAAGGAGACTCCTGTGGAAGAGAACAGGGAGTGCATTTTTTCTTGCTGCTGTGGCTCTTCTGGAATATTCTGTCTAGTCTAAATGGCATGGTTTGAGTTGATTAAAAAATGGTGTCTGTAGGATATCTTTTGAGGGCACATTGAAGTATTCGAAAAGTTACATCTGCTTCCTTGTGAAATGTTTGAAATGTGAACCTTGTTTCTAACAACACCTCTAAGAGATGTCTTGGTCAGAGTCTAAAAAGAGGAGCAAGGAAGAAAAGCTGAAGGAAGAAAAAAATTGCTGAGAAATAGGAATTAATTTTTTAATTACATAGGCAGTACTTCATTGGACAGCTTAATGAAGATTGTGGTTCTCCATCACAGCATACTGTCATTTGAGATTGCACAGTTTTCCAAATAAATTACTTGGCACTTGAGCATATATCACTTGAAGAGGACCTTAAATATGCATGAGAGGAGAAGGTTTCATCCTCATAGCTGTCTGAAAGTTGGTCTGAAATGGTGATCCAGGTTATTTCTGGTTTGGAGCAGGCTGGGTAGGAAGCAGTAGAACTGCCAGAGGTGTGTCTTTGATCCTCTCCCATCTGCCCCCAGATTGTTAATTTACACTAGGTTTGTTTAGATCAGCTGTTTTACTTGCAATGCAATGTTAGATGAGATGATTGTTATCCAGAATGTGAAAAAGATGAAAGTCTGCGTGGATTGAGTTTCATGTGTTTCTTTTTTGTCTTTTTCTCTTTTTAAAATCTATATTTTAGAAGGTATGTGCTCCCTTTAATTCTCAAAACCATAAATTCCTCAGAGTCACTAAAGATTGTTCTGAAAGTTTTACCATATATCTGTAGTAATTCAGTTAGTGAACCGAAATCAGAATTTTTCTGAACACTTTGCTTTGAGCTCTATTTCCGTTAAAATGTTAACTAGCCAACTTCTGTTTGTGGAAAGTTTGAGATTCCATGTTTTATTTTTAAATAATATATGAAACTTTTCTCCCCTATGGCATAGTTACATGCTATTTGATGCTTTTTTGCTTTGAGACTGAAAGCAGCTGTTTCGTTCTTGATACCTTCTCTGCTTCTAGACACAAAACAAACCAAAGATGACATGATGCTGTAGGACAGGGGAAACTGGAAAGATTCTGGTGGGAAAGAAGGAGCAGAGACCACAACCATAGCTTAGAGGAACAGCTTCTCTCACTTGGCATTAAGCTGCATTTGATAATATTTTGAAGCACTTCACAGCAGCCTGCATATAATCTGAAAGGAAGCTTATACCCCACCAAATGCATGCTTAATTCTTTTCTGGGATGCCTCTCTTCAAAATATGCTGTTTGAAAGCTGGAGTTTAGAATGTTAGTAGTTCGGAAGATGGCTCCATCATTGCCTGATACAGGGCTGATTTATTTTTGGGAAATATGATAGTTGGGATGAATCTGAGACAGACTATTTTTGCATTATTTTAACCGATCTTAGCATAAAAATCATTCTGTGAGATTTCTGATGCCATTCAAAAACAGGATTCATGAAGATTTATGTAGTAAGTTGTATAGAGAGATGTATGAGCTCATGTTTATAAAACTCAACAGTTGTCAGGATGAGAGAATTTCTTTGAGGCTGATGGTGAGGGCTGTCATCCTTGGAGAAAAGGATGGTCCTTGAAGTTGGACTGAAACCTAAGATGGTGAAGATGCTGGCTCTGTAAATTAGGAATGCCTCTAGGCCCATGTATGAAGGTGTTTTATACTCTGTTTGACTGGCAAGTCAATTAATAGTTTATTTGTAACTAATACTTAAGAGTGAAGTATGTTTCTTTCCTGTCACAGCTCTCTGTAGAGTGAACAGGTCCAGATGATCAGTAATTTGAAGGTGGATCTGGAAAACTCTGTAGGCACTGCAGGCATAGTTTCTTGAAGTGAAGCGTACAGCAGTTCTGAAATTGAAAAAGCAAGGAAAAGGGACATGTATTTGTCTCATATTATGACATTCAAAGGGATTTTTTTCTGTATGCCTAAGTATTTCAGGAGGCTAGCAAGCAGTTTTGAATCAGAAATATGGACAAAATGGTAGAAGTACTGCATATGGTGACACAGGAGATCAATAATTATAATGTGTGTGCAGGTACCTTAGTAAAATTATTTTGTAGAAAGTCAGTATGACTTTGCAGAATCACCATTATGTGTTGGGATCCTCATAACTCACACTGTGTTGTGTTTCCATGAGTTTGTTGTTGTTGTTGTTGTTGTTGTTGTTGTTGTTGTTGTTGTTTTGGTTTTTTTATTTTTTTTGCAAGGGGTAGGAAAAGGCACAGTAATATCTGCTGGATTTACTTATTAATAATGTAGTATCTGCAAACTCATAAATTATGTGTCTTGGTTCAGAAATACTGAAACACTAATGAAAACCTACTAGCATTTTATGCAATCTGTATGCACCTAAATTTTCTCCCATTCCTACTGAAGGAGCAAAGTGATTTCTTTATTGGTAGAAGAACAGAGAGATCTCTAAAGCGTGAATTTTCAATTATCCACAGAACTGCTGACTGGTTCAGTGTTTTAGCAAAATCAGCTTCAGCAAGTTATTAGTGCTCTTTTGGTGACATATTGCTGCTCCTCAGTGGTTAAGGAGCAAGGAGAGATCCTGTTACTCATACAGCTTCACTCAAACCATGCAATTATACCATTCTTTTGCTTAGAGAAGTCTTATTAGATGTAGTGATAATTTTAAATTTAGTTGAAAAATATCAAAAGAGAAGTTTTAAATAATAAACTTTTATATGAGTGTATGGCTTGTTGCAGTGTTCATGGGGAAGAAGGAAGCTGAAAGGAGTGAGCAAAGGGGTTCTCAGGTGGGAATAGATGCCATGAGGCAACAAGGAATTGGATGCCAGAAGAGCTGGTTCACATGCATCGTTTACCCATCTTTTATAAAATGTCATTGAGATGCATTGCACTTTATCTGATCCATGGCAGTCATCCCAGTCAAGCAGGTGTGCCATTTTTCATGGCGCCGATTAAAAAAAAAACATTCTGTTCAAGTTAATTAGAAATTTGAACGTGTGGAACGTTGAACGTTTTTCAAAAGATGAACTATGATATTTGCATTTGAAGTTCATAAACTGAAAAAAAAATTTAGAGTCAAAAATACTTGCTTGTATGTCAGACATTCTTTTCCTGCTCATTTCCGTGTCATTCCAAACCTTCTGCAATATTCAATGTGTGTATTTTGCTGTTCACAGACAACCTTTAAATAGTTTAATTCTCAAGAAAAATTTTACGGGAATAATGTCAGAGTAAATGTACATTCCTTCCTTCATTCCTTCCCCCCAATTGCTAATCCTTCCTAGTCAAAATTCCTTTCTAGAGAGGGTGTTATCATTCAAATACATTTAAGTGACCTAATGAGAATGAAAGCAGAATAACTGGGAGTGCAAAGAAGTGTAGTTGTCAGTCGAGGCTTGCTCTGGATTTAAAATCCTTTTGTCTTTGATATCTAATTGACACTTGGGAGGAGCTGTCTTAATGAAAACACTGTGGACCTCCAAGCTGAGACTGTTTGACTCTGAACTGGGTGGTAGCATGATGGGACAGATTCCTTTACATTTTGTAGTTCTGGCTAAGTAGTGAATGAAAAGTATCAGAATGTATTTCTGGAATGGGAAAATATTAATTTATATTTTCTTTTCCATTTATGAAGTTGTAATAGTAATTTAATGTAGTTTTCTAAAACTACTTCTTCACCAGAGTGGAGAGAGTTGCAGGCCAAACAGCATGATAATTATTTTCTCCTTTTCTACATACTCCAACTTTAAAGATTGTTTCTATATTCTTAAGTTTTATTTTGGGAAGGAATACACAATTCAGTTCTGTAAGCTCCAACACTGAAGTAACTGCCTCCTCAAACTGTAATTGCCTTAAGAACTTCAAAAAGAGGCAGAAACAGAGGTGATTGATTGTTCTCTTTGCCAATTTGGTTAAAGCCTTTTGATAAGTTAGTCAGAAATTTATAAAAAGTAGTCTTAACGAATTTGAAGTTTCTGTTTTGTTTTTGTTTGCTTGAGGTTTGTTTGGTTTTTTTTACTATCATTATTCCTTCACATTAACATTATTCAGTGAAAGTTTTTTTGGTACCTGAATTTCATGAACTCAGTCTTGTGCATTTTTAAAGTTTGAAGCATAGTCTTATTACAGATGACTGGCCAATCGGTTTTGGAACTGCTAAGTAACTTGCAAGTGATCCACGGAAGACTTAACTTGCGTAGAAATTTAAAAACCCCACTATTAAAAAAAAATTGACATTTGTTTAAATATTTTTCCTATTCATTCATTGCTCTAATAAAAGCAAAGACTAACAATAGATTTATGAAAGAATTTGGGATTGTTTTGTTGTTACTTTGTATAGTCGTATGGTAGCAGATACATTACATTGTGAACTTCAGCTGTAAATTTCAAGATAGCAACAGGTTATAACAGCAAGGTGCAGCTTCAGGTTTCAATTATGGGCTTTCTCTTCTGAAAAATTGTGTTTCATTGGATAGTTTCTTACTTGGAATTAAATATTCTTAAAGTATTTTTCCACTCGAGAGTACTCTCATAGTGTGTTTTTTCCAGTTAAATTGTATCTAAAAGTTGAATAGTGAAAGCTTGCTTTGTTGTTGGAGCTATAGGCACAAATACAGGCTAATGACTGGGTAAGAGAAAAAGCTAGCTTTTTGCAGCAAAACGACCTATCATTCTGTGCAAACAGATACAGGTTAAAGTGAAATATGTTGAATCATTATTGTTTGAAGTATTTAGCCATCAGGCTTTTGATCCATGGAACATAAAATTGCATTGCTTTTAGTTGTACAGTTAGTTCCTAGCTCTTTTCATGCTTTATTGACTTAATTTGAATAATTTAGTCATAGTTTGGTCAGCAGGTAAGTTGAGATCTAGAAAGGAAATTGTACAAAATTAGCAGACCAAGCCAAAATGATGCTTTTAAAACTATGATTTACTGGTTCTGTATTTGCTATGTTTTATCATGTGGTTACTTTTACACCAAAGTTTTTTCAAGTATTACTAAAAGTATCTAAAACTTAAGGACAGATTCTTCATCTCAACAGTAAAACATAAATTGAAATTAATAAAGAGATATTTAGTAATTTTCCTAATTTTTGCTATTACTTGTCAGTTGTAATTCTCCTTGGTTATTTGCTTTTCCTCAGGCAAGTCATAATTTAATATGGAAGTATATCATCAATTCTCATAACAGTTGACTAGCTGGTTTCAGTGGTTTGTTTAATTAGATGGTTTTTCTCTGGTAAATTCATCTTGATGGATATATTTACCTCCATATGGAATTCACAGTCTTTGAAAGCATGAAATAGAATATTCAAGATACAGATGAATTCAAAGAGTTGTTTTACAGTCATGTAGCTGTGTTACTGGTTTATGCCTTAGTTAGGAAGTCAAACATGAATTTCAAATGATGCCCTTAAGTATTTTTCAG